>NC_035443.2:149082112-149408452 GCF_002127325.2 Helianthus annuus
AAAAGAGAAATTAGTTAATCTACTTAAAAAACACAAAAATGCGATCGCTTGGAAGCTTGTAGATATTAAAGGAATAAGCCCTTCCATGTGCACGCACAAAATTTTAATGAATGATGACTACAAAACGGTAATTCAACCACAACGAAGAGTGAACCCAATGTTCAAGAAGTGGTTAAAAATGAAGTCATCAAGCTGCTTGACGCCGGACTAATCTACCCTATCTCCGATAGCCTGTGGGTAAGTCCAGTTCAAGTAGTCCCGAAAAAAGGAGGTATGACGGTAATAACTAATGAGAAAAATGAATTAATACCAACGAGAACCGTCACAGGATGGAGAGTTTGTATAGATTATAGGCGATTAAATGAAGCAACAAGGAAAGACCACTTTCCTTTACCCTTCATTGATCAAATGTTAGAACGATTATCCGGTCATAAATTTTATTGTTTCTTAGATGGTTTTTCAGGTTACTTTCAAATACCGATAGCACCAGAAGACCAAGAGAAAACAACTTTCACATGTCCCTACGGAACTTTCGCATATCGACGCATGCCATTCGGTCTATGTAATGCGCCTGCAACATTCCAACGTTGTATGGTGGCCATTTTCCATGATATGATAGAAAAGACAATGGAAGTCTTCATGGACGACTTTTCCATCTTTGGAGACTCATATGACCAATGCCTCGATAATCTTGAACGAATGCTATCCCGATGTGAGGAAACTAACCTCGCCCTTAACTGGGAAAAATTCCATTTCATGGTAACAGAGGGAATAGTACTCGGTCACAAAATCTCAAGCGAAGGAATGGAAGTTGATCGAGCAAAAATAGAAACTATTTCTCGATTACCTCCTCCATCCTCCGTAAGAGCAATCAGAAGTTTCCTAGGGCATGCCGGATTTTATAGAAGGTTTATCAAGGACTTTTCAAAAATTTCAAGGCCTCTAACAAAATTACTTGAAAAAGATGCACCCTTCATCTTTGACAAGGAATGCAATCAAGCATTTCTAACCCTCAAGGAAATGCTAGTCAATGCACCTACCATGATAGCACCAGATTGGAAATTTCCTTTCGAAATCATGTGTGATGCAAGTGACTTTGCTGTTGGAGCAGTCTTGGGACAAAGAAAAGAAAAGCATTTCCACCCAATCTATTATGCTAGTAAAACTCTTAATGATGCACAAGAAAATTATACAACTACAGAAAAAGAATTACTAGCAGTGGTGTTTGCTTTTGATAAATTTCGTTCTTATCTCGTTCTTTCTAAAACTATCGTCTATACAGACCATGCAGCCATCAGGTACCTCTTCAAGAAGCAAGATGCAAAACCCCGTTTGATCAGATGGATTCTACTCCTCCAAGAATTCGACATAGAAATCAAGGACAAAAGAGGAGCAGAAAACACTGCTGCAGATCATCTCTCACGCTTAGAAGACCCAGCTTTGGAAACGACCAGAGACGAGCAAATCAACGAGAAATTTCCCATAGAATCCTTGGAAATGATGGAGAGTAGACAAGAGCCATGGTATGCCGACTACGCTAATTTCCTAGCTAGCGGTATAGTCACCAAGGGATGGCCACATCATCAAAGAAAGAAATTCTTTGCTGATGTAAAGCATTACTTTTGGGAAGACCCCTATCTTTTCAAAATGTGTGCCGACCAGCTCATCCGAAGGTGCGTCCATGGTAATGAAGCACGAAGAATTCTCCGTCATTGTCATGAAGGTCCATACGGAGGACATCATGGTGCCGCAAGTACCGCACGAAAGGTATTTGACTCAGGATTTTACTGGCCAACCATTTACAAGGATGCACAAAACCTTGTAAAGACATGTGATGCCTGCCAGAGATCAGGTAATATTTCTTCCAAACACGAAATGCCTCGAAATGGCATTCTCGTTTGTGAAATCTTTGATGTGTGGGGACTCGATTTCATGGGACCTTTCCCACCTTCAAAGGGAAACAAATATATACTTGTGGCAGTCGATTACTTGTCTAAATGGGCAGAGGCCGAGGCTCTTCCAACAAATGATGGAAGAGTAGTGGTAAAATTTCTGAAAAAACTGTTTTCTCGCTTCGGGACACCAAAGGCTTTAATAAGTGATAGAGGTACCCATTTTTGCAATCATCAACTCGAAAAAATATTAACAAGGTATGGGGTCTATCACCGGGTCTCAACAGCATATCACCCTCAAACGAATGGGCAAGCCGAAGTGACTAATCGAGGTTTAAAACGAATACTTGAAAAAACCGTAGGAATAAATAAGAAAGAATGGGCCGACAAATTAGACGACGCTTTATGGGCTTTTCGAACTGCTTATAAAACCACTATAGGCACAACCCCATATAAGCTGGTCTATGGAAAAAGTTGTCACTTGCCAGTAGAAATAGCTCACAAAGCCTACTGGGCAATAAAAAACGTAAACTTAGATTTAGAAACTGCCGGTAAAAATCGATTTTGTCAAATAAATGAATTAGACGAGCTAAGGAATTATGCATATTCTAACTCCGAAATTTATAAGGAAAGAATGAAAAATTTACATGATAAATATATTAAATCTAATGAATTTCGGGTAGGAGATCAGGTTCTATTGTTTAATTTGCGACTTCGATTATTTCCTGGTAAGCTAAAATCTAGGTGGTCAGGACCTTTTTCTGTCACCCATGTTTTTCCACACGGTGCAGTAGAAATTAAAACTCGAAATGGGATACCATTTAAAGTCAATGGCCAACGGCTAAAACTCTACCTAGGGTCCATTGAGGACGAGGAAGAGGAGATCTCACTTCAAACGGTTAACGAATAAACTCATACCTGACATGTTACGAACAGGTAAGTGTACGTTTAAAAACCGGTAAGTCTTCTAGCCATTTTAGGAAATAAGGGGGCATGCACACGAGCACATAAAAAAAATTTCAAAAAAAAAACTTTGCTCGGCACGGGGCCGTGTCCGCTGGACACGGGGCCGTGTCCGCTGGACACGGGGCCGTGTCGAGGCAACTGTCGGGATAAAACCCTCTTTTCATAACAGTTACCTCATTCCACACGCCCCGTATTGCCGAAAACGCTCTGGTTCCAGGCGATTTTCCGCAGATTTCCGACGTCACTACCGAGTTTAACAACATCAAGGTATGATTCTATCATCTTTAGTAGTTAGATTAGTTACTTGCATGTAGTTAAAACATCAAAAATTGGGGAAAAATCTAGGGTTCTTCATGTTCATCCGGATCGAACTTCAAATTTTTGATGAAATCTGTTAGTAGTAGTTTAGATTAGTGTAGTAGGAAGTAAATAAACATGTATTGTTGATAGATTCGTTCGATTTCCCCACTAAAACACCAAACCCTTGTTTTTGAACCGAAAAAACACGAAATTGAAAGGGTAAACGGTTTATTTTGGGAAAAACGACACTTAGGGTTTCATTTTCGGGGGAAACCGCTACTATTGGGCTAAAAATTTTCAGGTTTTCGAAACCGGGACGAAAAATGAACTTTTTGGGTTACAGACGCCTGGACACGGGGCCGTGTCCGCTGAACACGGGGCCGTGTCCGCTGAACACGGGGCCGTGTCCAGCCCACTGTTTGCAGTTTCACCCCAAATATCTTTGTTTCGTACTAACTTTTGGTGTATTCTTTCAGATGTCAAAGTTCACAAGGTTCAACGCAAGCGAACTCGATGCTAGGGCACGATATGAGACACTCCAAACAAGACCCGAGGAGTACCCTAGGCGGGCATGTACCGACTTGTTAACCATGGTGAATCAACTTGACCGATTCAACAACATCGTGACAGGGCCACTAGCAGTTGCATTGAATACTCGGCTTTGGTCGGTACATCAATGCACCATGGAGTTCTACAGTACTTTCAATTTCACCTCGAGGTGTGACCCGTTTGACAATGAAGGGGTTGCATTTCGATGTGGCGGGACAAGGTACTCGATCTCCATGGCACAGTTTGGAGCTATAATAGGACTGTACGGGGAAGAAGAATCGGGGAATGAGGAGAATACCGGGGGATTACGAGACTTGGATGCAACTAAACGTTAAGCCGCATGGACTCAGATCGGTGAAGGAATCTACAACCCTAGCAGCACCAAGAGTACCAAACTGAGGGACCCGCTTTACCGCTACATTCACAGGCTCCTCACCTACTCGCTGAACCAGCGTCACGACAGTAGTGGCGTTGTAGGGTTGAAAGATTTGGTTGTCCTTCACTGCATCCACAACCAAAAGCCTCTCGATGTTCCATATCTCTTGTTACGAAACATGCACCTCAATCGCCTTGCTCACGCTCCTACGCCTATCTTCTTCGGGGGATGGGTGTACCGTCTTTTCAAGCATTTCACGAGAATCCCAAGGTCCTTTGAAAGGAGTCCATGGTCGGGACGAGTTGACTACCACATTTGCCGAGCCATGAACTTACTTTATGAGGCGGAAGACGGGACGGTGAGCTTTCAAAGGACACAAGGCTATGCATGGAACCCACAAGAGGCCCTAGTTCTCCACGCACCACCTCCCCACTACCAGTATCAACCCCATGGCGATCCGGGTCAATCCTCCTCACAAGGAGGCGGTTTTCCTAACTTTCAAAGCTTACATGATCTTTTGCAGGAAAACCTCATGTGTACCAGGAACACCTACAACCTCGCCAACAACACATACCACCGGGTTGGAGCTATTGAGCGCAACATCAACGATATACAAGATGATATCGGTAGCATCCGGGAGTACATGGCGGGGCATGGGGATGGAGGTGATGATAGCGGTGAAGACATGGACGTTTAAAGGAACAAGGGGCAGGTTGGTGATGAGCCCACAGGTTTAAGTACCCTTCTCTATCGAATAATTTACGGCCTGCGTGCCGCTTGTTGAACAATTTACTTTCTTCAACTGTTTTTTATTTTCGTTTTATCTTCACTTTATGCTTGGAGACAATTAACGTTGGTAAATTAGGATGGTTTATGTTTGTTTGGTGTGGTATTGAGTGATTAAACAGGTACAAAGCAAGGGTTAGAGTGCTAAACATTAGCACTTGCAGCCCCAAAATGGAGAAACCGGGAGACAAAACCTGTTTTTCAGGCTCACAGACTGTCCACACGGGGACGTGTCCAGCCGACACGCCCCCGTGTTCATCTCCCAGACCTGCTGTTTGGTTACTGACCTGCAACTATTTGCCAGACACGAGGCCGTGTCCAACCGACACGCCCCCGTGTTCATCTTCTGTAAGTTTTCATTACTGGCAGTTCGCCACGGGGTCGTGTCCACTGGACACGGGGCCGTGTCCAGACTGCCAGTAACATAAATCTTTGCTTTTTAACCCACTTTTACATATTCTAATCAACCGAAAATATTATTTTTGGACACATTGAGGACAATGTGTAATTTAAGTGTGGGGGGGATGCTAAAACCTTGAATTTTGCAAATCCTAAATACAAGCCTTACACAAAACTCTATTGGAACCGCTAAACACCCCAAATTTTTTCAAAAACTTTTCGTTTTTTTTACTATTTGCTTGTCTTGGTTTGATTTGGAAATAACAAGTTCTAAAAAGGTTATATTTTTACAAATTTACAACCGATAGCGTCGTGATAATAAAGAACCAATATAAGAAAATTACGAAACGGCATAACAAGTCTAGTTAAAAATTCGATTATATATACTTGATCACATTAAAAACCCATTCCCACAAAAGTGAGTTTTGAGCCTTTATTGAGCATACAAATATACATCTTTAGACTAAATGCTCATTTTTCGTTTCTTGTGTGAATAGCCACTTGGTTCTTACAACTCTAGAACTTGCCACGACGATACATTCCCGGTCCTTACCAACTTAAACCCAAGTAAGTAAGTGATGGAGGCATTAGGACTAACCATATTTTTCTTTCTACACCATTATTTTTCATTTTTTTTACCACCTACCCAAAATCCCCCTAGTTAGCCCCTTTGAGCCTAAATCTTTCATTTCGTTACCCTAAAACCTTTTCACCCACCGAAAACTTTTTTTTTTCACCCTTCATTTTAGTAACAAGCTCGGTTTTTCGTAAGCTCGCTATTTTATGTGACTCTAAAAAAAAATGATGAAGTCAAAAACAAACAAAAGCTATATAAAAGCTTGTTTGGAGAAATACTTCAAAATAAAAAGTCACTAAAAACAAGGTATGTCACGAAAACCGACGCTTTTTACGATTTTCGCCCTTTTACTAACCACTAACCCAACCACCCACCTTTAACCCAAGCCTAACCCTTCACCCAAAAAGTCCTCTTGATATTTACAAAGGTAAAAAGTTAAAAAGGATGAGGATTGATTGCTTGGCAAGCCTATGGAAGGCGTAAGTTCCATGCCGCTCTCGAGTGATTCACTAAAAATTACACCTTCGGCCGAGTGTTGAGTGATCTCCCGTGAGGTATGTGAACTTGTATATAAATGGAATTTTAATAAGGCATGCTATGCCTGAATAAGTAATTTATCTTATGAAACGTTCTAAATAAATCATAACGAATAGGATTGTAAATAAATAAAAATAAAACTTACAAAGATCTTGGATTCCCGACACTCTAGGACAAGCCAAAAAACCTTCTCTTCTACCTATTCCATTTGGGAGTGTAAGCCACATTTAAAGAGTTTTGCTTGAGGACAAGTAAAAGTTCAAGTGTGGGGGTATTTGATGTGTGTAAAATGCAACATATAAATCACATCAATTAAGGCATAAAACTAACCCTTTTTAAGTACTAATGTTGGAAAAAGAGTGTTTTTGTCTTTCTTTTGTATTTTCAGGATGAAATGAGCTCAAATTCACAAAAGAAGCAAAAAGACAACTAATTCTAGCATAAATACAAGAAAAGGAATAAAAGTAGACTGCCCGGACCCTCAACGGCATCCTCCAAGGCAAAGAAGAGAAAGCAGAAGACTGAACACGCCCCGTGTCCAGCGGACACGGGGCCGTGCCCAAGAAGCAGCATAAAAGACAAACCTATAGAAGCTTCCATTGCCCACCACGGGGCCGTGTCCAGCGGGCACGGGGGCGTGGTGAAAGTACAGCAGGCGCATTAATTGTAATTGCGAATTACAATTAATGAGGAGAGAGAGTGTCAGACGGGCACGGGGGCGTGTCCAGCGGACACGGGGCCGTGCCCAGCCTTCTGTTCAGCCTATAAATAGGAGTGCTTGGTTTCATTACATCTCATCCCTTGGCACACCACCTCTCTCACACTTCATCCACCACCCACCACCACCATAACACCATCATCCACCACCATCATCTATTGTCCATCATAGAGTGTGTGAGTCGTCTCGGGATCCAAGATTGATCGTAAGAGTTCTTGACAATCAAGGCCATGTTTGCCTAAGTCTCTTACATCACTTGGTGAAGACAAGTGTTTAGTATAATACTTTTTATTTTTAATCTTTTGTACTTTTTATTTGGTTTTGTATTAATGACTTTAATAACTAGTTACTTATGTTGAAGGTGATCTTTCCTTATCGTTTGTCCGTGGTGTCTTGGCGTTATTTTACTGTCTATATAAAATAAAAGATTTTCACCATTCATATCTCCACGGTCTATATGGAGGTATGTTGGCTACCTGGTCGGGGGTTAAGGGAACGGTTTGGTAAGGGTCTTGCCCTTGTTCAGCGTTTAGAGGTCCTGCTTGGGACCTGGGTCAAATTTAGTAGGATCTCCTTCAATGCCCATAGGTATTGGATGGCGGGGATCCAAACTCTTTGACCCCCTCATAAGCTAACTACTATTAATACTATAACCCGACTATTTAGGACTGTATCCCTGCTGACTCAGACTACTTAGCCGAGGGTAACGTCACCGCCGAAAGCGGGGCCTACCACAATTTGCATTAATAACTTAATTCATTATCTTTCAATAATCCAACCCTTTAGGATTGTATCCTTGCTGACTCAAACTACTGGGTTGAGGGTAACGTCGCCTTCAAAAGAGGGGCCTACTACAATAACTAAGATAATCTCTTAAACAAGTGCAAAAGTGCGAAAATAATCAAAGGTTATACTAATATACGTGTCGGATCCAAGTGATTCATCTTGTCTATCTGTTTTTATTTTATTTTATTTTTCAGCATTTAGTTAGTTTTTGTTTTCTTAGATTAAAACATTTTTCTCACTTTTTGATTTGATTAGACGTTGAGGATAAACCGGTATTAAAAGCTCTTGTGTCCTTAGACGACCTCGGTATCTTACCAACACTATACTACGTCCACGATGGGTGCACTTGCCCATATGTGTGTTTAGTGTTAGTAAATATCGTGTTTTTATAAATTTAAAACTTGGCTAAAAGTGTAAAAAGGGCTTAAATATACATCTAAAATATATCGCACTACACACGCATCACCTTCATGATGTTTTCATGATGTCTTCTTTAACTCCACTATCGCATTCATCCTCTGACATTATCAATTCCAATCAGGACGACTTAGAATTTAAAGCTCTATTGCTAGATTATTAAAAAGAGTTAATTACTGTTTTCGTCCCTGTGGTTTGTTAAAAATCACTATTTCAGTCCATTAGTTTAAAAATTGCGATTTCAGTCCTTGTGGTTTCACTTTCGTAACCATTCCAGTCCACCTCGTAACCATTTCAGTCCCTGTACTTACAGAATAAATGCATTGAAATGGTTATGGAAGTGAAACCACAGGGACTGAAAATGGTCACGAAAGTGAAACCACACGGACTGAAATCGCAATTTTTAAACTAATGGACTGAAATAGTGAGTTTTAACAAACCACAGGACGAAACAGTAATTAACTCAAAAGAGTTAATTACTGTTTTATATACATGAAATTAATTTGAAAAAAATAGATTCTTACTTAAGTGTAAGAACAACTCAAACGGGTTCTTAGAGATATCAACTGGTTGGCTACCCTCCAACACTTGATTTGCTATGAATTCCTTTTACTGTTATAGAAAAAAATAAGGTTATAACCCGAAAATTTTCACGGGTAGGAAAATTTAATTTATAACAAATAAAAGTATAAAAATAATACTTTAACATCTAAAGTATCATCTTTTCCTTTTCTCCATCATAAATTTTTAATTGGTTTCTTAAACTTTTTCTTGTTGTAAAGAGCCATAAAAACATACAAAAGCAAGAATGTAAAGTAAACGTCTATATTTAGAGCATTTACATTGGAACCTCTATTCTATATTATATAGAGAAAATAATAGAGGAAACAACAAAAATACCATCACATTAGAATTTCTATAATAGAAAAAAATTAAAGTAAAGTACACCTCTATATTTATAGGGTCACATACATTCAACCCTCAAATTTATTATTATTCTGAGTATGTAATATCTAATATGATTTTGAAAAGCTTCATTTATACCACAGCCTCACCAATTTTGAAAAGACCCATTTTTTAAAAAAAAAGACTCATTTCATCACAACCTGTTTTAATCGAGTTAATCACAGGTTATCCTCTAAATATCTTTTGACATTTATACATAAAATAAATACAAACAAACTAATCATAAGTCCGTCTTTAAACAATTTTTCAAAGTTTACCTACTTGAGCAATTAGAGATAAATATAAAGCAAATCACCCATTAGGTAAAAACGGTTGAAATTGCGTTTTTTTTTTCAGTAAACCAAACTTTATTAATCACCAAAAGAGGCATACAAACAACAATTAAGCTTCCAAAAAAACACACTAAGATACATCCAAAATACTCTTACCCCATTACACATCCAATCACTTTAAAAAAATATCTATACACATACACTAACCAAAGTCTAAACCAGAGAAAGTGGACCAGATTGAGAGATTGACGCCTATCGATCTGTTAATCATCCCCCAGAGAGTAGCCTCCTTAATGTCTTGCACTATTTTAGTTTGAAAATATCGACCCCTTTGAAGATCTTATCATTTATCCTTAACCATAGCCTTCATATTGTCATGAGAAATACAATATAAATCGGCATTTTTTTTCGTGGGCGTATCCAGACTAATTCTACATACACAAACCTTCCAACATATTGATTTAGCGAAGATACGTGAAGCGAACAAAAGACAGGAATAGCAACTTTTATATTTTTTATCATACCTGTAATCATTTTATAAATAATGCTATACAAAATTACAGAAAGAGAAACTGTTATAGTTATTTTTTTTATAATATCAATCATAATGCTATACACACCTTGTCGTAGCTTAAACACATTTCTTCAGATTATGGCCCAATTTGATTAGATTCTAAAAAACGAAGAAAGATTATCATGAGATACTGTAAAACCGGGGTTTAGGATGTAAACCACAAAAATAACAAATTAATTTAGATGATTAGCCTTGCAGAAAACCCAAATCGGGAAAGTTTACCTGAATCGTTAAGAAAAAAATCAGACTCAGATTGGGTTACTCAAGCGGATATTAATCACTGGAATAAGATCGGGTATCAAACATAAGAGCACACATGAGTTGATTAATGGAACAAAATGGCGAGGAGAAGAATATACATCAGTGAATCGAATAGAGATCAATTTCCCATAGGATCCCATTTAAGATATATAGATATAGATAAAGAACGGTGCAAGATATACCTTTCCTTCAACTTCTCATAGGATCCCATTCAAGAATTCCTTGTAGGGGAAGGAGTCTGAAAGAAGCTCATCACCAAAAATACAAAACACAATTTAAATTAGATATGCAACTCGAGTACAAAAACAATAGTCGAAGACTCGAAGCATCCCTAAAATTACAAATAATATAGTCAAAGCATCTCATTAAAAAACATCAAGATTTCAAAGCGTTCAAAATTTAAAATCAAACACAATAATGCTTTACTTCAAATTTTAAATTTAAAATAATGATTGACTTCAAAATTTAAAATTTAAAATCTGAAAATCAAATTACTAATATCCAATCCCGTAAATCAAGCAAACTTATTAGGAAAGTCTAACTTTTAAAATTTAAATTCAATTTACAGATTCGAAATTTTAAATCAAACACATTAATGGCAAACTTTCAAATTTAAATTTAAAATAATAATTGACTTCGAAATTGAAAATTTAAAATCGAACACAATAATGGTTTACTTCAAAATTTAAATTGACTTCGAAATTGAAAATTTAAAATCAAACACAATAATGATTGACTTCAAAATTTAAAATTAAAAATCTGAAAATCAAATCACAAATATCCAATCCTGTAAATCAAGCAAACTTATTAGGAAAGTCTAACCTTGCCAAGCAAAACCAACCGACATAGAAACAAACTCATAAGAGAAGGAAAATATATAAAACAAACAAAAGGAGGGGTTTCAAAAAACGTAAATGAATTTACTTATAGAAACACTACAAATTTTCCGGAAATTAATACAATACCAAATTTATTAGTAACTAAAAAATACAGCCAAAATTAAATGAGCATAAAGTATGAAACCAAACATTATACCGGATAAAAAATAGGAAAAAAAACAATAAAACTAAAATTTTTGATTAACATGTCCGACGAAGTTTAATAGTCCAGCAATGGCATAAAATTTAGGGTTAACCATGAAAAAACAAAAAAAAAACAAAACAAAAGAATCATTAATACATATTAATACAATACAAAATTTATTAGTAAAAAAACAAAGATTTTCAAATTTCAAAAAATATCATAGTTTGATTTGCCAAAAAAAACAAAATAACTTAAAAATTATAGAGATTAGCATAAATGATGAAAACTATCATTATACTGGATCAAAAAACACCAAAAAAACGCTAACATTAAAGTTACCTCTTGTGTTCGAATAAGATTCAGACTCCTGCAATTGCATAAAAATTAGGGTTTATCATGAAAAAACAAAAAATAAAATAAAAAAAATCAGTAAGAGCATCACTCTTTCAAAGACATCAAGAATAGATCCATTAATAAGATTAGATTCGAAAAATTTAAATCATCATAAGCAACACAAAAATACAGAAAAATGATTAAAAAAGTGCGATTAAGCATTTAAAATACATAACAATCTAATCTAGTTTACATACCTGCAGAATAAGTGGAATGATCTACAAAAAAGAAGAAGAACAAATTCTGAGAAACTTGAAAATTAATGTGATTGTCGAAAATTATGGAAACTAACACAAAATTTGGAAGCAATTAAAACTTTAATATAAGTTATCTTGATAAATTTGGAATTACGTTACAATTTAGACAACTTTGATAAGTATCCGTAATAGATATAAATTTCAAAAATTCAAATTTTGAAATAATCAGTCAAAACAATTTACCTAAATAGTTAAATATTATTCAAACTTAAATTCAAAACCAATGAGGTTAATATATTCATAATATAATCAATATCTAATTGATTGTGAAAAAAAAATCAATCACAAAAAATATAGAAAAATGATTAAAAAATGCAATTAAGCATTTAAAATACATAACAATCTAATCTAGTTTACATACCTGCAGAATAAGTGGAATGATCTACAAAAAAAGAAGAAGAACAAATTCTGAGAAACTTGAAAATTAATATGATTGTCGAAAATTATAGAAACTAACCCAAAATTTGGAAGCAACTAAAACTTTAATATAAATTATCTTGATAAATTTGGAAATACGTTACAATTTAGACAACTTTGATAAGTATCCATAATTGATATAAATTTAAAAAATTCAAATTTTGAAATAATCAGTCAAAACAATTTACCTAAATAGTTAAATATTATACAAACTTAAATTCAAAACCAAGAAGGTTAATATATTCATAATATAATCAATATCTAAATGACTGTGAAAAAAAATCAATCACAAAAAATACAGAAAAATGATTAAAAAGAAGTGTCATTAAGCATTTAAAATACATAACAATCTAATCTAGTTTACATACCTGCAGAATAAGTGGAATGCTCTACAAAAAAAAAGAAGAACAAATTCTGAGAAACTTGAAAATTAATGTGATTGTCGAAAATTATGGAAACTAACACAAAATTTGGAAGCAATTAAAACTTTAATATAAGTTATTTCTTGATAAATTTGGAAATACGTTACAAATTAGACAACTTTGATAAGTATCCATAATTGATATAAATTTCAAAAATTCAAATTTTGAAATAATCAGTCAAAACAATTTACCTAAAGAATGATAAAGAAGACTCAAAATAACACCAAATCTATGGAAAACGAACCTGCTTGCAATCGATTGGAAGAATGATCAGCTCTCTAAAGGACCTGTTGTCAACAAAGACATCACAATTTTAAGGATTTAAATAGAGAATGATGGATGAAACATTGCTTAAGCTTAAACAATAATCTGTACTATAACTTTTCTGGTATGCCAAATCATCACTCCCAATTGTTGAACTGTAATATTGTCAGCAAATAACGTCACCTCTGACAATTGCTCAAAATCTACTTCAATACGTGAATTTAATCAGAAAACCTGAAGATGAACATATGATAGAGAACATCAAACAGGAAGCGACATTATCAAACATGAATCGATATTTGAAGAATTGTTACCTATTTGTTGAATCGTTTGGAGAAGACAGTGATGGATCCCATCTTTCAAAAAAGCACCAAATCTTGAAAAATATCACAGAAGCACTCAAGAAATGAATATAGGTATTGATGAATGCATAAGTTAGAAATCACTGAAACCCTAAGAAGAGACGGCGGCTAGGTCTTCAGACACCAACAACGCCGCAAAAAGAAAATTGAAAACACGGATACATACCTTATGCGCCGCATAATAAGGACTGGTTGCTTCTACTCGTGATTGAAGATGAAGAAATCTAGGGTTCAGGAGATTGCAAATAACATATTAAAGATCGATAGATGATATCTGGGGTTTAAGAAAGAAATAGATAGTGTTTAACAATGACAAAGAAAAATCAAAGAAGGAAAAGAAAAATAACATACCTATGTTTTTCGAAGATCAATCGATGAAGAAGGAAGAACCGAATGCAGGAGATGGGTATTAGGGTTTTGGAGTGAAGTGAAGCGTATTAAAGAAGCTAAGGAGGATGGTTTTGGCGGAAAAAGCAAAAAAAAAAGTGGTTTAAGCAAATGACACGTGGCAAGTAATAGTTTAAGCTAATGCCATGTGGCTTAAGCTTGTTTTGCTTTATTAGAAGTAGTAGATTGATTTGTTATTTAAGAAATTTTGTAACCAAGAAAGTCCTTAATTTACATTTGAAAATTTTAAATCAACCGAAATTTTTATTGATATATTTGTGTAAATAATGAATAAAACTAACCTAATAACTAAAACCGAATTTTTCATTTGTTAAACTATATCTTCATAATAAGAAATCAAAAATCAACAGCACTTCATGATTATTTTATTAGAGCTAATTTTATATCATTTTTATATGCATATATGTTTTTAATATATTTAATCATGTTTAAGTTGTAGATTTGACATTTTGGTCAATAAAGAAAGTAATTTTATAAGTATTGTATGAATTTTAATGTTTAGTGTTACATATGTCAAATTTTATTCCTTTTTCTATTTTAATATTACAGCTGTTCAGGCTAAACACAGGCGGAAGTTAAGAAAACTATACCTTGATAGTAAGAGATCAAGGATTACTAGAAAATTACTAGAAAATTGATTTCTAAAAGTGGTGGTTCAACGTCTTCATCATCAACACGATTTAATTTAAATAACAAAGAGAATTTAACTCCAAATTTTTCAATCCCATCCTTTCCTACCCAATCATCAACTGTTATACGGACAAGTAAGTTTACTTTTTTGTTAGATAATGTTACAGACTTCACATTATGGATTTACTTTGTCAACTCAAATTCGGTTATATTACTTATTATATAATGATTTTTATATCCTATTAGGTAATCATTTAAATTCCTCCGTTAATGTAAGATCTTCCATTATTACACCTTCTACTATGAAGAAGAACGGAAATGTACTACAAGATCAGTATACAACACCCAACCGTACACCGTTTGTAAACATAGAAAACATAACACCAGGTTTGTAACCAAAAACAAACAGTTAATACTTGGTGATGTTTCACATTTTGTTTCTTTTTTATACATAAAATATGTGAACAAATTATTTTTTAAAATACTTATTTGTATTATCATATTTTTGTTTTTTTTGGATTAGGAAATAATTGTCATTCTTCAAGAAATGTGGCTTATTCATCTGGGGCATTTTCAAGTCAGAATAGAAAGACAAATGTTTTGCAAGATTCTTCTACATCAATACGACGTATCACGAGGGCAAACAAGGAAAAGATAACACCAATTTCGTGTATTACAAACATACGTTCGCAAGTTCCGAGTGTACCACGTTTTTCTAATGCTATGTCTTCTTTGAATCGTATATCACCTGGTAAATTTTACAATTATATTGTTACATACATTTTTAATTCTATAATTCATATACTTAACGGAAAATTATATTTTCTTTGTTATTCAGATAATATTGCAAGCTCATCAACTTTACCATTGAATGACTGCTACTCTCTTAATCCCATAATAACGACTAAACGTAACACAACATCTTCGACCTCCGAATTGAGCTCGCTAAAAAAGATGTCTTCTAGAAAGCGTAGACTTATTCATAAACCAATTGAAATAGAACCCATACCAATGGCTGCTCTTGATTCTGATGATGAAAATCATATTCACGAGGTTGTTGTAGACGCCACCAAAGGCGTATCCAAAGGTAACTGAGTAATGCTATTCATTGTTGTTTCATATTTTATTTTGCCTACTAAATTATTCAATTTGTTTTAAATGTTCAGATTACATTGATCATGGTGACCAATCTCTTACGTGTGGTTTATGCTTTGCAAAGTTATGGTCAACCAAAGCTGGAAAGGGTCGCATTACACTTCAAAAGCAAACATATAGCTTATGTTGTGGATATGGTAAAGTTGACTTGACTGAATATAAAGATTCTCATCCATCCTATCAGATGCTTTTTCGCTCTTTAGATCAGGAAAGCAAGTTTTTCTTAAAGAACATAAGACGTTACAATTCTATGTTTTCCTTACTTCAATGGGAGGAAAAGTAGATACTAAAATAAACAAAGGTAATGCTCCATTTGTTTATAGAATCAGTGGTCAGAATGCACATAGTATGAGTAGTCTTCTTCCTAAGGATGGAGAGCAGCCAAAATTTTCACAGCTTTATATCTATGATATTGAGAATGAGCTTGCTAATAGAGAGTTGTTATTTGGGTATGTATCTTTTTTTGTTACGTATCTTAATATTACGTTACAACATATAATACTATTTTTTTTCCTTTCCATGTTTACAACTGTAATTAAAAACCTATCATTTTGTTACAGTGATTCTTCAAGCAAAGCATCTTTAAGGGCAAAGGAACTTGATGTTAAATTTATAAAGTTTCTTACCAACATGTTAGATTCTACAAATATGTTGGTAAAAACTTACAGAATGGTACGAGACCATCTCCATGAGAATCCTAATGTTTCCCTTATGTCACGGCCCTCGGCCCCGGTTTGACCCGGTCCAGAGTCGCGAGGCAGGAAATCCCGTGGTATTTAAGTTGAGTGACAGCGGAAGTCTTTTTTTTTTAAACAGGATCTTTTAATATTAAAACTGCCCGTTTACATAATTTAAGGATAAAACCTTGTAATTTACAATAAGGTGATTTCACTGGGAAATCTTTATTTTACAAAACATGTTTCTTTATTTATTTACATTGAGCCACTTCTCTAAGCTTGCAGTGCTTCACGGCACTTTTCTTGGATCACAATAGATCACCTGAAACATGTTTGAAAAAGGTTTTGTCAGCGGGAAATACTGAGTGAATCATTCATTTTACTAAAAATGACACATTGGTTATAAATTACAGTATTAAGAGCGATTACAATGTTTCTGATATCAAACCAACTACCCACAGTATTTGTCACTCGACCAGCCATCGGTAGTCTCATTGCCCGATGGTGTCTGTGACTATGGTCATATCACCCCTTGGCTAACTCGTTGTCCAATGGTGACGGTTATCAAGTAATGTATACAAAACCCCACATACCGGTTGTAACTTGGTGATTACAAAGACTTAATCCCTGTAATTATAACTTTGAAAATAAATAGGGTTTTGGAAATGATTTGAAGAATGACTCACATTGCAGATTTAACGAGCAGAGTATAAGCCTACTGATTAGCCTTGATTAACCTAATTTAAATAACAATGCACACGAATTGGGTTAGTAACTAATACAGCAGTTACGACAATTCACGAGATTAAACCCTCACAACGATTTTACAAAGTGCAATACTTAAAAATTCAGCGGATTCACAACGAATGACAGAGTATAGCCCGAGTTCGGATAGCACTCAAACATTCAAGTCGAAATCACGATGAATAACAAAGTATAAATCCAATTTGAGCAGCACTTCAATAATCGTTGGATAGTTTCAATCGATCGGACGTTGTATCGTAATAGCGATCGAGTTATTACCCTGTTTGTTGCCGCAGCGTTCCGTGATTTGTGTGTGTTGATAGTAATTTACGTATAACTTAATGTATACTATGAATTTCTACGTCGAAGTAAAGCAGAATGTCAAGTGCCAACCCCCTCTATATATACTGAAAATTGGAACCGCCCGCGTGTCGCGAAGGGTTCTTGGTCCCTGTCGCGTGTCGCGGGGCACACCCCTATAGCCTAGGGTAGCCTGGTCATCTGCATAGCCTAGGTGAGTCGACGTTGCTCGAAAATTCAATTTAGACAGCGAGTTTTGATGATAATTATCATTTAGGGTTTACCCCCCTGACTTTTAGGGGCCCTGATCCTGATTTCGATTGTTCTAAAAATTTTAGGGTTTATGCAAAATTACTTGGGTTTCTAAATTAGGGTTTTCTTATTAGATAATTAACATACTAAATAATAATTTTAATGAGAGTTGTTACATCCTCCCCACCTTAAGAAAAATCTCATCCTCGAGATTTACTGGAATAGATGAGGATATTTTCGCTTCATTTCTGATTCTAGCTCCCAAGTATATTCTGGTCCTCGTTTTGAATCCCATTTGACTTTGACTAGCACTAGTCGCTTGTGTTTGAGAAACTTGATTTTTCTATCTTCTATCTGTAGTGGTTTCTCTACAAATTTTAACTTTTCATTTACCTCTACATCTTGAAGAGGTACTACCAGGGATTCGTCGGATAAACATTCCTTGAGATTGGATACATGAAATACATCATGTACTCCAGCTAGTTCTTCTGGTAGTTGTAAACGATAAGCAACTGGTCCTATTCGTTGCGTTACTGGAAATGGTCCTACGTATCTTGGACTTAGTTTTCCTTTCTTACCGAATCGTACTACTCCTTTCCAAGGAGAGACTTTCAAAAGTACTTTGTCTCCGACTTGAAATTCTAGTGGCTTGCGGTGATTGTCTGCATAGCTTTTCTGGTGATCTCTAGCAGTCTTCAGTCTTTCTTTGATTTGAGTTATCTTGTCTGTGGTCTCTTGTACAATTTCTGGACCTGATAATTGACTTTCTCCTATTTCTGCCCAACAAACTAGAGTTCTGCACTTGCGTCCATACAGTGCTTCGAATGGGGCAGCTTCGATGCTTGAATGATAACTATTGTTATAGGAGAATTCAATTAAGGGTAAGTGGTTATCCCAATTACCACCAAAATCAATTACACATGCTCGGAGCATGTCTTCCAGAGTTTGTATCGTCCTTTCACTTTGTCCGTCTGTTTGAGGATGATATGCAGTACTTAAATTTAGTCGGGTTCCCATTGCTTCCTGGAAACTAGTCCAGAAAAGTGAAACGACTATCCCTATCTGATACAATGGAGAGTGGGACTCCATGTAAAGATACTACTTCATCTACGTACAATTTGGCTAATCTTTCCATGCTAAAGGTTTCCTTCATTGGTAGAAAATGAGCTGATTTGGTTAATCGATCCACAATTACCCAAATCGCATCATTACCTTTTCTGGTTTTGGGTAACTTAGTAACAAAATCCATTGTTATGAGTTCCCATTTCCATACAGGCATTTCTAATTGTTGTAATAATCCTGAAGGTTTCTGGTGTTCTGCTTTAACTTGTGAGCAAGTAAGACATTTAGATACGTATTCAGCTATATCCTTTTTCATTCATATCCACCAGAAATTGTTTCTTAAATCTTGGTACATTTTATTATTTCCTGGGTGCATGGTATACCTAGATTTATGAGCTTCTTCTAAAATCTTATTTCTTAATTCTCCTTGCTTAGGTACCCAGATTCTTTTCTTGTGGAATCTCCAAATTCCATCATTTCCTTGCTCTAGTTCCTTTATGTAACCTTTCATTCCTTCAGCATCATCCTTGATCGCTGTTTCCTGAACTTTCTTCAATTGTTCCATTAAATCTACTTGTAGATTTAATCTAAGAGCACGGACTCGCTTTTGCTTTTCATGATACTTACGACTTAAAGCATCTGCAACTACATTTGCTTTTCCTTCGTGATATTGAATATCACAGTCGTAATCACTAAGGATTTCCATCCATCTTCTTTGCCTCATGTTTAGTTATTTTTGCCCAAATATGTACTTTAAACTTTTATGATCTTTATAAACAGTAAACTTACTTCCATACAGATAATGTCTCCAAATCTTAAGGGCAAAAATTATGGCTCCTAATTCTAAGTCATGAGTCGTATAATTTTCTTCGTGCTTTTTCAACTGCCGGGAGGCATACGCAATTACCTTCTTGCGTTGCATCAATACACATCCAAATCCTAATTTTGAAGCATCACAATATACTTCAAAATCTTCAATTCCTTCGGGTAAGGCTAAAATTGGAGCATTCGTCAATCTGTGCTTTAAAATCTTAAAAGCTTCCTCTTGTCTAGGTCCCCATTCAAACTTAACTGCTTTACAGGTTAGCTTAGTCAAAGGTACAACTATTTTGGAAAAATCCTTAATAAAACGTCTGTAGTATCCAGCTAAACCTAGAAAACTTCTAATTTCCATAGCTGTTTGTGGGACCTTCCATTTGGTGATTGCTTCTATTTTAGCAGGATCTACGTGAATACCTTCATGATTTATCATGTGACCTAAAAATTGCACTTCTTGCAACCAAAATTCACATTTCGAGAATTTTGCGTAAAGCTTTTCCTTTCTTAACAAAGTTAAGAATGCATGCAGGTGTTTGCAATGTTCCTTCTGACTGTTGGAGTAAATAAGTATATCGTCAATGAAAACGATTACAAATTTATCCAAATATGGTTTACAGATTCGATTCATCATGTCCATAAATGTTGCTGGAGCATTTGTTAGTCCAAAGGGCATGACTGTAAACTCATAATGGCCATACCTAGTTCTGAAAGCAGTTTTAGGTATGTCTTCTTCTTATACTTTCAGCTGGTGATACCCGGATCTTAAGTCTATCATAGAAAAATACCTAGCGCCTTGGAGTTGATCAAAAAGATCATCAATCCTAGGTAATGGGTATCGATTCTTAATTGTAACCTTATTTAGTTCCCTATAATCGATACACATCCTCATTGATCCGTGTTTCTTCTTTACGAACAACACTGGAGCTCCCCACGGGGATGAACTAGGTTGTATAAATCCTTTGCTTAGTAATTCATCTAACTGCTTCTTTAATTCTAGCATTTCGGTGGGTGCTAATCGATAAGGTGCCTTGGCTATTGGTGTAGTACCAGGAATTAGATGAATTCTAAACTCTACTTCTCTATTGGGTGGTAACCCGGGTAATTCTTATGGAAAAATATCTGGGTATTTTGAAACTACAGGGATGTCTTGAAGTTCCTTACTTTTAGTGTTAATGATTACAGAAATCATATACACTACCTCTTGTTTTCTTGAATAACTAGCCAACTTTATTACTAAAATGAATTTCAGTGGCTTTCGAGGTCTATCTCCTGTAATTAAAATTACCTCTCCTGTGGGGGTACGAATTTCTACGGAATTCTTATTACAAAGGATTCGAGCATGGTTGGCTACCAACCAATCCATTCCTAATACCACATCGAATCCGGCTAATTTCATAGGTAACAGGTTGGCAGAGAACTTATGACCTAATAGTTCTATCTTTCCTTCTTGCAAAACCTTATTTACATTAATAGAATTCCCATCTGCCATTTCGACTGTAAAAATCTGCCTAAGGGTGGTTAAGGGTAAATTAAGAGCTTGGCAGAATGAAGTATTGATAAAACTTTGGTTTGCACCAGAGTCAAATAATACTTTTGCAAACACGTTATGAACTAAGAACGTACCAGCTATCACATCTGGGATGAGTTCTGCTTCCTGGGTGGTCAGCTGGAATGCTCTGGCATTCTTCTTAGTAGCTCCGTCAGCTGGTTTGCCTTTGTTATCTACTGGTTTAACCAATTTAGGGCATTCGGGTTTGAAATGCCCAGCATCTCCGCAGTTATAGCAGATCCTGGTCTTTTTCCTACAATCTTCCTCACGATGTCCTATCATTTTGCAAAAATTGCAGGTCACATTGCATCTTCCAAAGTGTTTCTTTCTACAATTTCTGCAGAAAGGAAGATTTGAGAATTGTCCTGTTCCTCTTTTCTTAGTATTACCCATACGAAATCCTTGGGTAATCTTTTGAGCTAAATCCTTCTTTCGATCTTCTTCTCTTGTACGCACCAGTTCATCAGTTAGGGTATTAGCGAATTCCACAGCATCGTCTATAGTGCGAGGTCTCGCAGCCTTAACGATGTTACGGATTTCACGAATTAGTCCCCAAATATAGCGAGAAATGAGTACCGATTCTGGCGAAGCCAGTGTTGGTACCACTCTAGCATATTCAAAGAATGTCGAAGTATAACCGCGACAATCTACACTCGTCATACGATGATTTTGGAACTTATTTGCCATTTGTTCTTTTTCATACTCAGGACAATATTTTCTTTCTACAAGATTCTTAAATTCTTCCCAGTTCATAGGATAGGCCATCCTTTTTGCTTTTGCTTGTAATACTGTGTTCCACCATTCTAATGCCCCTTCTTTGAATAGATTTGACGCATACATGACCTGATCTTCTTCGGTACATTTACTTATTGCAATTACTGCTTCGGTTTTCTCCAACCAACGCAGTGTTGCGGTTGCCCCTTCATTACCTGCAAATTCTGATGGTTTACAGGCAAGAAATTCTTTGAAAGTGCAACCAGGCGTTACAGCTTTCATTTTCTTAGGGAGTGGGGCCTGTCGTGAATTATTATTGTCATGATTGCCGCCTCCATTTATGCTGTTACTGTCGTTATCTTCTGGAGTACGTTTACTAGGAATGATTTGTTGTGGTTCAGCAGGTTTCTGAGCAGCAGCCATAATTGCTGGAATAGCATTGGCTATCCCTTGAGCAACGATATTTTCAATATCTTGCCTAGTCATATATTGATTTTCTTGATTTTGCTCAGATTGGTTTACTTCATTAACTGGTTCATTCGCGTTTTCCATCTGATTATTAGTATTGGTGTAAATTATTAGTATCCAATAATTGATAGTTAGATATAACAAAAAAATTATACATAAGCACATAAAATCTTACAACACATATATATAGTCAAAATTGTCGATTTTCTCGACTTCTATTTTGATTTATAGATTATATAGGCATCCATATATACTGTTTATCTTACAATGTTTTATTCCCTATTTTACAGTGTTATATGTTTGTTTACTACTTGTTATTATACAACCACAGCTTCCTAACCCACTTTTTCTTGGTCAACTGGTATTTCAATAGCGACACTCCCTTTCGTCGTATTTCCAGGAAATTTGTTCCCCCATTTCCCGGATTCTATTCCCTGTACCTATCAGTTCTTCACCAAACTGACGAAGTTCGGCTAAGTTTTCGTTGCTCATTGGCGGGTTGGGAAGAGGTTCTGTATCAAATTGTGGAAGGAAGGAATAAGGACTATTGATCATGTTTTGAAATTGCCAGTCATTTGTCCACCACTCTTCCATTTCGCCTAACGGTCGTGTGTGGATTAGAGGGTCCGGAATAGCTGGTTCCAGATTTACTGGAAGTTGGATTTCGGTCGGGTAAGGGTATAGATTGTTGTTGATAGGGCTAATTACATCACAATTAGCCAGTAGATGGTCTATTTCATCTTGAAATGTGATTTCTTCAGGTTGTTTAGAGCTCTCTCCTACTTCTATTCCTTTTAGCTTAAAATTTTCTTTGGTTTCTATCTCTGCTGGCTTAGAACTCTCTCCGGTCTCGATTCCCTTTCCTTTGTCTATAGAGTTTTCTACTTTGGGGAGTTTCCTAGTGGCTGGCCTCCTCCTGCGTACTTTCCTCCATCCTACATATCTTCTTCTTTTCTTAGGCTTTGCTTTTTCTGGAGGTGGAGCTTGAAATTCCAGGGGTTCCTCCACATCAGCAAAATAACCAGTAAAATCCTGAGAGACTTCGATTGGTACTGGGTATAGGTTGAGATTCTGAAATGCTTCAGATAGCTCACTCATGCTGTTTAGCATATATGCAAAATGCACAAAAATGCTAAGTTAAAATCTTATAAGGAAATCTAAATAAACATTCCGTTTATTGCATATCGAAAGACTAATTTTACAAAGGATAACAGAATTTTAAAACACACTAAGATTTATTTATTTACAGAGGAGTAGGGTTCTAAATATGAGTGCTAATACTAGATCAGACTTATTGGTAATTTAGAGGTTGGCATTCTCTGCTACGGTAGCTAGCATATAGAGATTTGCCCTTTTTTCATCTAATTTGTCTTCCCAAGGTGGACTAGTGTCTATTTCCTGGATTTCCAGATTAAACCTCACTTTCTTGACTTGGGATTTCTGGCTTTTCCTAATAATCGAATTTCTTTTCTCTGGGGTAAAAGGATTCTCATATTGTGCTTTACGAATAAAAATCCCTTCTTCCAGATCTGCTGGGTGTTTGGAGGAAGAGGTTCCTTTTTCTTTGGGTGCAGTGTCTAATTTGTGGTAGATGGCAGAAAGCCTTTGTTTACCCATACTGTAACTAACAAATAACTAATTAAAACACATAATCACAGAATAACAATTTAAATATTCCTCAAAAAAGTTAATAGGCTGAAATCAGTGATAAGCTTATATCAGTGGCTCTGATACCACCTTTTCCTGTCACGGCCCTCGTCCCCGGTTTGACCCGGTCCAGAGTCGCGAGGCAGAAAATCCCGTGGTATTTAAGTTGAGTGACAGCGGAAGTCTTTTTTTTTTAAACAGGATCTTTTAATATTAAAACTGGCCGTTTACATAATTTAAGGATAAAACCTTGTAATTTACAATAAGGTGATTTCACTGGGAAATCTTTATTTTACAAAACATGTTTCTTTATTTATTTACATTGAGCCACTTCTCTAAGCTTGTGGTGCTTCACGGCACTTTTCTTGGATCACAATAGATCACCTGAAACATGTTTGAAAAAGGTTTTGTCAGCGGGAAATACTGAGTGAATCATTCATTTTACTAAAAATGACACATTGGTTATAAATTACAGTATTAAGAGCGATTACAATGTTTCTGATATCAAACCAACTACCTACAGTATTTGTCACTCGACCAGCCATCGGTAGCCTCATTGCCCGATGGTGTCTGTGACTATGGTCATATCACCCCTTGGCTAACTCGTTGTCCAATGGTGACGGTTATCAAGTAATGTATACAAAACCCCACATACCGGCTGTAACTTGGTGATTACAAAGACTTAATCCCTGTAATTATAACTTTGAAAATAAATAGGGTTTTGGAAATGATTTGATAAAAAAAGAATGACTCACATTGCAGATTTAACGAGCAGAGTATAAGCCTACTAATTAGCCTTGATTAACCTAATTTAAATAACAATGCACACGAATTGGGTTAGTAACTAATACAGCAGTTACGACAATTCACGAGATTAAACCCTCACAACGATTTTACAAAGTGCAATACTTAAAAATTCAGCGGATTCACAACGAATGACAGAGTATAGCCCGAGTTCGGACAGCACTCAAACATTCAAGTCGAAATCACGATGAATAACAAAGTATAAACCCAATTTGAGCAGCACTTCAATAATCGTTGGATAGTTTCAATCGATTGGACGTTGTATCATAATAGCGATCGAGTTATTACCCTGTTTGTTGCCGCAACGTTCCGTGATTTGTGTGTGTTGATAGTAATTTACGTATAACTTAACGTATACTATGAATTTCTACGTCGAAGTAAAGCAGAATGTCAAGTGCCAACCCCTCTATATATACTGAAAATTGGAACCGCCCGCGTGTCGCGAAGGGTTCCTTGGTCCCTGTTGCGTGTCGCGGGGCACACCCCTATGGCCTAGGGTAGCCTGGTCATCTGCATAGCCTAGGTGAGTCGACGTTGCTCGAAAATTCAATTTAGACAGCGAGTTTTGATGATAATTATCATTTAGGGTTTACCCCCCTGAGTTTTAGGGGCCCTGATCCTGATTCCGATTGTTCTAAAATTTTTAGGTTTTATGCAAAATTACTTGGGTTTCTAAATTAGGGTTTTCTTATTAGATAATTAACATACTAAATAATAATTTTAATGAGAGTTGTTACACCTTAGACTTCGGATAATCTCACAGAGAGATCGTGACGGAAGGGCTTGCAATTTACCTACGTGTTCCGAAGTTGCTGCTTTAATAGTTGATGAACCTGATCTCAAGATAGAAAACGTGATATTGTTATCGAAAAGCGTTCAGGAGTCCTTAAGCGTATTAGCGATTTACATCCTTCTTACCTTCCTCTCCAGTATCCAATTCTTTTTCCGTACGGAAACGATGGCTATAGGATTAATATTCCTCATAGGGATTTTGGTCCTAACAGAAAGAAGACAAGACCAACTTGTACTATGAGGGAATTTTTTTCTTATAGAATTCAGGATAGGCATAACAATTTTTCTCTAATTCTTAATGCAAGAAGGTTGTTTCAGCAGTTTTTAGTCGATGCCTACACAATGATTGAAAGAGAGAGGCTAAACTTCATACGTTTTTAGCAAATGAAACTGAGATCTGACTCGCTTAACAGTCTTAAAAATGTTCAAGAGGTTGGTCAGAGTGATTTGAGTCATACAGGACAACCTGTTATATTACCGTCATCGTTTACTGGTGGTTCTCGCTACATGATGCAAAACTACTTGGATGCTATGGCGTTATGTCGGACGTATGGGTATCCTGATTTCTTTATCACAATCACATGTAATCCGAAATGGCCTGAAATTGTAAGATTTATTGGTGACTCATCAATTAAGCCAGAAGACAGACCTGACATACTTTGTCGATTGTTTAAGATGAAACTTGATGAATTGATAAAAGATTTGAAGCAAAAGAAAATATTTGGCGATATTAATGCAGGTATGTCAAACCTACACCCACTTTGAATTTAAAATTTTTTTTGTCTTCCCATACATTTTATTTACTATATTCAACTCATCGTTAGTATATTTTTTTTGTGTAGTTGTTTACACAGTTGAGTTTCAAAAGCGTGGTTTGCCACATGCGCATATTTGCTTATTTATGAAAGCTGATCATAAGCTTCCTACGGTTGAACACATCGATCCCTTTATCTCAGCTGAAATTCCTGATAAAAACGAGGATCCTGAATTGTATTCTCTTGTGAGTGACTTTATGATTCATGGTCCTTGCGGACATGCCAACATGAAATGTCCATGCATGGTTGGGAACCGTTGTTCTAAGAATTTTCCAAAGAAGTTTTTGGAATCCACTTCCATTGATTCTGATGGATTTCCCGTTTATAGGAGAAGAGATTCTGGTCACACGGTTATGAAGAAGGGTGTTACTTTGGACAATAGGAGTGTAGTTCCATACAACAAAAAGCTTCTTAAAAGGTATCAGGCGCACATCAACGTGGAGTGGTGCAATCAGGCTGGTTCAATTAAGTATTTGTTTAAATACATTAATAAAGGACCTAATCGAGCCACTGTTGCTGTTTTTGATTCAGACAGAGGTCCAAATGAGGAGATCCCAAAAGATGAAATTAAAGAATATTACGAAGCTAGATATGTTTCCGCATGTGAAGCCAGCTGGAGAATATTTGCCAATGATGTTCATTATAGGTATCCTTCTGTTATGAGATTACCCTTTCATCTTCTAGGACAACAAAATGTTGTATTTAATTGTGACGACGATATTGAGGATGTCCTAAACAAACCTCAAGTAAATTCCTCTATTTTCTTAGAATGGATGAAGATGAACAATTCTAAGCCTGAAGCAAGAGAACTTACTTATGTTGAGTTTCCTTCAAAATATGTGTGGAAGTTAAAAGATCGTTGCTGGCAGCCACGCCAAAATTATGTTGTTATTGGGAGAATTTATTCTGCGTCTCCTTCTCTTGGTGAGGCTTATTATCTAAGAATTCTTCTTACTAAGGTTAAAGGACCACGATCATTTGAAGAAATCAGAACATATGATGGTGTTGTTTATCCTACTTTTAGGAATGCGTGTTATGCACGTGGCCTGTTAGATGATGACAATGAATATATCGAGTGTATTAAAGAATCCAGTTTCACTGGAAATGGTCATTATCTTCGTTCTTTGTTTGGAACACTACTTTTGTCTAATACGCTTTCAAGACCTGAAGTTGTTTGGGAGAAAACGTGGGAGCTATTGTCCGAGGACATTTTATACAATATGCGGAAAGATACTGGCATGAGCGGTATGTTTTTCAGCCTTTTGTTATATTTTGTGATGTTATATTAACAAATTGTTTCGTTATATCAAATATTTTTCGTTTTCATTGTAGGATTCGTTGTTTCTGGCGAACGTTTAAAGAATATAACGTTGTCCAAAATCGAAAACTTTCTTCTTCGTAATGGATCCAGCTTGCACAGGTTCCCACCAATGCCTTATCCTGATGATGACTATCTAATGTCCGAGAGCAACCGTCTGATATATGAGGAGCCTTCTTTTGACACGGATGAACTTAGGGCTGAGTTCAATAATCTTCACAGCTCTCTAAAGATGATCAAAGAGCAGTGTATAATGAAATTATGGATGCTGTTCGAAGTGGAAAGGGTGGTGTGTTTTTTGTGTACGGTTATGGTGGTACGGGCAAGACCTTTCTGTGGAAAACTTTAGGTGCTTCCATTAGATGCAATGGACAGATTGTTATTAATGTTGCTTCAAGTGGTATTGCATCTTTGTTATTATCACGAGGTCGTACTGCTCACTCACGATTTCATGTTCCAATTAATCTCAATGAAGATTCGGTATGCCATATCAAGCCTAATACTGAAGTCGCTAATCTTCTAAACGAAGCCAAGTTAATTATTTGGGATGAGGCACCGATGGTACACAAACATGCTTTCGAGGCTCTTGATCGTACAATGAAGGATGTTTTGAGTGTGTTTGATTTAAGAAATTCAGAACTTCCATTTGGTGGAAAAGCTATTGTCTTTGGTTGTGACTTTAGACAAATCCAACCTGTTGTACAAAATGGAAGCAGGCAAGAAATCGTAAACGCCTCTTTATGTTCATCCCACATCTGGTCCAGTTGCAAGGTGTTAAAATTGACAACCAACATGCGTTAGTCGATTGGATCCAGCTCCTCAAACATAGAGGAGATAAATGAATTTGGTAAATGGCTTCTAGAGATCGGCGAAGGCAATGTTGGTGATTGTAACGATGGTGATGCAAATATTGAAATACATGATCATCTTTTAATAACTGATGAAAATGATTCAATTCAAGGTTTGATTGACTTTGTATATCCTTCGGTTCTTCATCGTTTTAAAGACCGTGACCTACTTTTCTGAAAGAGCTATACTTGCTCCTAAGAATGAAGTTGTTCATGAGATAAATGATCGTTTGCTTGCGTTGTTTCCCGGTCAAGAAGTAGAGTATCTTAGCTCTGATAGTTTATGTCCAACTGAGGAAATTAATGATCCGTTACATCAAGATTTATATAATCCAGATGTGTTAAACAATGTGAAAGTATCAGGATTACCAAATCATAGATTGGTATTAAAATTGGGCATTCCGATTATGCTTTTGAGGAATATTGATCAGCAAAACGGTCTGTGCAATGGTACGCGTCTTCAAATCACACGTCTTGGTAAACGTGTTATCGAGGCTGAGATATTATCAGGAAGTAATGTTGGTTCAAGAACTTACATCCCAAGAATTAGCATGATACCATCTGACAAGAAAATGCCCTTCACGTTTCAACGAAGGCAGTTTCCAATAACAGTAAGTTTCCAATAACAGTATGTTTTGCGATGACTATTAACAAAAGTCAAGGACAATCTCTATCGAGAGTTGGTCTATACCTGAGAGACCCCGTGTTCTCACATGGTCAGCTTTATGTTGCTTTGTCGAGAGTAAAGACTAAAGATGGCGTTAAGGTTTTAATATTCGACAAAGATGGGAGGCCAACAAATAAAACTGCAAACGTTGTTTACAAAGAAATATTTAGGAAAATGTAGTTTAAACTTTTGTTATGAGGTTGATTTATCCTAACATCAATGTTTTAGTAATTGTTTTTTATAATTTTTTTTCATATATATATATGTTGTCATTCTTCTTTTTCGTAATTTTCATGTTAATAATATATAATTTTATTATTTAAATATACTTAACCTCATTGTTATATCAATATAAGACGATATTTCTATGTATTAAATATAACATATAAACAAAAACTAGACCAAGTAGATATTTATAAACACGGTTACATAATAGAAGTCCAAACTACATAAAGATCGTAACTACCAAACATGTTAACCTACTAGAAAACAACTTTTAACACTACATAACTTACTTTAGCTTTCTTCATTAATCAAAATTACCATATATTATGGTTCAAACCTGTTTCAAAGTTTCAAACATCACCACTAGCGGAAAACATCGGTAAGGAACAAAGCACCTATATCTGGAAAGTACTGGAACTTGCAATGATCACCTTCTTTTATGTTGTTATCTTTTAGCCATTTCGCCCAGCCTTTCACAACATACTTGATACTGTTTTTATTTGGCTCCGCCCTAACATCATGTTTTGTCTCCACATTCTGCCTGTTGGCGATCTTAACTTTCAATGTTTCGTCAATTCCTGTGATCCCTGCTACTTCAACTGGTATGCGCTATAAGTTACAAAACATAATAATAATTTCCATTAATGATGTTGAGATATTTTAAAAATACAAAACTTAACCAAATTATGTAAACATATTTGACGCGTATTAACATTTAATTTTTTGTTGGAACTTACAAAGTGTTTCGTGTATGGCACAAAAAATATAAGCGGACCAATATCATCATCATCAAACTCCTCTGATTCAGCCGAAGAGTCTTCAGAATCCGATATGACGACAACATCGTTTTCAACTCCAGCCATTCTAACAAACATTTAAAATGTTAACCCATTTAAAAAAAAGATCCAGTCATAACATATAATGCAATCTTTTTTTTGTACTTTAAAGTAATCACAAACATACATACGTTAAATACGGTAATTCCTTTTGATGTTACATTTCTATTCTACTTGAGTTACTTTCTTTTATTACTTAAACATATCCTATATTATTAAGCCTTTTTAATCAATCTAAATTACACAAACCCATTTGTCATGACATTCAAAAACAAAATTAAGTAGAAATCTTTGTTGTTCCATCTTTTATTACCCAATAAGTCAATAGACGAGAACAAGTTAACTTTGCAACCTAATCGTATAAAACACCTTATTATGGTTTCCTTTAAGATAATGATACTTTCCTTAACTACAACATTTTTCATACAATCATTTGTTCGAATACCTGGTGTTCATACATATTTCTTTATAGCAATATAAAAATTACCTCTTAAGTAGTATTAGACAATCATTTCTCATAACTATGAATTTATGATTGTTATATCTATAAAATTTAAACTGATATAATGTTATTAATATTTTCATTATTTATAATCCACATATAAACAATACTAAAGGAACTGTTATCACATGAACGTATTTGATTAGAAATAAAGAATGATTCATTGTTCAATATTAGGCTATACACATATTGTAATTCATGAACAAAAATATATATACATAAGTTAAATAAAATCGTATGTCAATATAGGTAATTTAAGAAAATTGTAAATCATAAGTTTATTCAACAACCAAAACCATTTAATCATCCAAATCAAACTATTAACCAAGAAAATCAAATTTTTCATAAGATTATCAACAGAATATTTCAACCAAATCACACTATGAGCCCAAAAAACTAAATTTCCAAACACATGCAATACATATAATACCTTTTTAATTTACATAACATACTAATTATTGATTTTCTTTACAAATACTTAAACTCAGAATTCACATCTACTTAGTCATTAATCGGTTTTAGGGTTACATCCTGTGAGTTATTTGGAATAATAAAGACAACTTCAGTTTTGAAATCAACATAACAATCGGTGTAAAAGTGATCGGATATGAAATCGAAAACTTACCTATACTAATTTCTTAAACCTCCTTTTGGGTATTCTTGAGCTATGTGAAGAAGGTGAAGTGAAGTTTCTGTAGATATTAGGTGATATGATATAATGATTGTGATAGATATTGTAAAAGGTAGATATGTTTCATTTTTAATTCGGTTATTTCATAATTAACATTTAACTTTATTTTCTTTTCTATTTCCAATATTTACTCTAATAATTTATATAAATACTTAATCCATAAATGTTAGGTGAAGTTGCAGTAGATTGTAGATGATATGATTGTATTACTGTCATAGATATTGTAATAGGTAAGTATTGTTATTTTTTAATTCGGTTATTTCATAATGAACATTTACCTTGATTTTTTTATATTTCCAATATTTACTCTAATAATTTAAATAATTGATAACACTATTTATTCACAATGTTCGATTTATAAAAATGAAATATAAATAATTTTGTCTTAATAAATAATATATATTTCGTGATATAGTATTTTAGTAATATATAACTTGAAAAACATATAAAGTTTATATATATATTCAAAGTATCTAATACCAAAACTTATGTAATTAACAATACGAAATATACAAATGAAGTTAATTGTCAAGATATTTAACCTTCACATGTCAAAATCATAAATTTAGTAACAAAATTGATAACATTAATACATTTACACACTTATTTAGAACATAAATTTATTGTTAAATTGTTATTATTTTCGTCACTTGCCAAGTCTAGTAGCGTGTGTCTATGTTTGGGCACACCCTGTTCTTTTTTGTTGATATATAAAATTTACCGGGGTAACCCTTTACCCAAAAAAAAACTATAGGGTGTGTATATGTAATTTAAGAGTGACTCTTGTAATATAGAGGATACTAACATCTCATCTTTCAAATCATGACTATCACAATAGCTCTTTCATTTAAAAAGATTCCATGCAAAATGATCTATATGACACACCCATTTGTCCCTCTTGGTTGTATTTTTTATTATATATATTCATTTTTTATTGTGAAACTTTACAATTAACATATTATTTATTTTACCAAAATTACATAGATGAAATATCAAAAAATATGTATATAATGTTATATTATTAAGTAACTTATCTTTTTACTAATTAATATATGTTATACTAATTTTTTTAGACAATCAATGCTAATTTATAGTTTCTTTGGGTTTTCATGTTAATACATTTTTAACTCCAGCAGTTACACAATACAAGTGTAGTGAGATGCGTAAGTTATGGAAATTGTATTTGGATGGCAAAAGATGCAATGTACTACACGGCTTACCGGTTTATAATAAGACTACAAATGTAGTTTACAAAGACATATTATCAAATTTATAGTTTGATTTATGTAATCATTATTTTTATATTAATAACCAACTTTATAAGTCTTATTTATATTTATTTTCCGATATTTTTTTTTTAAATTTTAGTTCAGGTTCTTTTATTAGTTACAAATTATGTAAACAATTTGAATGACATATAATTAACCACAACTTAATTTGTAAATATACATATTTAAACATTGATAATCCACAAACATTTATAAAAGATACCAACGTTACGTACATTCCAAAATATGGTATCATATAAGATATGCAACTAATAGTTTTTAAGCTTAAACTACTAATTAAGAAAAAAAACATGGTTAACAGTACTTGCATGTCCCAAAAAAGAAGTAGACATCTAATAGTTACAAAAAACAGTCATGATTTAGTCTACACAAACATCTGAAGCATTAGGTTATAGAAAATGTTTTAACCTGCATTAATTGGATCCACCTTTGATAAGATCAGGAGATTTCGTGAACATACAAATGTGAAATGCAATGTGTCACCGAAATGAAGGCCATTCTCTTTCATGAACATCGGCCAACCTTCGATAGCATACCTTATAGCATCTCCATTCTTCTGCCGCCTAAGATTCATATCTATTGTTTTTCCATTCATGTTCATCACTTTTAACTCATGCACTTTCTTTTTGAATCCTCCAATTCTTACAATATCAACAGGCATTCTCTGCATTAAAAACATAGTTGTATAAGAAAATTAGCCATATTGATGTTATACTATTTGTGTTTGTCATTGACTATTTAAAAAAATCATACCAAGCGGTTTTCTCCATTCTTTGTGAACTCATGAATACCAGTTTTGTGAACATCATTTATCCTTGCAACACCTTTTGGTTGCATATCCACTATCTTCAATGCTTTCTCATATCTCTTTGTATTTTCTTTAACCTTACGAAACATGATACAAATTGTATTATTAGACTAATATATTTAATCCCAGCAGTTATAGTAAATCTTCATTACTAAATGTTGTTAAGTTAAGCTATACGTACCAAGCGGCTGTGTGTTCTCTGTCCAACAGTTGTCACTTCTGGCATTTCCACTTCTGATTCACATATCAGGCTTTTACTGTTTTCTTCATTACAACATTCCGTAATCTCTTTTCCTTTATTTTTAAGCTGTTAACACAACTACTAATGAAAGTACTCATCTGTTAACACATTACTAACGTTAAATAAGAAATGAACAAATATTAATTACATATATCTAAATATATGTAAATATATTAATGAAAGTACTCATCTATTATTTTCTTTAAAATAAGTACATCTGCTTTTGTTGGTTGGTTAGTGTCTTCTATGATCAAATTCTTTCTTCCTGCCTTTGACATTTCTTTTCTTTCATTGTTCTTATTCACCTCTTCTTTGTTATGTCCTTCAAGCATCTGTATTTGCTAATTAATAAAATCCACAAATTCTTATTGTAATTTTTTTTAATCTATACCAAGGATAAGTTATTACCTTACTAAGTATTTGATCTGTTGAGTCATCATCTTCACAGAAATTCTGATATAAAATAAGATACCTAAATTAGTCATATTTACGTAATACTGTTATACGCTAATTTAAATGACTTACAAAGTTAACGTTTTTGTAGTATGTGTCTCTAGGTATTTCCAGCAGAGAGTCATCTTCACTTTCTTCTTTCTTTGTAAAAACTACCTCAACTCCTCTACGATAAATTTTCAACTCAAATGTGACGCTGTCCGTCTTCTTCAACAAGAGTATATCATCCTCTTGTATTTCAAGATCATCAAATAACTTCGGACAACCTTTTGTAAAAACATAATTATCATTGATTTTGTCCGTCTCAACGTTCCAAGTCTGACCTGCTGCATAAATTTTGTAACAATCTTTGACTGGCGAATAAGCGTAACAGTTTGTTACGTAAACTTCAGGAATCACCTGAAAAGTTTTGTAATATTTTATTGTTGGATATATATGTATACCATTTATTTAAAAACTATAACAGAATAAATCTTAATTTACAAAACATGTTAGTAGACTTACTATAATCTTTAAAATGCCGTAACGGTTGACCGTGACAAACGATTCACCACATATGTTTTCCACGAAACAATCGATTTCAATGTTTTTGTCTTCCATTATCCTTAACCGCAATAACGTCCTCTTTGGCAACTCAAGCTCCCTTATGACATTACTCCATCCGTCAGTGATAACGGATTCCCCACTTACACTTCTCAAAGAAACTGGCCAACTTTTTCCACTTTCATGATTTATCATTATTTTTGTTCTTTGCCAATAATCTCCATATACGTTCTTAACAAACTCAATTGGAAGCACCTACGGTTACATTTATGTTATACATTTTAGTTAATAAAAGATATAGATAATTGTTTGTGAACATTGTAGCATACTAGTTTTAACGATGAATCATCATCTAACGAAGCGACACATGACGAGCTCATTTTTAAATACTTGTAATATACAACATATTTTAGAATCATTTAATACTGAACATTAAGTCATACATATTTGTTCATAGCAATATAAAAATTACGTGTTAACTAATATTACACAAAAATTTTTGATAACTATGACTTTATGATTGTTATATCTATAAAATTTAAACTGATATAATGTCATTAATATTTTCATTATTTATAATCCACATATAAACAATACTAAAGGAACTGTTTTCACATGATCATATCTGATTATAAATAAACAATGATTCATTGTTGAATATTAGGCTATACATATATTGTAATTGATGAGCAAAAATATAAATACATAACTTTAATAAAATTTTAGGTCAATATAGGTAAAAAAATCACACTATTAACCAAGAAATCACATGCAATACATATAATCCCTTTTAAATATACATAACATACTAATAATGGAATTTCTTTACAAATAGTTAAACTCCGATTTCAACTCTATAAACAATATCAACAGAATCTTTCAACCAAAACCATTTAATCATCCAAATCAAACTATAAACCAAAAAATCAATTTTTTTTATAACAATATCAACAAAATCTTTGAACAAAATCACCCTATTAACCCATAAAACTAAAGTTCAAACAACATGCAATACATATAATCCCTTTTAAATATACATAACATAATAATAAATGAATTTCTTTACAAATAGTTAAACTCCGATTTCAAGTCTATTTAGTCATTAATCGGTTCAAGGAAACAAAATCTTATGAGTTATTTGTAATAATAAAGACAACTTCAGTTGATAAATGAAGATAACAATGTCGTAGAAGTGATCGGAGATGTAATCAGAATTTTACCTTTACTAATTCTTCAACCGCCGTTTGGTGTTCTTGAGCTTTGTGAAAGGAGATGAAGTGAAGTTGCAGTAGATGTAGATGTAGGTGATATGATTGTATGAATCTTTAAGATTTTGTTTTAGGTAAGTTTTTTTTTATTTTTTAATTCGGATATTTAATAATTAACATTTACCTTTATTTTTTTGTTTTATTTCCAATATTCACCCTAATAATCCGTAAATATTTCGATTATTTATTTGGTAAATATTTGATAATATACCACTAACATTGAATTTAATCAATGTATATATGTCCTCATGAATATATACTTGGAAATATAAATCTGCCGAAATTTTATTTAACTTTTTAAACAATTGTTTTAGAATTATAAGTGAATATAACAAAGGAAATACAAATCATAAAATGCAAAATATGTATCTTAAATGTAATAACATTGATTTCGAATTATACCCTATATATATATTTCGAATTCTTATTGTTATATTGTAAGAAAAAAACTTTTCCATATTAGCCATAATTCTTATTGTTATATTTCGAATTCTTATTGTTATATAATTGTTTTGACTTCCAATGCAGTTTTTGTTATGATATCCATTCATAGAATCAGCCATAGACCGTTTTATCATTTATTTATACACCTTATTCATCATACAATGTTTTCGTTTATTAATTAAAATGTATATATTTAATTGTTTAAAAAGATAGATTAACAACCCGTGAGTATTCACGGGTTATAACCTAGTTAACAATCTATACTATATAATAAAAGAAACCAACTTTAGGACACTTGTCATTATTCTAGACCATCCTTAATTTTAGATAATTATTATTTAATTTAAATTATTAAATATCAATTAAATTATAAATCTTATCAACCCTAAATTATTGGCATAAACTTAATTTCAAATTGTAAAGTCTTAATTTATATTAATTTTTTAACCTCCGTTAGAAAAAAAAACTAATTATGCTACAAACAACAAAAAAATTTTTAAAGTTTTGATAGTATAACTAAGTTTTTCGATATATGCATATCACCTCTCGCAAGAAAGATAATAAAGATATTTTGGAGTGGTCTTTAATTCCATTTTACTTTTTTATTTCCTTTAATAAAATATAATCAAACCAAAAATTTAAAATAGTATTAACCTAATTAAAAAAATAATTAAAAAAAATCCATTTTGATTTAGAAAGATTTTTTTAACAATAGATAAACCCGTGTAATACACAGGGTTTTTAAAGATAGAATTTTTTTTTATTATTTGCTATATAAAATTAGATTTATTAAAGCCCATATAATACACGGAGTTTTTTTTTTTAAATATAACTTATTATTTAGTACATAATTGCATTTCTTCAACATGTGTATACACAAGGTTTTTTTTTTAATATAACTTTTTAGTGTTTGGTACATAAATTTACATTTCTTCAACCCGCACAACAAACGAGTTTCTTAAAGGTATAATTTTAAAGATTTTTTTAACAATAGATAAACCCATATAATATACAGGGTTTTTAAAGATATATCATTTTTTTATTATTTGCTATATAAAATTAGATTTATTCAACCTGTATAATACACGGAGTTTTTTAAAATATAATTTTTTTATTATTTAGTATATAAAATTATATTCTTCCACCCGTGAATACACATGGTTTTTTAAAAATATAACTTTTTATTGTGTGGTATATAAAATTACATTTATTCAACCCGCACAATAAACGAGGTTTTTAAAGATATATTTTTTTATTTTTTTTAATATATAAAATTATATTTACTCAACACGTGTAATAAATGATGTTTTTAAAAATATAATGTTTTTTTTATTTAGTATATAAAATTACATTTATTCAACCCGTGTAATACACGGGGTTCTAACCTAGTATATATATAAGACATAAATTAACCTTTACGTCTTATGTGTTTTTAAATTGTTAAGCCATTTACATTTTTATTTTATGATGATTGCTAATAATTTATACTAACCATGCCCACCAAAGATCCCTGTGTTGGGTGCCTAAATGGTGTTGCAGTGCCCTTCAAAATTGTTGCAACAAATTCCCACAGAACATACAATTTCTAATATTTCTTTTTGAATACTTGGTGCTTGTGTGCGTATACTTGGTGCTTGTGTGCCTAATGATTACTTTTAGATTACTCATTTGTAATAAGTTTTTGTTTTTTAAGTGTCGATTTATGGTTTATCACATGGTTCATTTTTATATGGTTTATTGTACTTCTATAAGTGAAAAACATTTTTGTTTTGTAAGGGTTGATTTATGGTTTATCACATGGTTAAGTTTGTATATGGTTTATTGTACTTCTATAAGTGAAAAGCGTTTTTGTTTTTTAAGGGTCGATTTAAGGTTTATCACATGGTTCAGTTTTTATATGGTTTATTGCACTTTTATAAGTGAAAGACGCAATTTATTTTATAAGGGGTTGGGCCGTTGGGGCACCCCGTGATGCCGTGATCACACCGCTGCAAGTGGTGAGATCACGATAGTCATGGGTATCACGACCCGTGATGTTTGAGTGTGGGTTGTTTCATCGGTTATGATTGGGTGTGGGCTTATAGGTGGTGGTGTTGGAATGTGATGGTTTGATGGGCGTTGTAAGTGTTTTAATGGTGGTGTGTTGGAATGAGGTGTCAAATTGTGATTGAGTGTGATAGTGTGGTGGTGTGACGAATGTGATGGGTGCCCCTAGTGCCCTAATATTTACATAAGGTTAATTTGACCTCTAAAATGAGGAATAGTACTTGTCAGAAGGGTTAAACATTTATGTTGATGTTATCCATTTTGAACATCTTTTATACGCTCTTACTATTCTCACACCCTTTTCACTCTATCTCTCTCTCTCTCTATATATATATATATATGTATGTATAGAGAGATAGAGAAGAGAGATGTGTGAATATTAACTCATTTTTATATTGTGTTTTGTATACCCCTATTTGAACAGTTTTCATTGTTATATGAATGGTAGAAAGGGTTTATACAATAACATATTTACTTTGTTATAGCATTCAATGATAAATTAGATGATATCAATTAGAACCACAATAATCACTAGTGCTCTAGTGGTAGCCACAAGTATTTAAGTTTCACCTATGGTGAGTCTGGGAGAGTTTTTCCATCCAGTTCTCGGGTTCGAGTCTGGATGATAGGGGTTTCTCATTGAGGGGTTTTAAATTGGGGATTTATTGTGCGAGTGACTATCTAGCGCGGACCTGGTTAAGACAACGTATGCTAGACCTCCCGACATTCGCGAGTAATCACACCAATAAAAAAAATTAGAACCACGAGTGTCAATATGAAGTAATATAATTTAAGAACACTTTCTTATTATCACTACTAGATTATGTTTGCAAGTTAGGGTTATGAATATCAAACAAGCAAGACTAGCTTTCTTGTTAATTAGAGTTATAGATAATTCTTTTCTTTAAGTACGTATACTAGTGTTCAACAATTGAGGAATATCATCGTGTACCACGACTCATGCTCGATATGGTAACCACCATACGAACCATTGCATGTCGAATGTCGTCAGGTCATGCAAGATCCTAATAAACTAAGATAACTATGGTAAGTTGGATATCGTATTCACGAAAATTGGTAGTTGGTATTATACGGTTTATATGATTATGAAAAGTAAAACCAAAGATGATGATTGATTTGAATCAATGTAATGTTAGACTAAGTGGCAATTAAACTATGAACCAATAGACACAATGAACACAAAATAAGAAATACATGATAACTTTCGATTTCAAGGTCTAATCAATCATGCATAAGCCTGTAATGTCACTTGAACGTTTGACAAATTACATTTTTTTTTTTTTGAAACGACAACTATCTTATTCAAAATCATAAAATAGAACAAGGGGCCAGCAAGCGACTGGGAGACCCGATCAGATAACCAAAACTACATAATAATCTCCCAAATATTAAAATCCCGCCATCTCTTCCACACTATACCGCTGAAAGGGGTTCTATTTTTAACCCACTCAAAGAGGACTCTTCTTTTTTAGCTTCCACGACTTTTATCACATTTAATGGCGCTTTTTAAAAAACTAACTCATTTGGGGCCTTCCAGATCCTCCATAAAGTTGCAGCGAAAATCATCTCCATAACCTTCTTCCATTTTGCCGAACCCTCCAAGGAATGTGACAACCCTCAAAATCCTATGTATTCCGTACAATTTATTATTGATAATTAAAGTGTTTGACGACTGTGTGGAATTACTTAACTGCTTTCTGATATCTGTGATGTACTTACATGTGTATGTTAACATACTAGTAGTATACAGAAAAGTTACTAAATAGTCTGTTATGCTTTCCTGAGTGTTGAAAATTAAAAACGTTACAAAAATATATATGTATGACACTTTACGGATTAATTAAGCACTTTAACGGAACAATATCAAATCGAACAACCGGACATTAGCCGGAACACTAAAATATTACCGGAGACATTGTTTTTATTTTTCTGAATTAGTTATGGTCCCCAAATATCATAACACACACTACATAAATATCTAGTAACTAATACCCTAACCAATACACTTAGATTTCAACTATGATTAAACTAACTAGTTACAACCTACATCTAGACCCCCCCCCCCACCTATGACCATCCAACACGGTGGCCCCACCATAGATTTTATTTGATTATTATATTGGATCATGTTCCCCCATCTATGACACTTTACACAATGGATGAACACATGAAATGGTTATAAGAGTAGTCTTGTGAGCATAAGTCTCATTTCACCATCCACACATTCAACACCACTTCTCTCCCTTCTCCTTCTTCCTTTGTTTTGGCAGCCAACAACCACCACCACCCTCACATCATCTTTCAAGCAATCTACACTCACCCAAAGGTGCAAGAAGTTCTACAACGAAGCTCGGTGCGTTCGGAAGTGGAAGGACCTTCTCCATTTGCTATTAACCACCACTTTTCTACACTCGAACTTCCCTAGCCTTGAGCTAGTGGTAAGAACTTAGATCCGATCATTCTTTATGTTATTTAAGTGGTTAATAGATGTTAGAATGATAAAAAATTAAGAAACCTTAAAGCTCATGAACAAGTCTTGAATATAATGTGTTAAAGTGTGGATAAAGAGAAGATATGTGTGTAAATCATGCAGATCTTGTGTGGTTATGATTATTGGTTGATTACCTGATGTTTTGCTGGGTAATATTGATGTTTGATGTTGTTATAATCACTAAACATGTTAACGGAATCAATCGAACACAAGTTAGTAAGTTAAAGAATGAAAACAGAATCTGTCCAAGTTTTACAGCCAACTTCAGTTGGCTGTAAACAGGTTGTAAACAGTACGAAAAACTGATATTTTGACTCTAAAACGTGTTATTATGAAATACGGTTCTAATGGCACCGGAATCATAATTTTTGGACTCCGTTTACTATTTTAAAAGCGTCTTTTCGTAACAGCAGCTAGAGCTGCAATTTTTCTGCTGAAAAAGTGCGTCTTGTTTTCTGTTATAACTTGTAATCTGTGTGGATTCTGATCACGAAATTTATACCATAGTTGAACATCGATGTCTTTGTAATTACCCCACTAGAATTTCGTAAATCGGACGCTCGATGAATTTTAAATAAATTATCTCGTGGACTGTGGTCAGAAAAATATAAATCTGAATTCAGTCCGGAAAATGAATTTTTATAAAATATTGGTAATGAACCGGACCCCGATATTTTTACACAATAAAATTTAGAACGTTTAAGGCATTCTGTAAAAAATTAGGAATTTTTGGAATAAGCTAACTATTTTATTAAAATGTCCGAAAACAGCCGGTTTTGAATGTTAATGCTGAATTGACATAAGTTGTGACTTGCGTGTCTAAATGTCGAGTATGCTATCTGTGAATGATCTAACATGTTATATGTGTTACGTGCACTATCGTATGTATGCCTATGAGTGGGGAATGGATGGGAAGTATATATATACGGGCATAAACAGTGAAAGTAATGCATGCTATGTGATAGATACGTGTAGGAACTTTGTGCTCTATTTGTAAGACACTAAATGACTAACTGTAAATCATACTAGGACGTGATTGACCGACCTTGACTGTCAGCGATATTTGAGAATCTAACCGAGCAAACCGAGGTGAGTTCACACTTTTCTACAAAGCATGGTAACTTCCCGGTGGGAATGGGAATGGGTACAGGAATAGGGATTCCTCGTCCTTTGGGACGTGTTCAGGAATGTGAATTCCTCGTCCTTGAGACGTGTTCAGGAATGTAAATTCCTCGTCCTGTTGGGACGTATTAGACTTACTGGACTAGAACTCTATCAGCGAAGTCCCTCCCTTTTTGTATCGACTTAATCGCCGAGGCTATGGCGAGCGGGTCATTAGTTAATAGCGCTATTAGGTTTAACAAACCTCACACCGTGCCAGTCGGACGGGCGTGTACTAATGGACTATGGCACGTCGGTGGTGATAGAACACCGACGCTAGGGCATAATTGATTTTTGTTAGTAGTCGATATGATAAACGAGTCTGGTAGTTTAGAATACTGGGGTAGCTCCCCACGGCCAAAGTGCCGGGCTGGATGGCCAGGGAAGGTGGACATGGGATGGTTAACTAATAAACGTTTTCGAACTATGGGGTAACCCCCATGGCTGGATAGCCGAATGAGATTAAACTATGTTTTTGGAAACAACTCTAAAATGGACAACCAACCGTGAACTCACTCAACTTTGTTGTTGACTCGTTATTACATGCTTTGCAGGTCATTAGATGCTATGGAGCTTGCATATGGAGGTGGTCGTTGTGGGATGCGAACTGATATGTCCAGTACTTAATGAATAAACTTTATGAACTTATTAAACCTACTTTTGGACTTTAAACTTATGAACTATGGACTTATGTTTTGAACTTATGTTTTATGCTTCCGCTGCTAACCTAAAATCGGTTTACTTCCTTTTGGTCACCAATCGTATTGTGTTTGGTTTTATTTACTTAATTATGTTGTTCAATATGATTGGTGGCTCGATCCTGGTCATGTCACGCCTCCAAGCGGTGATACTCCGCATGGTGGATTTTGGGGGTGTGACAGATTGGTATCAGAGCCATTGGTTATAGTGAACTTGGTTTTTAAAAGGGAAAATTTTTGATAAAAGCCAGACTATAACCAGTATAGTGCTCAACGATCCACAACGACGCTACGCTCCACGTGCAAGACTCGACGCCATAAGTGGTACGATTTATGTTATATTGTGGGTTAGATAGTTCTCACTGTGCATTAGATAATGTGGTAGTTGCGATTTGAACCTTGTGTGCTTACTCTCTATTGTCGTCCCACACTTACGCACTTTCGCGACACTTTCCTCACTTACATTGCTTCGTTATGAAGATCATGAATGGACGCGGAGGACGTATCAACCTAACTCAAGCCCAGCTGACGGCTTTGATCAACGAACGAGTTGCTGAGGCACTCGCAGCTGTTCCTGCGGGAGGTATAACCTGTCATATCAACCTATCTTAGGACGTTTAGATCCCACCTTCGCGAACCAACCCTCGTGCTTAACCTTGTCTTTTATTCTCGCACCACAGGTCAACCTGCACAGCCTCCTGTGTGCACGTTCAAAACCTTCATGGATTGCCGACCAAGCACTTTCAGCGGCACAGAAGGTGCTGTAGGCCTTCTTCACTGGTTCGAGAAGCTTGAGTCTGTTTTTGAGATGTGTGAATGCCCCGAAGATCGAAGGGTGAAATATGCTACTGGAACACTCGAAGGAGCTGCATTAACCTGGTGGAAGGCACAGGTCCAATTGCTTGGGTTGGCGGTTGCTAATGCCACCCCATGGAACGGTTTCAAAGAACTAATTAGAGAAGAGTACTGCAGTCGTGACGACATCCACAAGCTGGAGGTGGAATTTTTCAATTTGAAGATGACGGGATCTGAGATTGAGGCATACACGAAGAGGTCAAATGAGCTAGCCATCTTATGCCCTACTATGGTGGACCCTCCCTACAAACGCATTGAGCTGTACCTTAAGGGCTTGGTGCCAGAAATCCAGAGCCACGTAACCTCAGCTAATCTTGGCACCATACAATAAATCGTCAAGTTGGCCCATCGCCTTACTGATTAGGCAGTTGAGCAGAACAGGCTGCCCAAGCGTATTAGCGCCACTACTTCTGATGCTCCCAACGATAATAAGCGCAAGTGGGATGGAAATCTGGGCAAAGGTTCTACTTCAGCTCAATCTCAGCAGCGAAAGACAGATGAGTACAGGAGCCCCAGTCAGCAGTCTTCTGGGAATCAAGGTCAGGGTGGATACAAGGGAAATCACCCCAAATGTAATCGTTGTAACTTGCACCACAGTGGGCCATGTGGTAAAGGCAACTGTCATCGATGCAACAAGCCTGGACACATGGCAAGGGACTGCAGGAGTCAGCATCCAGCAAATCAGAACCGGCAGCAACAGCAAGCCCTACCCAATCAACGCTAGCAGCGGCAACAGCAAGGTAACAACAAAGGATGCTTTCAATGTGGCGCTGAAGGCCACTTTAAGAGGAACCGCCCCCAGCTGAACCAAAACCAGAACAATAACCAACGAACTGGGAACCACAATGGAAACAACAACGGAGGCAACAATGGAGGTAACAATAATGGAAATGGCGCCCAAGGTCGTGTGTTCGTGATTGGTCAGGGAGAAGCAAGGAACAATCCCAATGTTGTGATGGGTAAGTTTCTTCTGGACGACTTCTTTGTTACTGTTTTTTTCGATTCGGGTGCCGATACTAGTTATGTGTCTGTAAAAGTTAGCCAAATGCTTAAGCGCACTCCAACACTTCTGAACACCAAACACACGGTAGAACTAGCTAACGGTAAAAGTCTTGAAGCCACACACGTAGTTAAAGGTTGTAACCTCGTCTTAGCTGGTCAGACATTCTCTATCGATCTTATTCCTATCACACTTGGTAGTTTCGACGTTGTTATTGGGATGGATTGGCTATCTCATCATCAAGCGGAGATTGTTTGTAAGGAGAAAATCGTCCGCATTCCTCGTTCTGGTAAAGAACCTCTCATGATTCGTGGCGACAAGAGTGGTGCTGTCGAAGGCATCATCTCTTTCCTTAAGACCCAGAAGTGTTTGCGAAAGGGCCACACTGCCATTTTAGCACTCGTTACTGACACATCAACGGAAGAGAAGAGAATTGAAGACATCCCTATTGTGCGCGATTTTCCCGAGGTATTTCCTGAGGAATTACCTGGTCTTCCGCCTCATCGCCAAGTTGAGTTTCAAATCGAGCTAGCTCCTGGAGCAGCGCCAGTAGCTCGAGCACCATATCGTCTAGCTCCATCAGAACTTGAAGAACTGTCCACGCAACTACAAGAACTCTTGGAAAAGGGTTTCATACGTCCTAGCTCTTCGCCATGGGGAGCTCCAGTGTTATTCGTAAGGAAGAAAGACGGTACCTTCAGGATGTGTATTGACTACCGCGAGCTCAACAAGGTGACTGTGAAGAATCGTTATCCTCTTCCACGCATTGATGACTTCTTCGACCAGTTGCAAGGGTCGAGTTTCTATTCCAAGATTGATTTGAGATCGGGCTACCATCAGTTGAGAGTCCGAGAGGAGGACGTCCCCAAAACAGCATTCAGAACTCGTTACGGCCATTATGAGTTTCTGGTTATGCCTTTCGGATTAACGAATGCACCTGCGGTCTTCATGGATCTCATGAACCGAGTGTGCAAGCCTTACCTGGATAAGTTTGTCATAGTGTTCATCGATGACATCCTGATCTAGTCTAAGAGTCAGGAGGAACACGAGCAACACCTGAGGCTTATTCTGGAACTACTTCATAAAGAGCAGCTGTATGCCAAGTTTTCGAAATGTGACTTCTGGCTTCGTGAAGTCCACTTTCTAGGTCATGTGGTAAACAAGGATGGGATTCATGTTGATCCATCCAAGGTCGACTCGATCAAGAACTGGCCTGCACCCCGCACACCAACAGAAATCCGCCAATTCTTGGGTTTGGCAGGATATTACCGAAGATTCATCAAAGATTTCTCAAAGATTGCGCAACCTCTCACTTCACTGACTCAGAAAGGTGTCACCTATCGTTGGGGTGATGCACAGGAGTCCGCATTTCAGCACTTGAAAGGATAGACTTTGTAGCGCGCCTATCCTCTCATTGCCCGAAGGCACAGATGATTTTGTGGTTTATTGTGACGCTTCCATTCAAGGACTTGGTTGCGTGTTGATGCAACGTGACAAGGTCATTGCCTACGCATCACGCCAACTTAAGGTTCACGAAAGGAACTACACTACGCACGATCTGGAACTGGGAGCAGTTGTTTTCGCACTTAAGATATGGAGACATTACCTGTACGGTACCAAGTGCACCATTTATACCGATCACAGGAGTCTCGAGCATATCTTCAAGCAAAAGGAATTGAACATGCGACAACGCCGATGGGTAGAACTCTTGAACGATTATGAATGCGCTATCAAATATCATCCGGGCAAAGCCAATGTTGTGGCTGACGCCCTCAGCCGAAAGGATACTATACCTAGGCGTGTACGTGCGTTGCAGCTTACCATCCAATCTAACCTACCTGCTCAGATTCGCGATGCTCAGGCTGAAACATTGAAGGCTGAGAACATCAGGGCTGAGTCCCTGCGAGGATCGAGACAACGGCTAGAACAAAAGGAAAACGGCGCCTACTATGTTAACGGACGCATCTGGGTTCCACTTTATGGAGATCTACGCGAGCTCGTGATGGATGAAGCGCATAAGTCTCGTTATTCAGTACATCCTGGTTCGGATAAGATGTACCACGACTTAAAAACTACATACTGGTGGCCTGGTATGAAAGCCAGCATAGCAACCTACGTCAGTAAATGCTTGACTTGCTAGGGTAAAGGTCGAATACCAGAAACCATCAGGCCCACTCCAACAACCAGAGATACCTAAATGGAAGTGGGAGCAAATTTCCATGGATTTCGTTACTAGCCTGCCCAGGTCTCAACGCGGAAACGATACCATTTGGGTGATCGTGGATAGATTGACCAAGTCTGCACATTTTCTGCCTATCAAAGAAACGGATAAGTTTTCTACTCTAACAGACATCTACTTAAAAGAAGTGGTATCAAGGCACGGAGTGCCAACCTCCATCATTTTTTATCGTGACGCGCGTTTCACCTCTGAACTGTGGCAAGCTATGCACAAGTCTTTTGGCTCACAATTAGATATGAGCACCGCTTATCATCCACAGACAGATGGGCAATCAGAACGCACCATCCAAACTCTTGAAGACATGCTTAGGGCGTGTGTGTAATCGACTTTGGTAATGGCTGGGAAAAGCATCTCCCGTTAGTGGAGTTTTCGTATAACAACAGTTACCACACCAGCATCCAGGCCGCTCCGTTTGAGGCATTGTATGGACGTAAATGCCGATCACCTCTCTGTTGGGCAGAAGTTGGCGATAGTCAAATCACTGGCCCAGAACTCATAGTAGATACAACTGAGAAGATTGCTCAGATACGACAACGAATGGCGGCAGCTCGTGACCGTCAGAAAAGCTATGCTGATAAGCGAAGAAAGCCACTCGAGTTCTAGGTTGGGGATCGAGTGCTGCTCAAAGTCTCACCTTGGAAAGGTGTAGTCCGATTTGGCAAACGGGGCAAGCTCAACCCGCGTTATGTCGGACCGTTCGAGATCATTGAGAGAATTGGCAAAGTCGCTTACAGGCTGAACCTACCTGAAGAACTCAGTGGAGTTCACAACGTATTCCATGTGTCGTATCTGAAGAAGTGTTTGTCAGATGAGACCCTCATAGTTCCTCTCAAAGAGCTCACTATCGATGACAAGCTGCGATTTGTCGAGGAACCAGTAGAGATTATGGATCAAGACGTTAAGATTCTCAAGCATACCAGAATACCTCTCGTCCGAGTTCGTTGGAATTCCCGTCGTGGCCTAGAGTATACCTGGGAACGAGAAGACCAAATGAAACTCAAGTATCCCCAACTGTTTAAGAAAAACGCAACCACTACTGAGGCTGAAGCTACTGCAGAATTTCGGGACGAAATTCCAAATCAACGGGGGGATGATGTGACACCCCAGGAAAATCAGGAAAACAACGCAACTTAACTAGCTTCCTCAGTAACCACGCGCTAAATTTCGGGACGAAATTCTCTTAACAGGGGGAGAATGTGACAACCCTCAAAATCCTATGTATTCCGTACAATTTATTATTGATAATTAAAGTGTTTGACGACTGTGTGGAATTACTTAACTGCTTTCTGATATCTGTGATGTACTTACATGTGTATGTATTCCGTACAATTTATTATTGATAATTAAAGTGTTTGACGACTGTGTGGAATTACTTAACTGCTTTCTGATATCTGTGATGTACTTACATGTGTATGTTAACATACTAGTAGTATACAGAAAAGTTACTAAATAGTCTGTTATGCTTTCCTGAGTTTTGAAAATTAAAAACGTTACAAAAATATATATGTATGACACTTTACGGATTAATTAAGCACTTTAACGGAACAGTATCAAATCGAACAACCGGACATTAGCCGGAACACTAAAATATTACCGGAGACATTGTTTTTATTTTTCTGAATTAGTTATGGTCCCCAAATATCATAACACACACTACATAAATATCTAGTAACTAATACCCTAACCAATACACTTAGATTTCAACTATGATTAAACTAACTAGTTACAACCTACATCTAGACCCCCCCCCCCACCTATGACCATCCAACACGGTGGCCCCACCATAGATTTTATTTGATTATTATATTGGATCATGTTCCCCCATCTATGACACTTTACACAATGGATGAACACATGAAATGGTTATAAGAGTAGTCTTGTGAGCATAAGTCTCATTTCACCATCCACACATTCAACACCACTTCTCTCCCTTCTCCTTCTTCCTTTGTTTTGGCAGCCAACAACCACCACCATACCACCACCCTCACATCATCTTTCAAGCAATCTACACTCACCCAAAGGTGCAAGAGGTCCTACAACGAAGCTCGGTGCGTTTGGAAGTGGAAGGACCTTCTCCATTTGCTATTAACCACCACTTTTCTACACTCGAACTTCCCTAGCCTTGAGCTAGTGGTAAGAACTTAGATCCGATCATTCTTTATGTTATTTAAGTGGTTAATAGATGTTAAAATGATAAAAAGTTAAGAAACCTTAAAGCTCATGAAAAAGTCTTGAACATAATGTGTTAAAGTGTGGATAAAGAGAAGATATGTGTGTAAATCATGTAGATCTTGTGTGGTTATGATTATTGGTTGATTACCTGATGTTTTGCTGGGTAATATTGATGTTTGATGTTGTTATAATCACTAAACATGTTAACGGAATCAATCGAACACAAGTTAGTAAGTTAAAGAATGAAAACAGAATCTGTCCAAGTTTTACAGCCAACTTCAGTTGGCTGTAAACAGGTTGTAAACAGTACGAAAAACTGATATTTTGACTCTAAAACGTGTTATTATGAAATACGGTTCTAATGGCACCGGAATCGTAATTTTTGGACTCCGTTTACTATTTTAAAAGCGTCTTTTCGTAACAGCAGCTAGAGCTGCAATTTTTCTGCTGAAAAAGTGCGTCTTGTTTTCTGTTATAACTTGTAATCTGTGTGGATTCTGATCACGAAATTTATACCATAGTTGATCATCGATGTATTTGTAATTACCCCACTAGAATTTCGTAAATCGGACGCTCGATGAATTTTAAATAAATTATCTCGTGGACCGTGGTCAGAAAAATATAAATCTGAATTCAGTCGGAAAATGAATTTTTATAAAATATTGGTAATGAACCGGACCCCGATATTTTTACGAACGTTTAAGGCACTCTGAAAGAAATTGGGAATTTTTCGAATAAGTTAACTATTTTATTAAAATGTCCGAAAACAGCCGGTTTTGAATGTTAATGCTGAATTGACATAAGTTGTGACTTGCGTGTCTAAATGTCGAGTATGCTATCTGTGAATAATCTAACATGTTATATGTGTTACGTGCACTATCATATGTATGCTTATGAGTGAGGAATGGATGGGAAGTATATATATACGGGCATAAACAGTTAAAGTAATGCATGCTATGTGATAGATACGTGTAGGAACTTTGTGCTCTATTTGTAAGACACTAAATGACTAACTGTAAATCATACTAGGACGTGATTGACCGACCTTGACTGTTAGCGATATTTGAGAATCTAACCGAGCAAACCGAGGTGAGTTCACACTTTTCTACAAAGCATGGTAACTTCCCGGTGGGAATGGGAATGGGTACAGAAATAGGGATTCCTCGTCCTTTGGGACGCGTTCAGGAATGTGAATTCCTCGTCCTTGAGACGTGTTCAGGAATGTAAATTCCTCGTCCTGTTGGGACGTATTAGACTTACTGGACTAGAACTCTATCAGCGAAGTCCCTCCCTTTTTGTATCGACTTAATCGCCGAGGCTATGGCGAGCGGGTCATTAGTTAATAGCGCTATTAGGTTTAACAAACCTCACACCGTGCCAGTCGGACGGGCGTGTACTAATGGACTATGGCACGTCGGTGGTGATAGAACACCGACGCTAGGGCACAATTGAGTTTTGTTAGTAGTCGATATGATAAACGAGTCTGGTAGTTTAGAATACTGGGGTAGCTCCCCACGGCCAAAGTGCCGGGCTGGATAGCCAGGGAAGGTGGACATGGGATGGTTAACTAATAAACGTTATCGAACTATGGGGTAACCCCCACGGCTGGATAGCCGAATGAGATTAAACTATGTTTTTGGAAACAACTCTAAAATGGACAACCAACCGTGAACTCACTCAACTTTGTTGTTGACTCGTTATTACATGCTTTGCAGGTCATTAGATGCTATGGAGCTTGCATATGGAGGTGGTCGTTGTGGGATGCGAACTGATATGTCCAGTACTTAATGAATAAACTTTATGAACTTATTAAACCTACTTTTGGACTTTAAACTTATGAACTATGGACTTATGTTTTGAACTTATGTTTTATGCTTCCGCTGCTAACCTAAAATCGGTTTACTTCCTTTTGGTCACCAATCGTATTGTGTTTGGTTTTATTTACTTAATTATGTTGTTCAATATGATTGGTGGCTCGATCCTGGTCATGTCACGCCTCCAAGCGGTGATACTCCGCATGGTGGATTTTGGGGGTGTGACAAATACAGGCTCTCTAATAAATATCGCATCGAACTTGTGTTTATGTCAATCGGTATTTTCGTCCAAATACATGCCACCACACTGATCTAACGAACACACACGAAGCGGCTAGATGCTCCACTGTCTCCTCCCCAAAACCACACAAACCACACCTTGAATCTGTGATCGAAATCTCGCGCGCTGTTGACACGGACTTTGCTGTTATGCATCCCAAAGCCATTTTCCACAAGAAATATCCAACCATGTGTGGAACCCATTTACTCACCTTGAGCCCTGATGACGGGGTAGCCCAAGATCAAATAAAATGATTTAAGTACACACAACTCCGAAAGGTTAATGGTTCGAAGGTTAAAAAGCTGTGAGGTAGGGAAAAGCAATAAGGGAACAGTAACCAGTCACATCCCTGGATTGCTTCACCAACCCACCAGCCGTAAAAGCAATGCAGGTCAGCAGAACACATGCTATTATCCGGTGGACAAAAGGCTTCAACCCCCGAAAGAGTAAGCCCCTCACTGCAAGTGAGGTCACCAGTCAAAAGCACTCTTCTTTGGGAGACATCTTCTCCTATATAATTGACACTTCATTTACTGAGTTGGGACATTCCGGATCAGACTTGTTTCCTTAAACTCTGGTCCTTCACATCGTGTACTTGCTTCATGCAAGTTGCTCTCATTCACATCCAACTCACGCTTATTCTTTTTGTTTCTTCATCCTTTTCTGAACACACTTCAGAATAGGATCTTCAAACAACAAAAACAAACTAGTGAACCTCCTTCCACGTCTTGCAAACGTGGGGGGACCCCACGACCTGCATTAGGCAAGGTTAAACCCTTTAACCCTTCTGCCTAACCATCCTCGCTACTACGTTTGGTCTATTATTTGTTGCATCAACAAGTTGGCGCCCACCGTGGGGCTACGCCGCTATTCCTCCTCAAAAAGACCTAGTAGTGTAGCTCTTCTGTCACAACCCCCGGTCCCTAGTTCCCGGGAACGGGCGGCCGTGAGCCAGTTTCGGTGGTATCACGTTAATTACTTATTTGGCAGCGGAAATTTTCATCAGGACCGTAGTTAGGAAATATTAAATCAGAGTAAACCACCATATTTTATAATCTTAAACAAATGGGTAAAACCCAAGTTTTTATTACAAACTGATTTACAGGGATAAATCCCACTTTATTGAAATAAACGCTTTCTTTTATTTAGGTAACTTTTATAGCCACTTTTCCAAGCCTTCAGTGCTGTCCAGCTGGCTTCTATTTGGCTTTCACATTTTGTTACCTGAAACGCGTTTTAAAAATGTTTTGTCAGTGGGAAATACTGGTGAGTGAATCCCAGTTTAATCAAGAAATATTAATTTACTTTAAACAGTATTGAGGGCGATTACAATGTTTATATCTACCCAATTACTCATTCAGTAGTGTCAAGTCTGACTGAGGGTCATATTACACATTGGCTAACTCTTCGTCCAATGGTAACGTTACTCATATTTTGTATACAAAACCCCAACATACCGGTAGTAATTGTAGAATTACAAAGACTCAGTCACTGCTAAATTGCATTGTAAAAAGGTTAAGGTTTTGTAAAAACTGTTAACAAAAAGAAGATTACTCACATTGCGGTCTTAGGTTATTCTTTAGGGTTTCCTGGTGAATATCTATAATTTACACAAATGCACGTGTGTTAGTATAATAACCCATTTTAACATTAGTAATACCCTCCCCGAGACGGCATTCCAACGACTACGTCGGGCAGAACCACGACAGCCGTTACGGAACCCTAGATCAATCGGGCAGCGTATCTAATACGTCTCCATGGGTTATAATACTTACATCGTAGCAGAACCTCGCTATTTTAGGGGGTATAATGCCCGGGTATAATAACACTACTACAGAAATTGTGATTTGAGAAGCGAAAATTGAACGAGCAGACTGAAGGCCCTTTGCCTTCTGTTTATAGTGCTGAAATTGGACTTCCTCGCGGCCCGCGTGACATTTGGGCTGAGCTTACGCGGCCCGCGTCAAAGCTGGGTCAACGCGTAGCTTGCCCGGTCATCGTATAGCTTCGCCGTGTGTTGGGCCACGTGGCGGCCCAGGGCTGCGCCACATTCCAGATCGCTCGCGGCCCGCATTAACTTGGATGCACTTCTACGCGGCCCGCATGAACTAAAGATTTAAACGAAATCTGGTTATACTCTCGCACGGCCCGCGTTAAGTTGAGGTGAGGTCCCATGCGGCCCGCCTCAACTTAGTTTTTTTATTGTTTTTATTTATATTATATGTTATTTTGTATTTTGGGCTCGGTTTTCACATACGGGGCACATATAAAGACACACTGAGATATTTAAAATATATTAGGGTGTTAGAAATATTATGAGGGTGTCGGTTTTACCGAGGGTTGTTATATCCTCCCCACCTTGTTTTAGAGCTCGTCCTCGAGATCTACTGGAACAAGTGTGGATATTTCTTTTGCATTTCTGATTCAAGTTCCCATGTGTATTCAGGTCCTCTTTTGGAGTCCCATTTCACTTTGACCAGAACTAATCTCTTATGCTTGAGATTCTTAATTTTTCTATCTTCAATCTGTAGAGGCCTCTCTACAAATTTGAGTTGTTCATTAACCTTTATATCTTTGAGAGGTACTACGAGTGATTCATCAGCTAGGCACTTTTTAAGATTAGATACATGAAATACATCATGTATTCCTGCCATTTCTTCTGGCAGTTGTAGCTGATAGGCTACAGGTCCTACTCTTTTCAAGAATTTTGAAAGGTCCAATATACCTGGGACTTAGCTTTCCTCTTTTGATGAATCTTACCACTCCTTTCCAGGGAGAGACTTTCAATAATACTTTATCTCCTACTTGAAATTCTAATGGTTTGCGTCTGTTATCGGCATAACTCTTTTGTCGATCACGTGCTGTTTTCAGTCGTTCCTTGACTTGAATGATTTTATCAGTTGTTTCCTGTACTATCTCGGGTCCAGATAATTGTTTTTCCCCAATTTCTGCCCAACAGACTGGGGTTCTGCACTTTCGTCCATAAAGTGCTTCGAATGGTGCAGCATTGATACTTGTGTGATAACTGTTATTATAAGAAAATTCTATTAAAGGTAAGTGTTCGTCCCAATTACCTCCAAAATCAATTACACAAGCTCTAAGCATGTCCTCCATTGTCTGAATTGTCCTTTCGCTTTGTCCGTCCGTTTGAGGATGATAAGTTGTGCTTAGATTTATCTTGGTTCCCATTGCTTTTTGGAAACTTGACCAAAAATGAGAAGTAAAACGGCTATCCCTATCAGAAACAATTGATAAAGGAATGCCATGTAAAGAAACAATTTCATTTACATACAATTTGGCTAATTGTTCCATACTAAAGGTTTCCTTCATTGGTATGAAATGTGCTGACTTGGTTAACCTATCTACAATTACCCAGATTGTATCATTACCTTTCCTTGTTTTAGGCAATTTGGTAACAAAATCCATTGTTATCAATTCCCATTTCCAAACTGGTATTTCTAATTGTTGTAACAAACCTGAGGGTTTCTGATGTTCAGCTTTAACTTGTAAGCAAGTTAAACATTTAGAAACATAAGCTGCTACATCCTTTTTCATTCCTATCCACCAGAAATTTTTCCTTAAATCCTGGTACATTTTATCACTTCCTGGATGCATCGTATATTTAGACTTATGGGCTTCTTCTAATATACGGTGACGTAAATTTCCTAATTTAGGTATCCACATTCTCTTTTTATGGAACCTCCAAATTCCATCTGTTCCTTGTTCTAATTCCTTAATCATTCCTTTTAATTTTTCAGTACCCTCCTTGATTACTGTTTCTTGTGCTTTTCTAATCTGATTGTTTAAATCTACTTGTAGATTTAATTTAAGAGAACGTACCCTTTTTGGCTTTTCATGATATTTTCGACTTAAAGCATCAGCCACCACATTGGCTTTTCCTGCATGATACTGGATATCACAATCATAATCACTAAGTAATTCCATCCAGCGTCTCTGTCTCATATTCAATTCTTTTTGCCCGAATACATATCTTAAACTCTTATGATCTGTGAATATGGTAAACATACTACCATAAAGATAATGTCTCCAAATCTTAAGGGCAAAAATTATGGCTCCTAATTCCAAATCATGGGTCGAATAATTTCTTTCATGACTCTTAAGTTGTCTAGATGCATAAGCTATAACCTTTTGACGTTGCATCAATACGCATCCATAACCTAACTTAGAAGCATCACAAAAGATTACAAAGTCTTCAGTTCCTTCTGGTAACGCTAGTATCGGTGTATGGGTTAATCTGTGCTTAAGAATTCTAAAGGCTTCTTCTTGTTTTGGTCCCCATTCAAACTTAACAGATTTACAGGTTAACTTAGTTAAAGGAATGGCTATTCTAGAAAAATCTCGAATAAATCTTCTATAATAACCGGCCAATCCTAAGAAACTTCTAACTTCAGTTGGTGACTCTGGGGTTTTCCATTTGGTAATTGCCTCGATTTTTGTTGGGTCTACATGAATTCCTTCATGGTTAACTAAATGTCCGAGAAATTGTACCTGTTCTAACCAAAACTCACACTTTGAAAATTTAGCATAAAGCTTTTCCTTTCTCAATAGACTTAAAAGTAAGTGCAAGTGCTTTGCATGCTCTTCTTTACTTTTAGAGTAAATTAGAATATCATCTATGAAAATAATTATGAATTTATCCAAATATGGCTTACATATTCGGTTCATCATGTCCATAAATGCGGCTGGGGCATTGGTTAAACCAAATGGCATGACAGTAAATTCATAATGACCATACCTTGTTCTGAATGCGGTTTTAGGAATATCCTCTTCCTGTACCTTTAATTGATGATATCCTGATCTTAAATCGATTTTAGAGAAAAATCGAGCTCCTTGAAGTTGATCAAACAAATCATCTATCCTTGGTAATGGGTACCGATTCTTAATTGTGACTTTGTTCAATTCACGGTAGTCAACGCACATACGCATTGATCCGTCCTTCTTCTTGACAAATAAAATCGGCGCTCCCCATGGCGATGAACTTGGCTGTATAAATCCTTTCTCCAACAATTCGTCTAATTGTTTCTTTAGTTCTTGCATTTCAGCGGGTGCCAAATGGTAAGGTGCTTTAGCAATCGGTGCTGTTCCTGATAACAGGTGAATTCTGAATTCAACTTCCCTGTCTGGCGGTAGTCCTGGCAATTCTTCTGGAAAGACATCTGAAAACTGGGACACTACTGGAATGTCTTTTAATTCTTTTCTTTTAGTGTTAGTGATTATAGAAATCAAATACACTATAGATCCTTTCCTTATACAACTTGCAGTTTTCATCACAGAGATGAATTTAGTGGATCTAGATGGTTTATCTCCTTTAATTGTGATCTTTTCACCTCTTGGTGATTTTATCTGTATTGACTTTTGATCACATAAGATATTGGCTTTATTGGCTATTAACCAATCCATTCCTAATACGACATCAAATCCTACCAGATTCATTGGGTAAAGGTTTGCAATAAATTTTTGATTAAAAATTTCTATTCTTGCTCCTTGCAAGATTTCAGAAATCTTAATGGTTTCTCCATTTGCTGTCTCTACTAGACATTCTTGTGGTAGTTTAGTTAATGATTGATTTAGAAGTTTGCAAAATGAAGTATTAATAAAACTTTGGTTGGCACCAGAGTCAAATAATACTTTAGCAAAAATATCATTAACTAAAAACATACCAGCAATGACGTCCGGAATCATCCTAGCTTCGTCTGCAGTTAGAACGAATGCTCTAGCATTTTTAGTATTCTTGTTGTTTGCACCTGGAGTCAATTTTGGGCAGTTGGTATTAATATGACCTTTTTCTCCACAGTTGAAACACACCCTGCTATTGCCTTTCTTCCTGCAGTCTTCTTCTTTGTGACCTGATATTTTGCAAAAATTGCAATAAATGGAGCATTTTCCAGAATGCTTACTTTTGCAATACTTGCAATAAGGTGCAGATGTAGATCCTACATTCCTACGGTTGGAATTCCCAGAACGGAATTCTTGGGTAAGCCTTTGGGTTAGGTTTCTCCTCTGATCTTCTTCTCTAGTACGGATTAACTCATCTGTCAAGGTATTGGCTAGTTCTACAGCTTCTTCTATAGTTTGGGGTCTAGCTGCCTTGACTACATGTCTAATCTCTCCAATTAATCCCCAGATATAACGGGAGATTAATACCGGTTCAGGTGATGCAAGGGTAGGTACTATCCTAGCATATTCAAAGAATGTGGTAGTGTAACCCTTACTGTCCACCCTGGTCATTCTAAGATTTAGAAACTTATTTGCTATCTGTTCTTTTTCATTGGGAGGGCAGAATTTTCTTTCTACCATATTTTTAAATTCCTCCCATTCCATGTTATAAATCCTATCACTTCCTCTTGACTGGAGGATAGTGTTCCACCATTCTAAGGCTGCGTTTTTAAACAGATTTGAAGCAAACATTATCTTATCTTCTTCAGCACATTTGCTTATTTTTAAAACAGCCTCAGTTTTCTCCATCCAGCGTAGAGCTGCAATGGGTCCTTCATTGCCCGAGAATTCTATTGGTTTACAGGACCAGAATTCCTTGTAAGAACAACCATATGGCATGGTTCTTCTTCTTTTGGGAATGGGCGCTTGAAGTACGGGGCCATTGTTCACGCTGTTTTCCGGTTCACTTGGTCGTTTACTGCTATGCTTACTTTTATTATTCGCTTCTTGAACCGTTTGAATAATAAATGGCATTGCATCTATAATTCCTTGTGCCACTATATGTTGAACGGCACTATTATCCATTTGGTTTCCATTGTTATTGTTGTCCGGATTCTCATTAACCACGTTAATGTTACTCTGGTTATCGTTATTCAGATTATCTTGATTTCCCTCGTCGGCCATCTGAATTTTAACAATTTACCAAATATTAATATCACAATTAATATTTGAATATAGCCAATCACATGACACGCACTTTTAACCAAAAGCGTCGAGCATTGCGAGTTTTACTCTATTTATATAGTATGCATCATTACACACTAGTGCTGAAATTTAAATTACAATACTGACTGAAATGTAAAGCTACAATACTAATAGTAGGCATCCATAGTTTTTTTTTTTTCTAACACATACACACATATATTATTTTATTATTATTATTATTACTGTTTCTACCATCACCTTCACTGATATGGATTCATCCAAAAATCCATATTACGCTCATCGTATTTCCATACGAGGCGTTCTCCCACCTGTCGCATACGATCACTGCTTTCTAAAATTTCCTCCCCAAAAGTCCTAAGTTCCTGGACATTTTCTGCACTCATTGGGGGTGCAGGTTCTAGGACTGGGTTTGGAAACTGAGGTACGGGTTCCTGATACGGAGGCATAGGGGCCTGATACGGGTATGGATTCTCTAAAATTTCCCTAACATATGCATCACTAATGTTGTAGGGATCTTGAGGATCTAACCCTGGGTAAGCTCCTAAGTTGGGCATTGGCACATTTTCCTGTATTGGGTTTTGTTGCACGTAGTCCCTAACATCGTCCCACCAGGGGTCGTAGCTGTTTGGGTCTAGAGGATCAGGTGCAGGTACCCTAGGTATCTCCTCCGGGTTGTAATCAGGCATTTCTATCTGGTCTTCTACTTCCATGGGTTGGTCGGGATTTTGTGGTTGGGGTGCTAGCATTTGTTCCAGGTTTGGGTCAGCAGCAGTGGTTGCTAAAATATGGATATTAGCAATACCCCTATTGAGCATATCCTGATTATAAGCATTAGTTTCTCTTTTTGCTGCGGCTAACACTCGGTGTTCCTGCAACTTTTTCATTCTTTTCCTACGCTCGTGCGCTCCCCTACTGAACCATCCCCTCTTTTTCTGAGGAAATGGCTCTTCAGACTGAGCCTTAAACACAAAGATTCCTTCTTCTGTGTCAGCAGAATACCCCGAGAGGGCAGGCTGAGAAGAGGAGGTGCCTTCGCTCCTAGGCGAACCAGACAGTTGACGATAGGCGTCAAAAGGTCCTTGGTCACTCATACTGTAAACTAACAAATAGTCAGATAACACATAGCAAGAAATACAATTATACACGTATTTCCATAGTTTATTTCCTAACAATTTGAATTTTAATGTCAGCAGAACACTTCTGTGGCTGAATCAGTGGCTTGGCTCTGATACCACCTTCTGTCACAACCCCCGGTCCCTAGTTCCCGGGAACGGGCGGCCGTGAGCCAGTTTCGGTGGTATCACGTTAATTACTTATTTGGCAGCGGAAATTTTCATCAGGACCGTAGTTAGGAAATATTAAATCAGAGTAAACCACCATATTTTATAATCTTAAACAAATGGGTAAAACCCAAGTTTTTATTACAAACTGATTTACAGGGATAAATCCCACTTTATTGAAATAAACGCTTTCTTTTATTTAGGTAACTTTTATAGCCACTTTTCCAAGCCTTCAGTGCTGTCCAGCTGGCTTCTATTTGGCTTTCACATTTTGTTACCTGAAACGCGTTTTAAAAAGGTTTTGTCAGTGGGAAATACTAGTGAGTGAATCCCAGTTTAATCAAGAAATATTAATTTACTTTAAACAGTATTGAGGGCGATTACAATGTTTATATCTACCCAATTACTCATTCAGTAGTGTCAAGTCTGACTGATGGTCATATTACACATTGGCTAACTCTTCGTCCAATGGTAACGTTACTCATATTTTGTATACAAAACCCCAACATACCGGTAGTAATTGTAGAATTACAAAGACTCAATCACTGCTAAATTGCATTGTAAAAAGGTTAAGGTTTTGTAAAAACTGTTAACAAGAAGAAGATTACTCACATTGCGCTCTTAGGTTATTCTTTAGGGTTTCCTGGTGAATATCTATAATTTACACAAATGCACGTGTGTTAGTATAATAACCCATTTTAACATTAGTAATACCCTCCCCGAGACGGCATTCCAACGACTACGTCGGGCAGAACCACGACAGCCGTTACGGAACCCTAGATCAATCGGGCAGCGTATCTAATACGTCTTCAGGGGTTATAATACTTACATCGTAGCAGAACCTCGCTATTTTAGGGGGTATAATGCCCGGGTATAATAACACTACTACAGAAATTGTGATTTGAAGCGAAAATTGAACGAGCAGACTGAAGGCCCGTTGCCTTCTATTTATAGTGCTGAAATTGGACTTCCTCGCGGCCCGCGTGACATTTGGGCTGAGCTTACGCGGCCCGCGTCAAAGCTGGGTCAACGCGTAGCTTGGCCCGGTCATCGTATAGCTTCGCCGTGTGTTGGGCCACGTGGCGGCCCAGGGCTGCGCCACATTCCAGATCGCTCGCGGCCCGCATTAACTTGGATGCACTTCTACGCGGCCCGCATGAACTAAAGATTTAAACGAAATCTGGTTATACTCTCGCGCGGCCCGCATTAAGTTGAGGTGAGGTCCCATGTGGCCCGCTTCAACTTAGTTTTTTTATTGTTTTTATTTATATTATATGTTATTTTGTATTTTGGGCTCGGTTTTCACATACGGGGCACATATAAAGACACATTGAGATATTTAAAATATATTAGGGTGTTAGAAATATTATGAGGGTGTCGGTTTTACCGAGGGTTGTTATATCTTCTCTCTTGAAATCACCATGTCTGAAAGTGGATCCCCGGGTGAGGTAAATCAGGTTCCAAACACTTCAAACCCGGGTAGCAGCCAAGCTCATGTGGCTGTACCAACCTCTTTCTCAACTCCTGGGAGCACACCCGAGTTTCTTACCTTTAACACTCCAACTCCTTCCAGATCCGGAGTTCCTTCCTCTAATGTTGGCGTCTCTGACACTCCAACGCGTATTGAGCTTACCCCCGAGGGGGTTGCCAACAATTTCCTTGAGTTGAGGTCTCTCCTCAACCAGTATGTGAACAAAGAGAAGGATAAGGGAGTGAGGATTCGTCTAGACTATGATGAACCTGAACCAACGCTGTCTCCCAGACCTCCCATTCCACCTTTTACAACTAGGAATGAAGCTGGCCCCAGTAATCCTCCAAATCCTGCTCCATATTTGTCTACAATGGCAAACCCCACAACACGTCCTCTCTTTTCATCTCTGCCAGTTATGAGTGGTGCTCCTCTGGGTCACGAGCTGACCCTAGATCAGCTCCTACAGTCCCCAGTAACAAGCTTTCCAGCTTCTACAACAACCTCATGGGAACAAGCCCTGTCCGTGCTTCCATTGGCACGGAGTGCAGTTATGAGCACCCCCTTGGAGTTAGCTACCCAGTTGTACCTGGAAGCCTTCAAGGCTTCAACCCTATGTCCCAGATGATGACTCAGATGATGGCCAGCTTCCCGTGGCAACACTTCATCAATCAAGTGTTAGCCACTCAAGGGAACAACAGTGGTAATAACAATGTGGGTACAAGGGTCGAAGAAGACTTGGCCAAACCCTATAAGCCAAGTAACCTCTCATGCTTTTCACAACAGATAGCCGATTATGACTTCCAAACGAAGATCAAGATGCCGGCCCACATTAGAATATATGATGGGACGGAAGATCCTGAAGACCATCTTCAGATCTTTACCGGTGCAGCAAGAATCGAGAAATGGTCAAATGCGGAATGTTGCTTAATGTTCATGCAAACCCTTGTGGGGTCAGCCAGAATCTGGTTCAATGACTTACCTGCTCGAAGCATTCGAAGCTTCGATGATCTTAGCAAGGGTTTTCTGGCCAACTTCTCCCAGCAAAGACGATATGTCAAAGATGCGACAATCATTTTTCAAATAAAAAAAACGTGACAATGAAAGTCTTCGCGAGTTTATTAAACGATACAAGAAGGAAGGCCTTACCTATGTATGGGCAGATGAAAAAATGAGGGTAGCCGGTTTCATGAACGCTATCACCTCGAAATATCTCACAAGAGATTTCAACAAGTCCCTACCCAAGACCTTGGAAGAAGCTCTCGAAAGGGCAGAAGCCCATATTCGGGGAGAGGAGGCAGTTGACATTAAAGAACAAAGGAAAAGAGGGTCTAGTTGGCGAAGTAATAGCCCAGTCAGAAAAAGAGGGAACTATAACTCCTATGACAGACGACAGAAGGGTTCAGACCATCGAAGGTCTGAAGGCCGGAACCCTCCAACCAGGGAGAAAGGCATGAGCTTCACACCCCTCACAAAGACTCCTCAAGAAATCCTTGCAACAGAAGAAGTCAAGCAGAACTTTAGGCCTCCTAGGCCTCTCCCCAAAAGCAGGAAAAATGAAAACTCCACACAGTATTGTGAGTTCCACGAAGAAAAGGGTCACCACACCAGTGATTGCTTCCAACTCACGAAAAGAATTGAAGAGGCTGTTCAGTCCGGGGAACTCGCTCATTTGGTAAAAGGGGTTCGGGACAAAATGGCTGAAGGAAAGGGAAAGGAAGTCAATATGGTGGACTCTGATGAAAGGGTTCCTCATAAAAGACAGCGGTTGGAAGCTTGGGAGCTTCAGTGTGTCTACTTTCCCCCAACAGAAAAAGACCCTCTTTCAAGCCCTCTTGTTGTAGAAGCTACTGTGGGGACGTTAAAAACATATAGGGCATACATAGACACTGGGGCAGCCACTGAAATCATGTTCGAAAAGTTCTTCAACCGCTTGAGTAATGAAGAACGTTCAAGGCTTCAACCCTCTGGAACCTCCATAAAAGGTATAGCTGATATCCCCCTCAAGCCTTCAGGGCAGCTGACACTAAATGTTCGTTTTAACGAAGGACAGAAGGAAAGAATCCAGCCTCTCACCTTTGTGGTTATCAACATACCTTCAAACTATGATGTGATCATAGGAAGACCAGGACAGTGTGCCTTTTACATGGTCGTGTCTATTAGACATGGCACAGATAGCAACCCTTCAACCCTCTCAAGAGGCCTACCTGGTTGAAGGTGAAAATTCCAGAAGTGAAGAAGACAAGCAAAGGCTAATCATAAATCCTAAGTACCCTGAACAAAGAATAAGGGTCAATCCAAACCTTTCGCAGGAAACCCTCTCTTACCTAGAAAAGTTGTTGACACATTACAGCGACGTCTTCGCTTGGTGTCCAGAAGACATGACAGGGATCCCCCGAAACATTGCTGAGCATGAGTTAAGAATACCGCCCGATGTTAAGCCCGTGGTCCAAAAGAAAAGAAGCTTAGCACCCGAAAGAAGCCTTGCTGCTTGCCAGGAGGTTGAAAAGCTCGTATCAGCCGACGTTCTCCGAGAAGTCAAGTACCAATCATGGGTTGCAAACCCGGTTATGGTCAAAAAGCCAGACAACTCTTGGAGGATGTGCATAGACTTCAAGGATCTCAACAAGGCTTGTCCTAAGGACTGCTATCCACTACCGGAAATCGATCTCAAGGTTGACTCACTCACCGGTTACCCTTTCAAATGCTTTCTTGATGCTTACAAAGGGTATCATCAAATACTCATGAAAGAAGAAGACGAAGAGAAGACGGCGTTCCACACTGATAAAGGAATCTTCTGCTACAAGAAGATGCCCTTTGGACTCAAGAACGCTGGAGCAACCTACCAACGTCTGGTAGACAAAGCTTTTGCAAGCCAAATTGGTAAAAACATGGAAACTTATGTCGATGACTTGGTAATCAAAAGCAAGACGGAGTATCAAATGCTTGACGACGTCCAAGAAACTTTCAAGAATCTCAGAAAGGTTAACATGAAACTTAACCCTGAAAAATGCTCATTCGGGTTCGAAGAAGGAAAATTCCTAGGTCACATTGTCGGAAAACAAAGCATCAGGGCCAACCCAAACAAAGTAAACGCTGTCCTCGAAACCAAGCCACCAAAAACCAAAAAGGAGGTTGAAAGCTTAAACGGGAAACTTGCTGCCTTGAAGCGTTTCACCTCCAAGCTGGCTGAAAGGTCCCTACCCTTCTACAAAACACTCAAAAATTGTTCTGATAAGAAGGATTTCAAGTGGACTGATGAGGCTGAGGAAGCCTTCAACCAGATGAAACAACATCTTGCTTCCTTGCCAGACATTGCAGCTCCAGAAACAGGAGAGTTAATCTCAGTCTATCTGTCAGTTGCTGAAGAGGCTATAAGTGCAGTCCTCACCATCGAACGAAACACGGCTCAGGTACCTGTTTATTTCTTCAGCAAAACTTTAAAATTGGCTGAGACCAAATATCCTCCCCTTGAAAAGCTTGCCCTAGCCCTAGTTCAAACAGCTAGAAGGCTTCGGAGGTATTTCCAAGCACATCTTATACAAGTGGTCACTGACCAACCTATTAAAAATGTGCTTGAAAAACCAGAGAACTCAGGAAGGTTGGCAAAATAGGCAGTGGAACTAGGTGAACACAACATCACCTACGTCCCACGAAAAGCTATCAAAGCCCAAGTCTTGGCTGACTTCATTGTGGAAGTCCCGAACCAAATAATCAACAAAGTAAACACTACCACCACTGAACCCTCCAACCCCGAAGCCTGGAAGCTCTTTACCAATGGAGCTTCAAGCGTTGAAGGGTCAGGGGCTGGGCTAATTTTAATCAACCCAGAAGGGCTGGAATTCACATATGCTCTTCGTTTTGATTTTCAGGCCACCAATAACGAGGCTGAATACGAGGCACTGATCGCCGGTTTAAGGCTGGCCAAAGAGATGAAAGTCCAAAAGCTTGAAATGTTCATAGATTCAGTACTAGTCTCGAGCCAAGTCAACGATAGCTATGTTGCCAAAGAACCCAGTATGAGAAGATATAAGGAAAATCCAAGGAGTTGATGAATACCTTCCAAACATGCAGTATCAAACAAATTCCCAGATCCCAAAACAAAAAGGCTGATGCCTTAAGTAAGCTAGCATCTCTCACCTTTGCCCACCTCACCAAGAAGGTGTTGGTAGAAGTGTTGAAGGCTCCATCGATTGATGAATTGGAGGTTCAAGACGTAGTCACCGAGGAAGATCCAAACTGGATGACTCCCATCAAAAAATTCCTTCAAAATGGTGAACTACCCAATGATCAAGTAGAAGCTGAAAGGGTTAAAATCAAAGCAAGGCAATATGTGTTACAGGGAGAAACCCTTTACAAAAAGGGTTACCTTGCCCCCTTGCTAAGATGTGTTGGTCCCGAGCAAAGTAAGTATTTGATCAAAGAAATTCATGAAGGCGTATGTGGAGCTCATTTTGGAGCTAGGCCGGTGGTTGCAAAACTCATGAACCTTGGATATTTCTGGTCCTCGATGCATCGTGACACCACTGAGCAATTGAAGAAATGTGATGCTTGTCAGATTCATGCACCAATCCCAAAAAAATCCCAAGCATGATCTTGTCCCAATAACCTCGGCATGGCCATTCCATAAGTGGGGAATGGACATTGTTGGACCATTCCCTCCAAGCAAAGGAGGAGTAAAATTCTTGTTAGTGGTAATAGATTATTTCACCAAGTGGCCCGAGGTTAAACCACTCGCAAAGATCACAGGCAAACAGGTCATTGACTTCGTTTGGGAAAACATCATCTGCCGTTATGGATTGCCGGGAGTGATTGTCACCGACAACGGGAAGCAATTTGCTGAAAAGCCTTTCAGCGTTTGGTGTAAAGAGTACAGGATCAACCAGATCTTCAGCTCAGTGGCTTACCCGCAATTAAATGGCCAGGTTGAAAGGGCAAATCGAAGCATAGTGGAAGGTATCAAGACAAGATTAGGAAGATACGAAAGCAACTGGCTTGAAGAATTGCCTAGTGTTCTATGGGCAATTAGAACAACCGAAAAAACAAGCCACAAGAAAACACCTTATAGCTTGGTATTTGGATCCGAGGCTGTAATCCCTGCTAAAATAGGAGTTGTAACCCAACGAATCGTCAACATGGATCCCGAAACAAACCAAAAAGAGACCATGTTGAATTTACAACTCCTAGAGGAAGCTCGAGATCAAGCCGCAATTCAAGAAGCCAAATATAAGCAACAAATGGAAGCCTACTACAACAAGAAAGTCAACAATGAACGATTCAAGCCAGGGGACCTAGTCCTCAGAAACAATGAAGCTAGCAAAAAAGAAAATCAAGGAAAACTTGGCCCAAAATGGGAAGGTCCATATACCATCCTTGAAGCACACAAGGGTGGATCCTACAAGCTAGCAGATTCAGAAGGCAAAAGGCTTCCAAGGCATTGTTGGGTCCAAACCACATTCCTTTCCCGGTTTTCGCCTTTCATGCGATTAATCCGTATTCATCCTTTGAAAACTAACCGGTCTAAGCTTAGGCTAAATTAAAGGCCCGTTAGGTTTCTAATAGGTTGTTAAACCTTCGTTCCAGAATAGGAGACCAGTAAAAGATACTTGCATTTGATTGTTGTGGTTATTACTTGCTCAGGTAAATACTTTTAACTTATTTTCCCTTATACGGGCTTGGGGTACGGTATATAAAATACCGCTTGGTCGAGTAATTGACCCTAACTCATTAGTAGTTCGGTATTATCATTGTGACCCGCTTGAAAATTGGTTTTGTTTGTTTTACGCCTTTGGGAGCTTGATGATCATGTCCCGGATATCCTTGGCATCATTTTATGAAATGGCCACGACCTTGACACGCGGGTGTAGGCGTACACCCGACAATGTGTCCATACTTATAAAGGTATAACCGTTGGTTTTCCCGCCACGGTTTTATACTCTGTGGTGTGTCAATTAACCTTAAACCCGGCACGACCCGGGCGACTGAACGCATAACGAACATGTAATTCTTTTACAAGATTAAATTTGATTAATTATCCCAAGTTACAAAAGTTTGTGCCTCGTGCATTCAAATCAATTTCATTAAACTTTTTAAAAGTGTCGGTTGAATGTATTTACCAGTGTAAGCTGACGTATTTTCCCCAAAAAAGATTAAATGCAGGTTCTACACGAAATAGGCTAGCCGCTCCTTAGCATCCTTAGAGTCTCGCAAGCTTGGGTGCCACTATCTGTTGAACATTATTTCCTATCTTACTTTTGATCCCCTGTGGATTATTTCGACTACTTGTGATACTTGGATATTACATTTGTTGGTTGAAATACATCTATCTTTATGCTTCCGCTGTGCATTTAAATATTGTGTGGTTTGACTATATTGTTGCCAACTACGTCACGGTAATCCCCCACCGGGCCCACCGGTGAAACGTGTGGAAATCGGGGTGTGACAGGTTGGTATCAGAGCCAACGTTGAGTGAATTAAACACTATCCTTATGTGTTTAATCTCAATGACACAATTGCACATACTCGAGTCTAGACAAGAACATAGGACAAATTCGAATTTGTGGTTCCAGTTTGTCTTTTATCGTTTATTGTTGATTTAAAATTGTTTAAGCAGGAAATATGCTACCAGCAATCAGAAGAGGAGGAAGAGGCAAAGGGCCGATCACTACCCACAATGATCATGAGGCCGGACCTTCACACATGCGAGCTCCTTCCAGCACAAGAAGTGAATTGAGGAACACCTTTTAAACGACGAGTAGATCGCCGGGTCGAAGTCTTGGGAGCAAGAGGCTTAGAAAAACCTTTCACGTTGGAAACACCGACATATCCAGTACCCTCAAACCTTTGTTCAGTACCTTTAACCACAACATTCTCATCAGGGATAACGGGAACATCTTCAAATACCACATCAGAAGTGTCGTCACTCTTAATGAAATCCAAGGCAGACATAACTGCAAACAACAAACAGACAGAACATAAGACATAAATTAAGAAAAACACAAGAAAAGTGGAGAAGAAAATGATACCCATGCCATTCCTCATCAGAACCGGATCCCGATTAGCCTTTTCCCATGACTTACTAACCCCTAACAAGACTAGCAAATGCTCAGGAAAGGGACGAACCCTTGAAGGGCATGCCCGGATGGCTTTCAGAAAAGCATCATTCAAATCAGATTCAAGGGGTTCCGGTTCATTGAGAACAGCATCCGGGTGCCTCCACACCATCTTGAAAGGGACAATAGAGTCAGAAACCCAGAAAAAACGGTCCTTCCAGGCACCAAGGGTGGTAACCATGGAAGAAATAAGGCAAGCATCGACCTTAGACGTTTTAAAGGTGAACCAGTCACCGTTCTTGGCTAATCAGAAAAATCGACGAAAAAGCAAAAGCGAAGGATCATAACCAAGAGCACGACACAAAACCTCGAAATGTAAAACCCTAGCCATACCCTTTGGATGAATCTGACCAAAGGAGACTCGATAATACTCCAATAAGTTCAATACAAACAGGGAAAACGGATGACGGAGGTTCGAAAACTCGAAGTGACGGCAATAAAGAACGATAAAACCAACCGGACATTTGTCAATTGAAACATCACACGCAGGAGCAGTAGGTTTAAATTTAGTCCCAATACCATATTCCATACAAAACAACTCTACTTCTTCCTGGGTTAATCGGGAAAAGGATTTTGCTAAATCCTTACGAGCACCCATTTTTGCAAAGAAAATATGAAGAATGTAACGAAATACAAAGGGAACCGAGACTAACCTTGGAGAAAAAGGAAGGGAATGGCAGACTATGTCCAAGAACCGGTAGGCTTTAACCCTCTAGGACCAGAGGACCATTTCTACGAAGATAATGTGGTAGACATGGATGAGAACACGGATCCCATCGAACCTGCAAGAGGTACCCCCAACCATCCTATCGAGATCTCTGATGGGTCATCCTTCCATGGAACACCCTATCAGGGTCCAGACAGTTATCAGACGAGGTTTAACCAGTGCGAGTGGTACTTTACACCCTCTCACCATTCATCGCCTCATGAACAGCAACAACAGCAGCAACATGATCCTTCCGAGGATTCACGTTTCGTGGCAGTTACGCCACCGCCTCCGCCGCTACCAGTTCAACAAGCACCTCCGGATCCGCCAAGGCGTAGGAGATCAGGCGCGCGGATATCCGCGTGCAGAGGGGATTTTCATTTCAGCACCCCTCGACACTCCAGTGGCAGTCATTTTCTGCCACTGCCAGAAGACCCACAAATGGGTGGACCTTCGAGTCACCCTGCAGAGGTGAATTCTGCACCAGTTGCACCACCTCCGCCACCATTCGGCTATGATAACTCGATACCTGCGTACGCTGGTTCCACCGCGTACAACCCATTTGAGCAGCCAACTCACACTCACTACAACTATATGGGTGGCGACCCATACATAGAAGCGGCGGCAAATTACCACGCCCTTCATCCTGAGGTACCTTATGAAACACCTTGCGGAATGGGGTACTCAACTCATGGGTATCAATTACCTGCTAGAACTCCGGCTCAGCACTTGTCGCAGCAGCCGCGTTTTTCCCCACCAGAACAGGAAGAAATCCTCCATCGTTTGAACCGAGTGGAACGAGACTTTGAGCAAGAGCGTAAGAACAATCATGGATTCCTCAAAGGCCTAGCAAACCTATTAAAAGGGAAGAAGAAGCGAGATCATTAGTCTCTATATGTACTATTGTATTGCCTATTTTAATCAAGTCCCTGTGTGGACATTTATTTTAGTCCCTGCGTGGACATTTATTGTGTATTTAGTCCCTGTGTGGACTTGCCTTTCAGTCCCTGCGAGGACATCTATCCTAAGTATTTGGTCCCTGCGAGGACTTGTTTTCTGTATAACCTCTGCGTAGGTATTTCGTCTTTTAAAAGTCCCGTTTAGGGCAGTGTGTAACTTTTTATATGTATTGGAATGTTAAGTTGATAAATTTCATCTCTGTCATTATATGCATAATTATATGAAATAAATAAATCGAAAATCATTCCTTTTAAATTAATCTGCCTACCAGTTGTTAAATAAAGAATCTTAATGGTGAAACCTAGCCTGGTGTCATTATAAGACCCGGCCAAGATGGTAAGACCTGATTAAAAGATTCAGATTCTGGTTAACCTCTGTAAACATGTTAACCCTCCTGGCAGACGTGATTCGTTAAAATCACACGTGTCATTTCGCACAAGGATCCTTCTAAGGATTCCAAAACCTAAATTAATGATTTATAAATCATGGGTGAAAATCATCAAGTAGATGAGCATTTATCAAACATCCATTAGTGATGTAATGCCTACGGGCTATACTCGTTGTCATATAAGACAAAAAGACAGCTGTAGTCTATGACTCTCTGTCAGAAAGGTATGGAACTATTTCAAACCTGCATGCCTTGATTCTCTGAAATCCTGGCTTATAATATAAATGTCCCAGTGACTAGGCTTCTGTGCCACTAACAATATTATTATAATTCGGATAAGTTATATTAAAATCCTAAATAAATGTGAGTAACAAATTAACCAGTTATGGTCTATGTTTACCATGGTTGATAAATTACCCAATAAGGGTAATTCCATAACAAACTCCCAAATGAGACTTCTGTTATTATCTTTTGTAGCAGATCAAGATTTCAATGGCTGATTCGGACGAAATTAATAGTCATCCAAACGAGAATGAGAATGATAACGCCCAAGTTAATATAACGGGTGCTGAATTAAAAGCGTTAGTAGACAACGCTGTTAAAGAGGCCTTAGAGCGGCAGTATGAAGAATATAGCGAGTCTCGAAGTAGGACCCGATCTGCACCACACTCCAAACCAAGAACCCATTCTGAATCTCACAGTAAACCACCCTCTAAACCTAAGAAGGATGATGATCGTCATTCATCAAATGAGAATAGTGTCCGTCCTAAGAAGATAGTGTTCGATGATGCACCTCGCGCCAAGGGTTGCACGTATAAGTATTTTGTTTCCTGCAAGCCCCGAGATTTTACTGGGGAAAAAGGCGTTGTGGATTGCATGACCTGGTTGGACGAAATGGACACTATTGTGGACATTAGTGGTTGTGCTGAGAGGGATGTGGTGAAGTTTGTATCCCAGTCGTTTAAGGGTGAAGCCCTAGCGTGGTGGAGGTCATTGGTTCAAGCCTCAGGAAAGGTTGCTTTGTACAGCATGTCATGGGAGCAATTTATTGCTCTCATCAAAGAAAACTACTGCCCTCAACACGAGGTCGAGAAGATAGAATCTGATTTCCTATCACTGGTCATGAAGAACTTGGATTGCCAGGCATATCTTACAAGTTTCAACACCCTGTCCAGATTGGTTCCGTACCTTGTGACCCCGGAACCCAAACGGATCGGCGTTTCATTGGGGGTCTGGCCCCAGAAATCAAAGCTAGCGTGAAGGCCTCTAGGCCCGCTACATTTAGATCCGTAGCAGATATATCTCTGTCCCTCACACTGGATGCAGTGAGGCAGAGATCACTAAGAAATGCTGACACTGAGAAGAGGAAACGTGAAGATGATAATTCACGTAGGTCAAGCAAGAAGCATCAGGGGAACCGTGACCACAAGAAGGGATCTGAAACCAAGAAGAATGACCAACAGTCGGGCGATAAGCCCAAGTGCAATGTTTGCAAGAAGCACCATTTCGGAAGGTGCAGGTATGAACAGAAATCCCAGCCGAAGGCGTGTGGGATTTGCAAGTCCTCTGAGCATAGGACTCTTGAGTGCAAGAAACTAAAGGATGCAACTTGTTATAGTTGCAATGAAAAAGGGCACATCAAGACTAACTGCCCAAAGCTGGTAAAGAAGGCTGAAGAAGGGAAAAAGACCAATGCCAGGGTCTTTCAAATGAATGTTCAAGAGGCTATCCAGAACGACAACGTTATAACCGGTACGTTTCTCATTAATGATGTATTCGCAAGAGTATTATTTGATTCTGGAGTAGATAAATCCTTTGTGGATAGTAAGTTTTGTGAGTTGTTAAAATTGCCTGTTAAAGCCTTGAGTGTGAATTATGAGGTAGAGTTAGCTGATGGGACTATGGAAACAGTCTCAACTATGTTAGATGGATGTGTCATATCCATTAGGAACCACTCATTTCTTTTATCCCTGTTACCCTTTAAGCTAGCTGGTTTCGACATAGTGTTGGGTATGGATTGGTTATCGCATAACCAAGCTCAGATTGTGTGCAACAAGAAACAAGTGGTGATCAGGACTCCGTCTGGAGAACCACTTACTATTCAGGGAGATACTCGGCATAGATTGCCTGCGCAAGTGTCTATGTTAAAGGCGTCCAGATGTTTGAAGAAGGGATGTGTCATTTATATGGCACAGGTGACCATTGGTGAGGAGAAACCCAAGATTGAAGACATTCCAGTCATCTCTGAATTCCCTGAAGTTTTCCCGGAAGAACTGCCTGGTTTGCCACCAGATAGGCAAGTGGAATTCAGTATCGACATCATTCCAGGAGCACTGCCTATTGCAGGAGCACCTTATAGATTGGTGCCCACAGAAATGAAAGAATTGAGGACGCAGCTAGATGATCTGCTAGCCAAAGGTTTTGTTAGACCTAGTTCGTCTCCATGGGGAGCACCAATATTGTTCGTCAAAAAGAAAGATGGTTGGATACGTCTATGCATCGATTACCGTGAGCTTAATAAAGTTACTATCAAGAATAGGTATCCTTTGCCCAGGATCGACGATCTGTTCGATCAGTTGCAAGGAGCAAGCTACTTTTCCAAGATTGATCTAAAGTCAGGCTACCATCAATTGAAGGTCAAGGACGAAGATGTGCACAAAACTACATTTAGGACTCGTTATGGTCATTTCGAGTTCCTAGTGATGCCTTTCGGACTCACTAATGCACCTGCCGCATTCATGGATCTCATGAATCGCGTTTGTAAGCCTTATTTGGATAAATTTGTCATTGTCTTCATCGATGACATCCTCATATACTCAAAAGGTCAAGCTGACCACGAGAAGCATCTTCGATGTATTCTTAAACTGCTTCATCAAGAAAAGCTTTATGCCAGATTCTCTAAATGTGAATTTTGGCCACGAGAAGTCCAATTCCTTGGACATGTAGTCAGTGAGCATGGTATCCAAGTGGATCCCGCCAAGGTTGAAGCCGTCATGAATTGGCAGGAGCCGAAGACGCCTACGGAGATTCGCAGCTTCTTAGGGCTAGCGGGATACTACAGGCGCTTCATCGAAAATTTCTCAAGGATTGCTGCACCCCTAACTTCTTTAACTAGAAAGAGTATAAAGTTTAATTGGGGCCCTAAACAGCAAGAAGCTTTTGATATCCTTAAGCAGAAGCTAAGCAATGCTCCTGTGTTGACATTGCCGGACGGAATGGAAGAATTTGTAGTGTACTGTGATGCATCACACCCCGGGATGGGATGTGTGCTTATGCAGAAAGGCAAGGTCATTGCCTATGCTTCACGTCAGTTGAAAGTGCATGAAAAGAATTACACCACCCATGACTTGGAGTTGGGTGCCGTTGTATTTGCACTGAAGTTGTGGAGGCACTATTTGTATGGCATTAAATTCGTGATCTATTCTGATCACAAGAGCCTCCAGCACCTGTTCAATCAGAAAGATTTGAATATGAGGCAGCGACGTTGGATGGAAACTCTGAACGATTATGACTGTGAAATAAGATACCATCCAGGCAAGGCCAACGTAGTCGCAGACGCCTTGAGCAGAAAAGAAAGAGTGAAACCAATAAGGATCAATGCCAAGAGCATTGAAATCAAGAACAGTCTGAATGAAAGATTGTTAGCTGCACAGAAGGAAGTTGTGTCAGAAGCTAACTATCCTAACGAAAAGCTAGGAGTAACTGAAGAACAGTTATCCTATGGCAAAGACGAAATCCTGAGATTAAATGGAAGGATATGGGTTCCTGTTTATGGAGGTCTTCAGGACGTTATCCTCCAGGAAGCCCGCAGTTCCAGATATTCCGTTCATCCTGGAGCGGACAAGATGTACCAGGATTTAAAGGCAAACTTCTGGTGGATAGGCTTGAAGAAGTCTATAGCCACCTATGTAGCAAAATGTTTGACTTGTGCGCAAGTAAAAGCTGAACATCAAAAGCCGTCAGGCTTGCTGCAACAGCCTGAACTTCCCGAGTGGAAGTGGGAAATGGTGACGATGGATTTCATCACCAAGTTGCCAAAGACAAGGAAGGGAAACGATACGATATGGGTAATAGTTGATAGACTGACTAAGTCAGCACATTTCCTACCCATTAAGGAGACTCATACCTCCGATATGTTAGCCCAGTTGTTCGTAGATAAGATTGTATCCCTGCATGGAGTGCATGTGTCTATTATCTCTGACAGAGATACCAGGTACACGTCACACTTTTGGAAAAGTTTCCAACAATCTTTGGGCAGGCAGCTAAACTTCAGTACGGCTTACCATCCTCAGACAGACGGACAGAGTGAGCGTACAATCCAAACGTTGGAAGACATGCTTCGTGCATGCGTGATCGATTTAGGTGGTAGTTGGGATAACCACCTACCATTAGTCGAGTTCTCATATAACAATAGCTACCATACGAGCATTAAGGCTGCGCCTTTCGAAGCCTTGTATGGTAGAAAGTGTAGAACGCCCGTTTGTTGGGCAGAAGTTGGAGATGTCCAGATGACAGGACCTGATATAATTTTTGAAACGACGGACAAGATTGTCCAGATTCGTGACCGTTTGAAAGCTGCCCGAGATAGGCAGAAGAGCTACGCAGATTTGAAGCGTAAACCTTTTAACTTCGAAGTAGGTGATAAGGTATTGCTCAAAGTATCACCCTGGAAAGGAGTGATGCGATTCGGTAAGAAAGGCAAGTTGAGCCCGAGATACATTGGACCATTCGAGGTAATCGAACGTGTCGGATCGGTTGCCTATAAGTTAAACTTACCGGAAGAGCTCAGTGGTATCCACAATGTGTTCCACATCTGCAATCTAAAGAAGTGTTTCGCTGATGAATCACTAGTTATACCGCATACAGATGTACACATCGATGAGAGCTTAAAATTTGTTGAAAAACCGGTGTCGATCGAGGATTGACAGGTCAAAAAGCTTCGAAGGAAGTATATACCGATTGTGAAGGTAAAATGGGATGCCCGTAGAGGTCCCGAGTACACGTGGGAGGTAGAGTCCACGATGAAAGAAAAGTACCCTCATTTGTTTCAATAAATCTCAAGGTCGAGATTTCTTTTAAGGGGTGAGGATGTAACACCTCGAAAATTTGCGTCCTATAATGTATTGACACGTGTCAAAAGTGTGAACGTGATAACAAATACCATAGAGGGACTAAAGTTGACAAACATATAAAGTATGTGAATTCAAGAGTTCAAAACGTCAACAAGGGATAAATATACTTCACAGTAGCCCTAAATGATGCTCGTACCTTCAAACGAATGAATCATGGATCATGCGGAACGAAATGTGGAAGAAAGTGAGGAATTACAAACTACAGGGGCCAAATGTGTCAACATGTTTAAAGTTATACCTCTGAGTGACCCTTTGGCAAACCCAAGGCTTTGTAATGGTAAATTGTACTCACTAGAATACACGATATAAATTTCATCACGTTCCGTTATAATATGAGAAGATTATGACCAAATTCGTTTAAGAAGGGTTAAAAGCGTCAAACATTGAAAGTTATGACTTTTCGAGTAATAATAAATTTACCGAGGATTTATAAGTTGGGTAAAAGTTCCGAGGCCCTTATACGTAAATAAGAAAGGCCCAAAATGCAAAGTTACCCCTTCGAAACGCCAAGAGCCGACGATAATAATTAAAAAAGATTTGAAAATCTTACAGCAGGCCTCAGGCGGGCCACGTAAAGGTTTCTAAGGGCTTTACGCGGGCCGCGTTGACAGTAGAAAATATGGGCTCTGACAGGAAGATTCCAGCGGGCCGCGTAAGAGTTGTAGGTTCATTGACGCGGGCCGCGTCAGCCTCCCAGATACAGAAAATGCGGACAGAAGCACTGTTTGCTGTTTTAACCGCCTTAGGAGCCATTATGAGCAGCATGGGCGCCCCCTAAACGACCCCTAGCACTCAGGGACACATGTTGATGATCAAGGAACCCTTGTAGCCTTAGTTGTAATGATCCTAAGCTCAAAATTTCACTATATAAAGGCCATGAGTTGCAACAAGTTCTTCACACCTTCATTCAACACTTCTGATCATTTCTGGAGCTCAAGTGTTCTCTCTAATCATCTTTGGTCGTGCATAGGACTTCAGTAAGTGTGCTCCACCCTTCTTAGTTAAGTTTTTGCTTAGTTATAGCTTAAAAGTCAATCTGTCGTAATTAATGATTGACTTAACGATTAATCACAAATGGTCCAGTGATTAGTCGAATCAAAGGTAGTTATATGTTGGTAATTATGTGGGCATTAAACCTCTAAAAGGGCACCCTCTGATTCCCACTCTAACTAGTCCAAATGACGGGTCAAAGTTGCTTAGAAAAAGTCAACAGAATGCTAATTTTCGATTTAATGCATAATTAACAATGTAGATGGCATGTAACCTATTTTATCACTCATATAACTTGTTAATAAGTATTATAACTGGTCTAAGCTTGTTTGATCCGACCATTTACTGTTTTGACCCGGTTCGGAACCGAAAGTCGCAAAACTTTGACTTTTGCATTGACTTCAGTTCTGACCCAATTTGGTATGTTTTAAATATGCCTTAGGACTCTCCTAGGACCAGGTTACATGATGGTATAACCTCTATGGCTGGTTCGTTGTTTGTCCGAGTCGTTTGCACATTTCCGTTATATGCTTAAATGTTGACCATAATGCCCTTTTGACTTTAAAACGAGAATTTTGGATATATGAAAGAACAATAACCTTAGTTACTGATTTCTAAACATGTCCCTAAAATTTCATGTCAATCCGAGGTCTAGGATAGGAGTTATGCTAAATAGCGCAATTAAGAAAACTTTAATGATTAATCGGTGCAATTAGCATAAAGCCTAACTAAACCCAAATTTCGACACCAAACCTTTTACACCCTGATGTAAAATAATATTTTAGGATTTTTAAAGATTTTTAATTATTTTTAACCTGCTCATAACCTACGGTTATGGCGTTGATTCGGTAAATACCGAATATACCCTTTTCGAACATAAAATGAGTTCTACAAGGTATTTTGACCCGAATCCAATTGCTACTGATTTCATATAATAAATAAAGTATTTTGAACTATATAACCTGTTCAGAAAACTCAGATTTCCTGTAAAACCCGGAAATCTCTTTTATAATCTTTAAAATGACTAAAGTACCCCTACGGGGCGTATATTGGGATTAAACTCGTTATGGGCATATTGGAAGGTATCCTACTGATACCACAACCTCTTTAGAGCATATTGACTTAGAAAACCTGTGTAAGACTCTTACGGTTACCTGTTACGCCATTTACGCGTTCGGTCCGGTTTATGTAACTAGTTTACATAAATTAGCCGAAACGGGTCAAACCTTGTCGTTTTTACCTCAAAATCCAGAATGTGTTAGTTTACCCATAATATACAAGTCTCTGAACTTGTTGGGTCCAAACCACATTCCTTTCCCGGTTTTCGCCTTTCATGCGATTAAACCGTATTCATCCTTTGAAAACTAACCGGTCTAAGCTTAGGCTAAATTAAAGGCCCGTTAGGTTTCTAATAGGTTGTTAAACCTTCGTTCCAGAATAGGAGACCAGTAAAAGATACTTGCATTTGGTTGTTGTGGTTATTACTTGCTCAGGTAAATACTTTTAACTTATTTTCCCTTATACGGGCTTGGGGTACGGTATATAAAATACCGCTTGGTCGGGCAATTGACCCTAACTCATTAGTAGTTGGGTATTATCATTGTGACCCGCTTGAAAATTGGTTTTGTTTGTTTTACGCCTTTGGGAGCTTGATGACCATGTCCCAGATATCCCTGGCATCATTTTACGAAATGGCCACGACCTTGACACGCGGGTGTAGGCGTACACCCGACAATGTGTTCATACTTATAAAGGTATAACCGTTGGTTTTCCCGCCACAGTTTTATACTCTGTGGTGTGTCAATTAACCTTAAGCCCGGCACGACCCGGGCGACTGAACGCATAACGAACATGTAATTCTTTTACAAGATTAAATTTGATTAATTATCCCAAGTTATAAAAGTTTGTGCCCCGTGCATTCAAATCAATTTCATTAAACTTTTTAAAAGTGTCGGTTGAATGTATTTACCAGTGTAAACTGACGTATTTTCCCCAAAAAAGATTAAATGCAGGTTCTACACAAAATAGGCTGGCCGCTCCTTAGCATCCTTAGAGTCTCGCAAGCTTGGGTGCCACTATCTGTTGAACATTATTTCCTATCTTACTTTTGATCCCCTGTGGATTATTTCGACTACTTGTGATACTTGGATATTACATTTGTTGGTTGAAATATATCTATCTTTATGCTTCCGCTGTGCATTTAAATATTGTGTGGTTTGACTATATTGTTGCCAACGGTAATCCCCCACCGGGCCCACCGGTGAAACGTGTGGAAATCGGGGTGTGACAGGTTGGTATCAGAGCCAACGTTGAGTGAATTAAACACTATCCTTATGTGTTTAATCTCAATGACACAATTGCACATACTCGAGTCTAGACAAGAACATAGGACAAATTCGAATTTGTGGTTCCAGTTTGTCTTTTATCGTTTATTGTTGATTTAAAATTGTTTAAGCAGGAAATATGCTACCAGCAATCAGAAAAGGAGGAAGAGGCAAAGGGCCGATCACTACCCACAATGATCATGAGGCCGGACCTTCACACATGCGAGCTCCTTCCAGCACAAGAAGTGAATTGAGGAACACCTTTTAAACGACGAGTAGATCGCCGGGTCGAAGTCTTGGGAGCAAGAGGCTTAGAAAAACCTTTCACGTTGGAAACACCGACATATCCAGTACCCTCAAACCTTTGTTCAGTACCTTTAACCACAGCATTCTCATCAGGGATAACGGGAACATCTTCAAATACCACATCAGAAGTGTCGTCACTCTTAATGAAATCCAAGGCAGACATAACTGCAAACAACAAACAGACAGAACATAAGACATAAATTAAGAAAAACACAAGAAAAGTGGAGAAGAAAATGCATACCCATGCCATTCCTCATCAGAACTGGATCCCGATTAGCCTTTTCCCATGACTTACTAACCCCTAACAAGACTAGCAAATGCTCAGGAAAGGGACGAACCCTTGAAGGGCATGCCCGGATGGCTTTCAGAAAAGCATCATTCAAATCAGATTTAAGGGGTTCCGGTTCATTGAGAACAGCATCCGGGTGCCTCCACACCATCTTGAAAGGGACAATAGAGTCAGAAACCCAGAAAAAACGGTCCTTCCAGGCACCAAGGGTGGTAACCATGGAAGAAATAAGGCAAGCATCGACCTTAGACGTTTCAAAGGTGAACCAGCCACCGTTCTTGGCTAATTGGAAAAATCGACGAAAAAGCAAAAGCGAAGGATCATAACCAAGAGCACGACACAAGACCTCGAAATGTAAAACCCTAGCCATACCCTTTGGATGAATCTGACCAAAGGAGACTCGATAATACTCCAATAAGTTCAATACAAATAGGGAAAACGGATGACGGAGGTTCGAAAACTCGAAGTGACGGCAATAAAGAACGATAAAACCAACCGGACATTTGTCAATTGAAACATCACACGCAGGAGCAGTAGGTTTAAATTTAGTCCCAATACCATATCCCTTACAAAACAACTCTACTTCTTCCTGGGTTAATCGGGAAAAGGATTTTGCTAAATCCTTACGAGCACCCATTTTTGCAAAGAAAATATGAAGAATGTAACGAAATACAAAGGGAACCGAGACTAACCTTGGAGAAAAAGGAAGGGAATTGCAGAGAGGAACTTGATGGAGTTATGAGGAAAATGTAAATGTAAAAAAGAAAATAACCTAATATAGGGGTAATAATGGTAAAACAATAACCCCTGCAAAAACCGCCACCCTAGGAACTGCCATACATCAATCAAATCAGTTGTCAGTTATTCAAAATTCAAACATTAACTGCCAACAACCTTTCAAGCCTTCAAGCATTGAACCCTTAAAACCTTCAGGCAATAAAATAGATGTACAAAAGTCAGAAGTCTTTGAGCTCATTCCCCAAAAACCTCTGACTTGGGGGGCTGATGACGGGGGTAGCCCAAGATCAAATAAAATGATTTAAGTACACACAACTCCGAAAGGTTAAATGGTTCGAAGGTTAAAAAGCTGTGAGGTGGGGAAAAGCAATACGGGAACAGTAACCAGTCACATCCCTGGATTGCTTCACCAACCCACCAGCCGTAAAAGCAATGCAGGTCAGCAGAACACATGCTATTATCCGGTGGACAAAAGGCTTCAACCCCCGAAAGGGTAAGCCCCTCACTGCAAGTGAGGTCACTAGTCAAAAGCACTCTTCTTTGGGAGACATCTTCTCCTATATAATTGACACTTCATTTACTGAGTTGGGACATTCCGGATCAGACTTGTTTCCTTAAACTCTGGTCCTTCACATCGTGTACTTGCTTCATGCAAGTTGCTCTCATTCACATCCAACTCACGCTTATTCTTTTTGTTTCTTCATCCATTTCTGAACACACTTCAGAATAGGATCTTCAAACAACAAAAACAAACTAGTGAACCTCCTTCCACGTCTTGCAAACGTGGGGGGACCCACGACCTGCGTTAGGCAAGGTTAAACCCTTTAACCCTTCTGCCTAACCATCCTCGCTACTACGTTTGGTCTCTTATTTGTTGCATCAACAAGCTCTGTCACCAAAAAGAGACATCTAAGAATCCTCATGAGATTTAGAACATTCCTCTTCAACCACATTCCTATAAAAATTACATCATCAGCATAACAAAAGTTCGTAATTGTTGACCTACCATTTGGAAGTTGGACCCCTTCAATGATGCCCGCTTTAAGCGCTCGCTTCATAAATACCTCTAGAACTTCTAGTACCAAGATAAAGAGAAACAGAGATAACGGGTCTCCTTGACGGAGGCCACGTTTGAAATAAAACTCTTCCGTTGGGGACCCGTTTACAAGCACCGAAGCTTTACTCGACTTTAGGCAAGCGTTTATCCATCTCCTCCATCTTTTCGGGAGCCCCATCACATTCATGTTATCCAAAAGGAGATCCCAATTTACCGAATCGTACGCTTTATCAAAGTTTACTTTAAATAACATGACCTTCTTTTGTTTGTTCGCCCAAGAGATAACCTCATTCACAAATAGCGGGCCGTCAAATGTATTCCTTTTTTCAAAGAAAGCCGACTGCATTTGGGAAGTTACCAAGTTCGTCACAACCTTCAGGCGATTAGCGAGAGTTTTTGCAATCACCTTATAGATGACCCCGGAGAGGGAAATGTGCCTTTTCATCATACCACCTAACATTATAGTCTTTCCATAACTGAACGATATCATTGATAATTGAAATGTACCTTTTCATCATACCACCTAACATGACCGATTCTTCTTGTTTCCTATTTTAACTTCTACCCAATTTGACCTATTTGGAAATATTATACAGTCCAATTCACCAAAAGCCTATATGAAAAGTCAAATTCAACCAAAATCTAAACTCATGGGCAGGATTACATGGCATAGTACAACCTTATAGAGCCCCTCAAGGCTCAAACCTCTATTGAGTAATGTCGTCATGGTGAATTCGAAACACACCACCTTTACCTTATAGATAAACTCAATCTCATACCGGATTGTAAAAAAATGTGTTCATACCAATCATACATCTCTCAGGAAATTACTTTAGTTTGTTAAATGTCTTCTATCGAGTATACCCGTTAGTTTGTTAAAGATTACCCGTTCTATTACTTTAGTTTGTTAAATGTCTTTTATCGAGTATACCCGTTAGTTTGTTAAAGATTACCCGTTCTATTACTTTAGTTTTTTAATATTTTATATAATCATATTACTCAAGGACATTCAGGAAATTAGCATTTTTATTTCATTCCAATCATCAGGGCAAATTACATAAGGATAGCAGGTAGACGAGCAACAAACTGCACCGTCATCCCTTTCTGAATAGAATACCCTAATCTACTAAAAACAAAGTCCCGCCCCTTAGGGGTCGAAAAGTTGCTATGAACCACACGCTGAACTCTAGACAAGAGCCGAACTGCCTCCGGCGCCAAGGAGTCGAACGTGTCAAACGCCAGGGGGACAAAGGACATTTGAAATATAAAACCAAAAATAAGTGGATTAGTAGACTACATTATTAACCAAGGACAAAGGAATATAAAAAAGGCAAACTGGAAATAAATAATCCCAACTTTCTTAATTTGACCGATAATAATCCCAAGTCAGTTATTAGCTGATAATAATCCGAACTGGTCAATTTTTTTTGTAAAATAGTCCGCCGTTAAAATAGCTTAACGGTGTTAAGTTTTTTTCCAAATTACAAACCGATGTTTTAGGGCTTTTGATCAGAACGAGGATACGAGTCGGTTGATATAAAACTTACCTCAAAATGCTGCCCTCAACCCATGAAAACGGTGCTTCAATTCGGGTGTTTAAATTCCAATTAACAAAAATCAAGCCATTTCGAGCACAATTTCAAGGTAAGTTTTACATCAATCGACTCGTATCCTCATTCTGATCAAAAGCCCTAAAACATCGGTTTGTAATTTGAAAAAAAAAAAAAAAAAAAAAAAAAAAAACTTAACTCCTTTAAGCTATTTAACGGTGGACTATTTTACAAAAAAAATTGACCAGTTTGGATTATTATCGGCTAATAACAGACTTGAGATTATTATCGGCCAAAGTTAAAAAGGTAAAAGGTATGATTATTTATTTCCAATTTGCCTATAAAAATGTTTACAACTATCTTTTTAGCATTCAGGTCGGGTTTCACCTAATACCAAACTCGTCTCATACCTATAAAAATTATTAAAACTAATCTCATACCCAGTCTCATACCAGAATATCTATGAGTTTCGTAGCAACATGTTCTTCCTTGAGGGCATGAATAAATTTGTTTATACACGTTGAAATGCTCAAAACAACATTCATGCATTACCTATGAAAAATTCAGTGCAAAAAATGTGTTTATGGCAAGTGGATATGTCACTAGCAGATGCACTTCATAGTTAAAGATCATCTATATATGCTGTCAAGTGGCTTCATATCACAAAGAGAAAAGAACATGACACATTTCTACCCTTTAAAGTACCAAACTAAAAGTATAACTAAACAGTTAACACTAGATAAGTTTCAAAATACATAACACCATATTTAATTTTGTTGAGGTGGCTTCCGCGTCGTCGCTTAGGTGGCATTTCACATGTTTTCTTCATCACTCTCGATATTCAAAACTGCTGCCTTGCTGGCCGCCCCCTTTTCCTTTTCGGCGTCCGCAACCTCAGTCACAAGAATTTCCCCTGATGGCTGTGGCTGCTTTGCGGGCCGCCACCTTTTCTTTTTCACCAGCTCAGTCATTGGAACATTTCCAGATGGTTGTGGCTGCTTTGCCGGGCGCCCCCTCTTCCTTTTCATGATCTCAGTCACTGGAGTTTTGACAGATGGTTGTGGCTGCTTTGCCGGGCACCCCCTCTTCTGTTTTCGAGTAAGCAATTCTTTCCGTCACTTTCACTAGTAACAACGTGCATATTTGTTTCCCGCCTTGCTTGCATAGCCTCAACATCTGTTCAATAAAGCTACACAATCGTTAGCCAGGAAACGTTAATGCATGCATGGAAGATATGAAAAAAAAAAAAAAAAAAAAAAAAAAAAAAAAAAAAAACTTACCAGTAGAGGTGACCAGACGATAAGCTTGTCCAAGAACAAGTTTGTCATCTGGCCTAAGTAACTTCGGTGGAAAAGGCGCTAGAATTTCTACACCAGGGGCTATTACATCCGGCTAGAAGAACATATTATATTTCATTAAACTTGTAAAGAATTACATGTACAAATTAGGCTAGGGATCTTTTTTGAGCTGGTCTCATGTAAAATTGGAACATGGGTATTAAGGTTCTATACGAAATCAACCAAGGGTAACCTAAAGGCCTATCTTCTATTATGCTAAGTTAATATACAATAAATTCAATGTCGAATTAAGTGCTAATATATAACTTGAAGCAATACTAGTATGTACCTTTATTAAATCATGCAAAAATCTACTAGGTCCTCTAGAAGATAATGAAGCAACAAAAGGAGCCCTTGGGTTGTTAATAGTCTCGCTTTTGAAAATTTGGACCCGAGGTTCTCTGTCCATCAAATAACAGTAACAATTAAGTGATAGGTTATACATAAATTTTCCGATTGGTAGTTAGGCGGAGAAAGATGTCATTACTTGGAAGATTTTTTGGATTTCTTGACTAAGTTGAGATCATTTCTACTTAGGGCTATAGCAGGACATGGCTTTAGAACCTGGGTATATATAACCCATGGCTCTAGACATTTTAATATTCTCAAAGTTAGGTGGCTGATCACAAAGAACTACTTTTTGGTTCACCAAGTTATGCTCTAAGCATGGGTCAAGACAGTTCATATACACCAACAAAAAACTATGATTAGTCGTTCATATTAAGATTTTTTTAAACGGCCAACAGAATCAATCCCGAGCACTCTCGGGGCACCCACTGGACCAAACGGAGTACTCCGAGAGTAACCCGAGTCCACCACCAATTCCGGGGAAAACCGGGTAACCCGCCCGTAGGCATGACGGTGAAATTACCGGTAAAACCCGTTTGGCTCAAGGATTGAACCCAGGTTTCCCTGGGTCTCCTATCATTGCCCACCAATGCCTCACTCTGCACCAAGTAGGAGTTAAACTTGCATCTTTTAAGAGAAATGCAAGCCTTCAACCACTTGATCTAGAGATCATTGGCGTCGTTCATATTAAGATAACTTGAAAATATGAAACAAAAAAAACAAGTTTGATGTTTAAATAAAAACAAATATGAAAATATGGACCTCTTGTGCACGAGACTTGAACCATCCTAATGCTATTAATAAATTAATTAGGGTCTTGATACACGGAAAAAACTATAATAAGGCTTTCTGTTTTCATAAACAAGCTTTCAGCTAGCTCTTGGCACAGTTAACACTTTCTTAAAGGCTTATTAATCTATGAGGACAAGTTAGAACCCCAACAAAGTCAATATAATACATAAGGCAGTCTCTAATTTTAGAACCAATTTGACTTTTGAAATAAAATATAGGATGTCAAGATAGTTAATTATGTCTAAAACATATTGTTAAAGTTATCTTTATGAAACATAACAACTAATAGCTTGTACTGAACTTACCAGTTACAGAAAAAATCTTTACCACCATCACACACTCCTTTCCATTTTTTAGGAATAGGACCAAAGCCTTCATCACTAAAGCTCTCAGACTCCGGCAATATTGCAGAATCAACACCGACTATAATGTCACTCTCGACAGCAGGACGTCATTCAATGCTTCTTGATATTCCCATGAAGTCCCAAGACCTTATGGTTTGAAGTTGGGACTTCTCACAAGGGAAAACCGAAACGACCCCATCAATTCCTGTTGAAGCTCAACAATATTGGTTAGTATTATTGATGTGTGTGTCGAACCAATACAAACACGTATATCAGTATATCAAAGTATCTTTAGTATCAAGATTAATCATTCTAGGAAAACCTATATATCTGAAGTTACTATTTTTCTCTAAATAGTACTCAAGTACAAACAGTACTAAACCAGTAATTTTAGTTAATTATATATAAATTATTTTATTCTTTTAACCCAAATTATGACTTAATTAACTTATATTATCTACTAACTTACTCGTTAACTTCTGTTTTTCTTCTTCAGTGAGATATGCCGCAAATCCATTGAAGCTTCTTTTATAACTCCTTATTAATGCATGGCTTGCGAAACTGTTTTTTTTTTTTTTACATAAAAAATGTTATTTATAGTTTCAAATCTAAAAACCTTAAACAGTGATAAGATGTACCTTGGATGAATAAACTTTTTAATTATTTGTGAATGATGCATTGAAGGCGAGTACTCGCCATCGGGAAGTGATCCCATATAAGCAATAAACATCTATAAAAATTAGTATACGTGAGCACCATAGTTAAATGAGAACATATGCCAAATGATAATAAAATGTTTTATTAATTAACTAACTGATATCTAATGAACGCACAATGCTCTACGATCCGATACAAAGTTCAACTCTTTTGATTAAGTTTTAGATGGTTGCACACACATGAATCAAAACTTAATTATGAATTATGAAGAATATAAGCATACCTTTGCATATAATTAAAGCTTAGGAAACGTCATAACTGTCGTCGTTAGCTCCCGTAAATATAAAGATATCACCGGCCATTGAGTTTTCTATGGTTTTGGAAATCGGTAAAAGGGGTAGTGAGTATGGGCTTGAATTGAGAAAAAAAATGAAGGATTCTCGTTGAGTTGGTGAATGAGCAAGATGAGGAAGAAGCTGGACTTTATATGATCTGCACTCTTTAAAACGGATCTAAGCTATGAACACTCGATCTTAACACAAGATCTACAATAACTGACCAAACCCTAGAGAGAAGAAAAAGGAACAGATAGATATTTGGTACAGATGTGTGATGACTGATGAATAAGACAAGACTTATTTTATATGGGCTGAACTAAACTACTTCTTCCGGGTATCCAGCCATCCAGCCCATTAGCAGCAGTTAAGTCCAGTCAAGTCCACGCCCAACTCCAAAGTTGTTGTCAGGTTCAAGCCAAACCCAATTCCAAAGTTACATGTAACCAGAGATGGGCATAATAACTGGCTCCAAACCCGACTCGGTAAACCCGATTTGAAACCGGTTCCACTTTTTATAAAAAAATTTGTGCCCGATGTGGAGAGACTTCCACGCCATAAATCCACGCCCACCCGTCTTACCCCAAAATTATAAGTTTGTTTAACTTGTTGTATCCCAACTTTAACCATCCCGAATATTTCAGCTTTCGAGTTTACCTTTGAGGTTTAGGTTCATTTGCCATCCTGCGGTCTCACATAAGAGTGAATTACAAGTTTTGTCCTTTATCTTTATATCAAGTTTCAAGCGGTGTCTTTTACCTTTAAAATTGACAAGTTTTGTCCTTAATATTTTAAAATCTTGCACGGTTTATCCTTTAACCCTAACCTAATTAATTTTAACTGTTAAGTGGAGGGCAAGTTGGACATTTTACTTATTTATTTAAAAACCATATAATAATTAAAACAAAAAAGATATATAAAAACATTAATTATATATATATATGGAACCCATTAAGTGTAACCGTTTTTTAAATTAACCTCCACCGTTGGATTTGGCTGAGATTAAATCTCAACCATTTAAACTCACTAAAATAACCGCTCTTGTGGCGGTTGAGGGAAGTTCTCGACAGTTTTGATAGCTCCACCTTTTGCTGCCATGATCTCTACACTTTTGCCCATGATCTCCACAATTTTAGCATCCTATAAACCTGGGTAGTGGGATTTTCGGTTGAACATTCCTCCTATATATATTATTAATAGTATGCTATTGTTTTTAATTTTTTGAATGAAATTGAAGCACTCTCAACGCATCTGATTTTATATCTTCTTCGTATTCATTTTTATTCTTAGTGTTTTTTATTTTGATTACAGAATTCGCTGACATGTATTTGTCAATGGTCCAGTTCATGTCATTTGAGAACACCAATGGGAAATTGTCGAACCAGAGGTGAAATCGTCGATCGTAAAAGAGATACTGGTGTATCCAATGAGACTGGCGAGTAACAATCAGAAGTCATCTTCTTCACCAGACACCAATGACTATCTAGGTTGATCCTGTTACTATTCTAGATTGGGGTTTTTCGGTGTTATTGATAGGTGTTCGTTTATTGCGAATTTCTCATTGATGGGTTGTTGCTTCCTTATATTTCCGATATCGTACACTTTGCACAGGTACCTTTTCCTTTTTATCTTCCGTTGCTTAACGCTTCGTCACAAACCTTGATGTGTTTTTTCGTGATGAAGATGACGAGGCATTGATGGATTATGAAGAGCTATAGCACTAGGATCTTCTTGGGTTGCTGCTGTTACAAGTTTAAATTTTCTTTGCATCTTCATAGGGTGTGGTTTGCAGGTTTTGTTTTTGAATCTTAAAGATTACATGGTGAGTTTGTTTGAGTTGTGATAATGTCATGGTGAAACATAATTTCTTTTATCAGGGGCATGTTGTTTCTCTTGATGGACCAAGGGTGCCTGTATCAAGCTTTAGGGATGAACTTGCTTTTGTCACACATTCTTCTCTATCACTCCCTTCAAATGAGCAAATGCTAACCTTTGTTGCTTAACATCCTTCTATGTCTACTTACAAGAAAAAAAAAACTAACTTGATGTCATGAAGCATACAAGCAACAAACTGAAGAAGCAAAATAAAACCAATAATGATCAAGATGGAAAAAAAAGGAACTCAAAGAAAGGCTCAACTTCTTCTGAAGGTGTAGTTGGGTCTATTCATTTTGGGCCAAGATACTGATAGCCATAGCCTTGCTGAAAGCGTACCCTTTAATTTCTTATACATTTTCACACTTTAATTTCCATGTAGTCCTGCATTCTCTTTTCTGTTTGACTAATTACATAAAAGATTATCAGTCAACTAAAAACTTTTATTTTTTTCTTCTTCAGGCATGGAGAGAGAGAGAGAATAAGCAAAAAGATGAAGATGTTACAAGCCATTGTTCCAGGTTGTGATAAGGTGAGCTGACTTGCTTATGTCTTTGTTATTTGTATGTTTTTTTAAAGTAGACAAATTAATAAATTTAATAAATTCGAGTGATAATACTTGAGCTGATGACATACCTTTGTTAGATTCTAATTTGTTCCGATTAACTATTCTTATATAGAAGAAAAGATTTCTAAACAGGAAAGATGGTGAATGACAGGCGTACAAAGGAACTCTTGACAATGGTCATGTATTTGCAATCAAAAGAGTTCAATGATCATTACAGGGTGCATAAGAATTTAAAACCGACATAATAATTAATGTCGAGAATTCCTTCAATTCAAATCCTGACTACATGAAAGACTAGAAGAAAACAAGTGAAAATCATCCACAAGAAGACCAACAGTTTTGTCTAGATCGCCCACAAGAAGACCAGCAGTTTTGTCAAGGGTGAAGGTGACATGAAGGTCCTTGTACCATTTGTTACACAAAAAAGGTGACATGAAGGTCCTTTGTTTCACAACAGTTTTGTATAAGTTTTTAAACATGATACTATACATACAAATATCAACCATTTTGATGCAACATTCCACCCTTTCAACTTATTTGAATCCGTTTGAATTACCCGCAATTGTGTGTTCTAATACAGCTATGGAAGCCACTCGATTTGGGTATACAATTGTGGTATGGTGATTGGGTCTTGGATATAAAACAGAATTGAGTTCACATAAACTTTTGTGTTGATTTGTATCGTAATTGCAGGTTCAAGGAATATCATGGGTGGGTGGATGTGTAAATCAATTTGGAAGCATGTATGTACACACGAGTTTTGTTCTGATGTGTATTATCATCTAAAATGAATGATTTCATTTGCTTATTACATATATATGTTTATCAATTTTTTTTTATTGAACGACAAATGTTATTCCTAAATGTTGTTTATTTTTTATCTGCTTTATAGTTTCTTCTTTCCACAACTGTTTAATTATCTATAACATTTTCTTTAATGCCTACTGGTTGGGGAATGCTTCTGGTGAGCAAGTCTTTTTACCACTCAATACTTTATATCATAGTTTTTCTATAGAGGTGGCAACATGGGTGGATTGTGTAACGGGTTAAAATAGTTATTCTTTTACTACACATCAAATAGGCATGGTGTCCACTGTAAAAATAATCGTATATAATTAATGCATCAAAAGTAGAGTTCTAACAAAATTTATGGGTTCGGTGCATTGACCCATTTCCATTACTTAGATTGGCTCACTAATAAGTAAATAAGGATAAAAACGCCACTCTTTCTTTCTTTCACTTTTTGCAAAAAAAAAAAAAAAAAAAAAAAATTGTTTCTAGAATGCATTTAAGAATCCCTTTCTTTTTGTCCACATATCTTAGTTGGCTTAAATATGTTTTTGTTTAGAAAACAAAGAACAAAATCATTACATCATTATACCATGAATATACCCGTTCACCGGACTGGTATAGAACTAGTATCATATGCCCTCGATCGAAAACTAATTTTCCTCAGTCTAAAAGAGACTTCATGAGGCCTTCTATATTTTGCCATCATCAGCCAAAATCCACTCAAAATAATGGGCTAAGACTTTATTGGACTTCACCATCTAATTAAAATATATAATGGTCTTTTTAATTTAAAACTCATCCATCATCAGCCCATATAATAACGAAAAATGAAAACAAAATGTAATGGGCCTTCTATTTTATAAACAAAGCAATTTTCATCTAAAATATTTTCTGGGCTTTAGCAAAACAGTAATAATAATATTATAATATGCATTTAATTTTTAATCAAACGCATAGTTAACTAAAAGGCCCAATAACATTCGTGTTAAACGAGCCCGCTCTCCCGCGTCACCTAACTAGATTTGTGTATTAATTATACGTAGAACAATTGGACCCTGGTGTTGGATTAATCTTGATGTTACGGGTCGTGTACGGGTCAAGTCGGTGACCGGTTTTTTTAAACGGGTAACCAAATAGCAAACGGGTCACGGGTCAACGGTAACGACTAATGGGTCATGGGTCAGTAGACTATTAGGTCAGCAAATACCTCATGTAATCGTGGGTTTGAGAGATTGTGGTGAATGAAGACTTTGACAGGTTTGATCGAGCTTCATGGCAAATAAACGTTGAGATGAGATGAACGTCGAACGGAAGAAAAATAGGAACTGATAGTTTAACTGGCATGTGTTTTATATACTTTGTTATTATAAATAGTTTGTAATTTTTCTTTTCGTATGCACCCTATTTTCATTCAATACAGTAGCTTTCTCATCTTCATATTTATGTATATATATTACATAATTCTATGTTGAGTGAGTGTTGAGGGGTCCTGAACCAACACCGGGGAAGGTAAACTTTTGGGTTTGGCGTCTGCTTTTGGGTCGGGTTCCAACTGCAAAGGCACTTGCAAGGAGGAATGTCATCTTGAGCTCCACTCTTGTAAAGTGAGATGAAAATGTTGAATCTACAGAGCATATTTTGGTCAAGGGTTCGAGGCTCGGGTTATGGTCTTTTTGTTTTTATTGATGTTTAAGGTTAAAAAAACGTTTGGAATGAAGTTTTAAGAGGATGTTATAATGGAATTGATAAGTAAGATCCAGGAGGATAATATTATTTGCTGGGATTCTCGGAGGATATTTAACGTTTGTTTGCCTTTGATAACTTAGATAATGGTGCTTTTGTTTGTCACGTTGATTAATTTTGTGTGCGCTTAGCATATGTTATCTTTGTTTCTCATGTTATTTAGTCTTGTGTATAGTTCTTTGTGTTTATAGGTTCATTTGGGTTATTAATATATAGTACATAAACGTAACCCGTCCACCGGACGGGTATTAAACTAGTTGTTATTGTTATTCTTATCAAGCTTTATAGGCATAACAATGGTGATATTAGGCGTTAATTGTGTGTTCGATTGACTAACTGGATCTTAAAATTAGTGTTACAGGAGTAGATATGGGAGTCATGTAAAGTAGAGAATTTGATTGCTTCGAAGAAGAAAGAAAAAAAAAACAAAAAAACAGGTTGAGTAGAGAAGAAGAGAAAGAACAGAGAAACGAAATCAGTGAATTTCACCGGAGGAACAGAGTATTAAATCTCACTGGAGATCTTAGCAAGAAAGAAAGAAGATGTCACCGAAATTCACCGGAGCAACAAAGAAACGAAAGAACAGAGTATTGAAATCGCGTCAGAGATCCGAGGAAGGTTTGTTTCAATATTTGCTAATTTTATCACAATTCATCAAATAACTCAATATTTGTGTACATGTTTCATCATTTTCGATTTCCAGATCGTGTAATTCGGTTATGTCTTCTCAAAGGTTCAAATTCCAATCGGCAATTCATCCATATTTTGTTAAAATGGTGGTAATCTCATTTTAGCTATCCAATTTCGGCGAATTATAATGTTACTGTATGCTTATTGTATTCGATTTAGGCGTAATTATAAGTTTTGTGTGTTTAGACGAATCATCCTGAGAAGCGGTTGATGAGTGCTACTGCTCTCCTTCAGATTTTTTGATGCAGGCTAGCTCATGTCCTATTATTTGTTGATTGTATATAAAAGGTTATATATGATTACCCCAAAGTATAGCCAATCAAAACCCTTCTCTAGTTGCACAGATAGGCAAGAAACAAAATGCATATAACGAGGCAGGGACAGAGGTTCTTATTGAGAAAAGGATTTACGGGTTTCGGAGTTTGAAATAGAAAAAAAAGGTGGTGTGGGTGGTGATGTTGATGGTAAGGAGAGGGGGGGTGTTAACTGTTAAGATATATGCGCATGTATTAAAATATTTTTTTTTAAATAAATAAGCTAAGAGACAAATTTGCTCATCATTTAAAAGTTAAAATTAACTAGGTTAGGCTTAAAAGACAAACCGTGCAAGGTTTTGAAACATTAAGTACAAAACTTGTGAGTTTTAAAGGCAAAGGACACCGCCTGAAATTTGGTATAAAGATAAAGGACAACTCTACGTATCTCTAACTATAATAAAGCAAAAGTATAAAATCCTATGTGTCACTCTCTCAAGCCCCCATGTTAATATCATCCTATGTGTCACACTATCAAGCCCCCCATGTTAATATCATCCTATGTGTAATTTTTATAGAATTTTCTTTTTTTTAATTTAAACCCAAAGTCAATTCTTAGAAAACCATAGTCAAATTCGTTCTCTGTAACGTCTCTTTCTCTTCCTACAGTTCATATAAAAGGTCAAAAAAACCCTAGACACCACCACACCCCCATATTTCCCTTTCCTCTTCCTCTTCTTCTTTGTTCCCCTCTGTATCTTCTCTTTTCTTTCCTAAACCAGCTTATCTTATTCAAACCACAGACATCTCTGCCTTTCCAGTTTTCCTCAAACAACTTATCTCATTCAAAATTCAAATTCATTATTTCCCCAAAACAGATCTCCAAAACAAATTCCAAAACCCAAAGAGAGAAGAGATGAAAGTTGAAGGGATTCAGGCGATTTGGTTTTAATCTACTCATTCGGATCCGATTTGGTGCCTTCACTCGATTAGCAATCATCGGCGTTTCACTGTATCTGGTGAAAGTGTAAGGTCGATTCACTTTGTTATCTTCATTCAATTACATCGCTTTGTGTTTTTCGAAAAAAATGTAGGGTTTAATCGGTTCCAAACAGATAGTGAAGATGAATTTGATTTAATTGCTTGTAAAAAGTCTAGGGTTTCTTTAGTATCGTGGGCTGTAAGTTTTTTTAGTTTGATTTTGTTTTTTATAATTTTTGGGTTTACTTGAATATTGTGGGCTGTAAGTTTTTTAGGTTGTTTTTTATATTGATTTGGGATTTTTTTTAGTTTGTCAGTTCTAGGGTTATGATTTTGTTTTTGCTTAATTATTCCCTAATCAATATGGGTTTTTGCTCAATTTGTGGTTTTTAGGGTTTATGATCTGGATTTTGCTTAATTATTTACAAACAATTCAAATAGGGTTTTCTTAGTTATTCACTAATTAAATTGGGTTTTGCTCAATTATATCCTTAACTACATCCTATGTGTAATTTTCATAGATTTTTTCATTTTTATCTTTAATGTTGAGTTGTATACAGTCATTGGAATTTGAAAATCCATGTTCTGTTGCAACACCAAAATGGCATTATGCAAATCCCTAAATCAAAAATAGTCTGCAATTAATAACCAGTATTACCTCATTCCCAGAATTCAAATTTCAAAAGACAAAACACACTCTCTCTATTATTTACCATCAACGCATGACTTTTAATCTTCATTTCAGAGTGAAATCAAATCAGAGATGGATAGGGTTTCCATTAGTGATCTCCCGTTGGATGTTCCTTCAAGAACAGGTTTGTATGTCTCATCTACGATCAGATCTGCATCAACAGTAGGCGTTTTCGGTAGAGATGAAATTCCAGCACTGATCACGATTACCTGTGCCTGATTTGGTGGGGTTAAACCCATACTGCAGCGTCATATCAGATTCCGGTCAGGCTAGGGTTCCAGTGAGTACTTAGGTAAGCTTTTTCAGTTTCATGATTCTATTTTTGTTTAGATCGCATACGTCAAGGACGTTTGGGTTTTGTTTCAGTGCCTCACGACTACTCTGGCTACGACCTTGGTTTTCCGGCGACTAGCGGTTTAATTCCGGTGAATAGGTGAATCCCGAGTAACTATTCTATCATCTAAAATGTGATATTATACAATTAAACAACTGATGTTCTGGATCAAACTCAGATACCAAACCAAAAAGGCTTGATAACAAAACCAGTGATGAAGAGCAGTCAGACTAACCATAGATTGAAACAGCCAATGTGAACAGAGCAACTCTAAAGTGGATGTTAAAAGGATTAATAGGTAAGATTTTTGTCAAGAGATTCTTAAATTAAATGAAAGGTTAGTAAAAGCTACTTCAATATAATTGACTATGATTTCATGATGGTTTTAATTCAAGAATCTGCGAAGCGCTCAAGAAGGAACTAAGTAAGTCAAAATGCTATAAGTAACTAAGTAAGTCAAAAATGTGTATCAAGTATTTAGTTATTTACTAATTTTTAAGCACATTGTTTCCATGATATAAGTAACTAAGTAAGTCAAAATGCTATAATTTTTTAATATTTTTTTTTGTATTAGGGATGCAGCTGCTCTTGCTGAATTTTTGTCTTGGCTGGAGGAGGAAATAAACAAAGACATGCCTGTCACAGAGGTAGAAGTTGCAGACGAACTTCATGAGCTTTGCACAAGTCTAGCTGGTTGTTAAGAGAAAAAAATGAACTAAAATTCATTTTTTATGGTATTTGGATCCATGTTCTTTAAAGATGATTGAAATGTTTAATGGATTTTTGGCAACAAGAAAATAATTAAGCTCATGCGCCATTGCCGTTGAAAAGCTATGCAGTTACTATTTACCTTTTTGTATACAGTTTAACTGTTTATACACATCTTTCTGTTCTGCGTGTATTATATACCCTGATAACAAATACATATACATAAAAAAAAATAACAAATATGCGATATCTCAAATGATTTGGAGAATTAAAGCATATTTTAAATTAAATTTAATTCGTAACTTTTAGTGACACTATTATTTTTAAACAGTTTTTATGGTAACTTTATGTTGAGAAAAAAAGTTTGTTTTCATTAGCAGCAATAGCGATAACCTATAACAAATTTATATGATAAAATGTAATATTTCAAATTTTTAAAAGAGAAGTGATTAGGGTTATACGATAAAATGTAATATTTCAAATTTTTAAAAGAGAAGTGATTAGGGCCGAGGCCGGGGTTTCTTAGGGCCAGCAATCCATGGTTTTTGGCCTTAGTCATAATAAATTAAGCATACAAGGTCCATCCAACAAACAACATGATTGGATATTGCAATCCCCTCTAAGACTAATTGGAGTGGGAGGGTATAAAGAGGAGACATCTACGTAGCAGTCACGTTAGCAAGAGGGCGTGGTAGGAAAAACACGTGGTAGAAGGGACTTTAAAGCGGTGTTTTTAAAAAAAAAAAATCAAGAACTAACAAAATTTTAGTATGAAGAGGTTATCCAATTATAAGAAATCATATATATATAATTCTTTTGTAAATATATTTTTTATAAAACAACCCATAACCCGTGAAACTCACGGGTATATAACCTAGTAACATATAAAGGTGATAAACAAAACGCTGTGTAAAATAAAAAATAATTTTTTTTTTGAGGAAAAACTTGAACTTCCCTCATTTTGAGGAGACTTGCGTCAGAATCAGATAGCAATCTAAGTATCTAACGTTGCCTTAAAATAGCCCACTAATTAATTATTGGCCCACCATTTCCAGCCCATAAAATCTAACATTTCCTACAACTAGAGGTGCATAAACCTGGAATTTTTAATAACCGGTTTCGATTATGGAACCGGTTTCGGTTTCTTGTTCTAAGGGTTGGAACCGGTTATTGCTATAACCGGTTTGGTTCTGATTATTTGACCAAAAAAACATACCCTATGTGTCCGGTTCCGGGTAGGGTTCGGTTCAGGTTCTTAAGAAACCGGGTATTAAAATACCTTATTTTCGAGTTTTTCCGTTCTATATTTTCGTAATTTTTAATACTCTATTGCGTTTTTATTATCCTGTTTTCTCGTATTTTTTGTTTATTATTATTAAATATGCATTGTATAATGTAAGAAAATTAAGATACATGCACTAACATAAATTTAAAAAAAAGATATTAGAATCATGTATCGGGTATAGCCGGGTATGATAGATTCCGCTTCCGATTGTTGTCCGGTTTCGGGTGTTAATCGGGTATGATCGGTTCCGGTTCCAGGTATTGAGATCAAAATGCACCCTATATATACCCTACGAGTAGGGTCGGTTCCGATTTCGAGTATAGAATACCCATGTATTAAAAAACCAGTTTCACGTTTTTTTACCAGGTCCAGTTCCAAGTACGGTTTTTTGTGCACCTCTACCTTCAACAATGTTCTATACGATGAAGTTTTCAATATCGTATGTAATCCTAGAAAGCCTTCAAGCATTTCAAATTGAATGTCCACACCATTTTACTTGTTATATAAATTACCAATTTGATCATCAAATATACTATCAGTTTAGCTCACAACATTTATAACATAATTAATATCCAATATCATGTATACTGAATCGGTGAATTTCCCATTTGGACGAACCAGATGACTCTGTACCTCATACTCTGTAACCTAAACTTCGGGCTATCCTATAAATAATTTATATTCCTAACGGCCTGACCCCACTTGATAACTAACTAAGAAAGCGACTGGTCCAGTTAGCACCACTTGCATACGTCACTTTATACCAAGGGTATAAATACCTCATAGAAAGCTCAAAAAAAGGAACGTGTTTCTCAAAAATTTTTGGCAAATTGGATTTAAATAATCCCAACTTTCTCAATTTGACCGATAATAATCCCAACTCAGTTATTTGTCGATAATAATCCGAACTGGTCCACTTTTGGCCGATAATAGTCTGCGTTAAAAATAGCTTAACGGAGTTAAGTTTTTTTCCAAATTACAAACCGATGTTTTAGGCTTTTGATTAGAACGAGGATACGAGTTGATTAATGTAAAATTTACCTCGAAATACTACCCCCAAACGACAAAAACGGTGCTTCAATTTGGGTGTTTAAATTTCCATTTAACAAAAATCAAGTCGTTTGGAGCACTGTTTCGAGGTAAGTTTTACATAAGTCGGCTCGTATCCTCGTTCTGATCAAAATACCTAAAACATCGGTTTGTAATTCGGAAAAAAACTTAACTCCGTTAAGCTATTTTTAACGACGGACTATTATCGGCCAAAAGTGGACCAGTTCGGATTATAATCGACAACTAACTGAGTTGGGATTAATATCGGCCAATTGAGAAAGTTGAAATTATTTAAAACCAATTTGCCAAATATTTTCCCCAAATAGAATCGGTGCCCTGAATATATTTTATTCCATGCTAGTATCAATTTGCAGGTTTTTTTGGAATTGGATTTTCATATATGAAATGTAGTAATCAATGTTTTATGGTTAAACTCAAAACTCTAAACCCTACTATGTAACCTTAAAAAATATAAAATAAATTATGTAATCTTAAAAAAAAATATATAAAATAAATTCATTATCTACAATCATTGATTCTTGTGAAACAATTAACGGGTCAGCATTTCGCAATGAATGAAAGCACATCCAAGCTAAAGATAAGAAGAAATAAATACAAAGGATATATTGATTCATCGGGTTCTACTTCACTACTTGTTCTGTTAGAGATAAGTCCATGTTAGCACATTTATATGTAAAGAGGCCATGTAATGTAAGCAAGAAAAAAATATATATATATTGAAGTTAAAACATTAGCAATTGGATTTATTGGATTGATATGACATTCATCCTCACATTGTATAAATGAAACTTTGTGAGTTCGTGATTGTGGAATTGAAGTATCGAGTAAATAATCATTGCTATTGTGTGTTCATTTCTAATTTGGTAAATTTAAATTTTGTAATTTTTATAACATCAAAACATAGGACTGGTAAGCATCAGGGGCGGACCCAAGCCCAGCCCAAGGTGGGCGGGCGCACCCCCGGGGAAAAAAAATTTAGTGCTAAGTTCCGTCGAGAATCCCGTCCGCACCCCTTGTGTCACACCCCGATTTCCACGTGTCTCACCGGTGGGCCCGGTGGGGGATTATCGTGACGTAGTTGGCAACAATATAGTCAAACCACACAATTATATGAATGCACAGCGGAAGCAAAAGATGAATATATTACGTTCCGAATATGAAGTAATATCAAGTGTTACAACGGAAAGTAAAGGATCCACAGGTGAATCAAATCAAAGAAATTGTTCAACAGACTTTAGACGCCTAGAACTTGCAAGATTCCTTATTAATGTCCTGAGCAGCTCCCAGCCTATTACGTACTTGTACCTGTCACTTAGACTTTTGAAAATACGTCAGTTTTCACTGGTAAATACACCCAACTGACTCATTTGAAAAGAGTTTAGGAAAAATTGGTTTAGATGCACTAGGCACAAATTATTTTGACACTTTGATTAAAATGCACAGAGGCAAAATTAATCTTTTATAACTTGAGACAATCATAATTATGATCTTGTATACAGATTTACATGTTCGTTGTACGTTCAGGGCCCGATATAGAAACCGAGTCAAGATTAACAGACACGTCACAAGTATAGGCCCACTGAGCGTGAGATACCGTTTCCCTTATGCAACTGTCAGGTGTATGCCTACACCCCGTGCATAAGACGTGACCATTTTATAATACAATGATGTCAAGGATATCCGGGACATGGTCATTAACCCCTAAAGGCTTTTATTTCAAACAATACAGATCAAACCGGGTTACCTCAATAATTTAATCACAATCCGATTAAATATTCAATACCCGACCAAGCGGTATCATTATACCGTATCCCAAGCCCGTATAGGGAAAATAAGTTAAGAGTATTTACCTGAGCTAGCTCCTGTCTTAAATAGCAAGAATAATAACTCAGCCGTATTCACTTAAGTAAGCGTAGGTACAATTTACCGGAAGGCTCTAGTCTGGAACGATGGTATAAATAACCAATTAGGATGCTAACGGGTCTTTAATTAAGCCTAAGCTTAGACCGGTTAGTCTTTAAAGAATTGTTACGGTTTAATCGCGTGAAAAGCGAAAACCATGAATGGAGTGTGATTTTGACCCAACAAGTTTGAATACTTGTTTCATATGGTATAATAATCATACTCTGGATTTTGGGGTCAAAACAGTATAGTTTGACCCGTTTCGGCTAAATTATGTAAACTAGTTACATAAGCCGAACCGTGCGCGCAAAAGGCGCAACGGGTATCCGATAGAGTCCTACACTATTTTCCTAAGCCAATATACTTTAAAGAGGTTGTGGCATCAGTAGGATACCTTCCATAATGCCCGTAACGAGTTTAAGTTTAATAATATGCCCCGTATGGGTATTTCGGTCTTTTTAAAGATTATTAAGGAGGTTTTAGAGTTCTACAGGGAATCTGAGTTTCCTGATCAGTTTATAAAGTCTAAAATGTTTTATTTATTATTTAAAATTAGTAGCAACTGGAATCGGGTCAAAAGACCTTATAGAACTCGATTTATGGCCGAAAAGGGCATATTCGGTATTTACCGAACCGTAGCCATAACCGCAGGTTATGAGCGAGGTAAAAATAATTAAAAATCTTTAAAAATCCCAAAATATTATTTTACATCAGTGAGAAAAAGGTTTGGTGTCGAAATCCGGGTTTAGATAGGCGTTATGCTAATTGCGCTATTTAATTACTAAAGTTTCGCAATTTGCGCTAATTGGCATAACTCTTATTCTGGACCTCGGATTGACATGAAATTTTAGGGACATGTTTAGGATTCAGTAACCAAGGTCATGATCCGTTCACATGTCCGAAAATCTCGTTTAAATTTATAAAGGGCGTTACGGTCAACTTTTAAGTAATTAGCGGAAATGCGTAAAAGACTCGGACAAACCACGAACCGGTCACAGAGGTTTATACCATCATGTAACCTGGTCCTAAGAGAGTCCTAAGGCATGTCTAAATCGATCTTTAACGGGTCAGAACTGAAGTCAATGCAAAAGTCAAACTTTTGCGACATTCGGCTCCGAACCGGTTCAATATAGCAAATGGCTGATTCAAACGAGCGTAAACAAGTTTATATACTTAATATCATGTTTTATGAGTGTCTAAACAGGTTCCATAGCATATATATTACAGATTTTGTACAAAATCGCAAAATGGCTTTCTGTTGACTTTTTAAGTGCACGTTTGACTCGACATTCGACATAGTTAGAGTGGTGATCAGAGGGAACCCTTTTAGGGATTTATTACCCACATAAATACCAACTCATAACTACTTTTGATCCGACAATTCACTGGACCATTTGTGAATTATCGCTATGACAACCGTTAGTTACGACGGTTTGGTTTATGAGCTAAATCTAGTGAAAAACAAGACCACAATGGATTTGAACGACTTACAGAAGCTTGAACACGAAATAGGATGCTAGAATAAAGCTTGGAAGCTCCAGAGATGATCAAGAGAAAGTGTTTGAGGTGTGGTGAAACTTATGCACATAACATGCCTATTTATAGTAAAGTTTTCATCACAACTTTGACACACAGGTCCCCCAACTAACCACAACCTTCCAACATGTGTTCCTAATGTTTAGGGGTTGTTTAGGGGTCAATTGGAAAGATTTAAATGCATCTCTTGGCGTTTAGAAGGCTGAACAGCCAATTTAAGCATGTTTCTGCATCTGGGTGCCTGACGCGGCCCGCATGGAGGAACCATACACATATTACGCGGGCCGCCTGAAGTTTAAAAGTCAGGCGCGTTCAATCATAGGCTCGCGGCCCGCCTCAACTTAACCCGAACCCTTACGCGGCCCGCGAGAGGGTGGATTTTCTGAGATTTTAAATCTTTTATAATCATTACTAAATCTAGGTAATAAATAACAGAATCTTTAGTAATTATTAATGAAATCTTTAGTAATTATTAACTTGACCTTTCGGATTTTGAAGGGGTAACTTTGCGATTTAGCCCTTGATTATTTACTGCTAAGGGCCTCGTGTTATTTACTCGCTTAGTTAAGTCCCTGGTTAGTTTATTTAATTATTCTGAAAGCCTTAACTTTCATTATTGACGCTTTTAACCCTTCTCATACGAATTCGATCGTAACTTTCTCGTTTTAAAGCGGAACTTCGCGGAATTTATACAGTATATTCTAGTGAGCGTATAATACTGTTACAAAGCCTCGGGAGCGTTAAAGGGTCACTCAGAGGTATAATTAAACATGTTGACACAGTTAACCCCTGTAGCTTGTAATCTCTCACTTTCTTCCACGTTTCGCTTCCGTACGATCCATGATTCATTCGTTTGAAGGTATAAGCACTACTTAGGGTTACTATACAGTATATTTACCCTTGTTTGACATTTATAACCCTCGAATTTACATACATTCAAGGTTTGTCAATATTAGTCCTTTATTTAATATTAATGCCACGTGTAATCAAATGACACGTGTTAACACATCATTGGACACAAAAATTCGAGGTGTTACATCCTCACCCCCTTAAAATAAATCTCGACCCGAGATTTACTCAAATAAATAGGGGTACTTTTCTTTCATTGTGGCTTCGACTTCCCACGTATATTCGGGACCTCTACGAGCATCCCATTTGACCTTTACAATCGGTACGTGCTTTCTTCGAAGCTTTTTCACCTGTCGATCTTCAATCGACAGCAGTTTCTCCACAAATTTCAAGCTCTCATCTATATGCACATCTGTGTGTGGGATCACCAATGACTCATCGGCGAGGCACTTCTTTAGATTGCAGATGTGGAACATATTGTGAATTCCATTGAGCTCATCTGGTAAGTTCAACTTGTAGGCAACCGGTCCGACACGTTCGATAACCTCGAAAGGTCCTATGTATCTCGGGCTTAGTTTGCCTTCCTTACCAAAACGCATCACCCCCTTCCAGGGTGATACTTTAAGCAACACTTTATCACCTACTTCGAAGTGAAAAGCTTTACGCTTTTGGGTCTGCGTAATTCTTCTGCCTATTTCGGGAAACTTTGAGACGGTTACGAATCTGAACAATCTTGTTCATTGTTTCGAACACTATCTCTGGTCCGGATAATTGGACATCTCCGACTTCCGCCCAACAGACGGGCGCTCTACACCTTCTACCGTATAATGCCTCGAAAGGCGCAGCTTTAATGCTGGTATGGTAGCTATTGTCGTAGGAGAATTTAATTAACGGTAGGTTCTTATCCCAACTACCACCCAAATCGATCGCATATGCACGTAGCATGTCTTCCAACGTTTGAATAGTACGCTCACTCTGACCGTCTGTCTGAGGATGGTAAGCCGTACTAAATTCAAACATGAGCCCAAAGATTTGCTGGAAACTCTTCCAGAAATACGACGTGTTTCTAGTGTCCCGATCAAAGATAATGGACACATGCATGCCATGCAAGGCTACGATCTTATCAACGTATAACTGGGCTAACATGTCGGAGCTATAAGTCTCCTTGATGGGTAAGAAATGAGCTGACCTAGTCAGTCTGTCGACTATAACCCATATCGTGTCATTTCCTTTCCTCGTTTTGGGTAACTTGGTAATAAAGTCCATTGTTACACATTTCCACTTCCATTCAGGAAGTTTAGGCTGTTGTAGCATGCCAGACGGCTTTTGATGCTCAGCTTTGACTTGCGTACAAGTCAAGCATTTGGCTACATAAGCGGCTACAGACTTTTTCAGGCCTATCCACCAACAATTTGCCTTTAGATCCTGGGCATCTTATGGCAATTTTTAGTTGTTGTTTAATTGGGGTTGCGGTCATTAATATATAAGCAATATGAACCGTCTTTCTTATTTAATAATATAAAACCTTCAGAATATTTGAGTCAGGCTATAGGAGCCTATATCTTAAAACTTACTTAATCAAGGTTTCGATTGTTCTATGGCAATATGGAGTTCTCACAATGCTCCAGCCTACAGCGTAATGTTAAAATTAATTCTACCTGCCTTCCAGGAGGTAAGCAGGGAAACTTATGAGAAGATAATCTAGATGCAGGGAGACTACAGAGGTTTTTCATATCTCAGGCTCCAGTTCATTCATTATTGTTTGTGCCAAACAAGTGACACATATAAGTCCACGAATTTCCAATTCGGGAACATTTACTTGGGCAATACCATTCTGGATATCTTCTTTGAATATTACTAGTCGACATTAGGACAATATGACCATTGGGATATCTCAGGTGTTCCATGTATTAAACTTCCATACTGATCAGGCATGGAAATAATCTATGGGACACACTAGAATACGCCAATCCTCATATGGTACTTTTATCAAACATAGTTTGGCATTCGCAGGCGATAGAAAAACAATGAAAGTAGGAAATAATCAAAATAACATATGTTGTTGTACTCTATGCGAAGAAAGAGTACTTTTAGATTTTTCAGAAGGATTTCTTGCCGATACTAGAAGAATCGGTTAATTTGGTTTCCTTGGTAAGTTATACCTTGCGAATAATATAAAAGTTTGCTAAGCTTATGGTTTATTGGTATCCAATCCAAAATAAAACTCTTAGCATTTAAATTTCTGATAAAAAGATAGGGAAAGTACCTGAGGCCATTATTTATGAACTAGCTCAGGTATTTAGGCGCTTTCATTCCCACGCTTTTCTTCTTTAGCCGCTTTTCCTTTGACATATTTAGGGCACGTGGTCTTGATGTGGCCCTTCTCATTACAGCCGAAGCAGACTGCATTCTTCATGTCCCCGCAGTCCAACGTTGTATGTTCCCCCGATTTGCAGATCCCACATACCCTTGGTTGTGATCGGGATTTTGGTTCGAACCTGCACTTCCCATAGTGGCACTTCTTGCAGGTCTTGCATACCGGTTTCTTGTTGGATTTTTGTTTGTTCTTCTTTATAGAGCTCTGGGAGTTATTTTCCTCCCTTTTTCTTTTTAGCTTATCTTTGGCATTTGAGGTATGAACAAGGTCCTCCTTATGAGTAGGGAAATGTGGTCCTAGATAATATTTGGAGGGAGTAGTATGGGGCTCCTTGAACTTTTTCACAGCCTCCTTCACAGCCTTCCCAACCGCTGCGTTTATCATTGTTTGAAGAACATCTTCGGAAATTCTAAGGCTCACAATCGTAGCATCATCTGCATGTGTCACATCATTCATAACACGATCGACGGCTGTCTCATCTGAGTTTGCCATTTTCGATATTGGTCCCTAACACCAATAAAAATAACTTCTTAGCTGCAATCCAACAACCGCTATTCTTTATCCTGATGGCCTTAACATATACTAACCATGGTATTTATAGACCATATGGGCTAATATAGTACTAACATTCTCAATGAGTGTTATTTAATATATTCATTATCTTTAGCCTAGGTCACGAAAGACCATCAATGGCATTTAAGGTTTGGGCCTAGTTCATCATCTTTTTGACAGGGGATCAAAACATCACCTCTGTCTTTATTACATTGATGAATTTTGGATAGCTCGAAAGCTTGCCATAAGGATATCAGAAAAGAGTGATTCCTAATAGATATCAACATCAATCTAGGATTTGTTGGAGTGTTTTCTTAAGTATCAACGACAAATTTCCATCTCGTATTAAATGATCGGAGTCCTAAACAGGCGGAGACAACCGTTCTCAGCAACTATGATTCGTTATAGAATTATATGTGCCAGTAATACTAATTTCTGCATAACTGCTTGATAAGGAAGGTACCTGCTATATATTTATCATACTACACCATCTCCCGGGAGTTCATCTTGACGACTCAGGCGTTTGTTCTTTTGGCTTCTTCGGGCTTCTTCTGATTCCTAGGGCAGTTGGTCTTGATATGCCCCTTTTCGTTGCAACCGTAGCAGGTTGCATCCTTCAACTCCTTGCATTCCAAGGTTTTATGTTTCTGAGACTTGCAAATTCCACACGGTAGAGGCTGAGATTCAAATCTGCATTTCCCGAGGTGGTATTTCTTACAGGTTTCGCACTTGGTCTTCTCAACCGACTGCTGGCTGTCTCTTTTAAACCTGGTACTCTTCTTATCGGAGCGATGAGAATTCTCACCCTCCCTTTTTCTCTTTCCATCTTCAGAGGCCTTGGCAGCCTTGTTTCTAACCACATCGAGTGTGAGAGATAGCGACAGATCTGCTGTTGACCTGAATGTAGTAGGTCTCGAAGCCTTAACACTGGCTTTGATTTCTGGGGCTAAACCTCCAATGAAGCGAACAATCCTCTTGGGTTCTGGTGTTACTAGGTAAGGAACCAGTCTGGACAGGGTATTAAAATTGGTAAGGTAAGCTTGACAATCTAAGTTTGTCATAACTAATGATAAGAAATCCGATTCGATTCTTTCGACCTCATGTTGAGGGCAGTAGTTCTCCCTAATGAGAGTAACAAACTGCTCCCATGTCATGTTATAGAGCGGGATCTTCCCAGTAGCTTGAATGAGAGACCTCCACCATGCCAGTGCCTCTCCTTTGAACGATTGGGATACATACTTTACTACATCCCTTTCAGCACAACCGCTGATGTCCACCACCGTGTCCATTTCTTCCAACCAAGTCATACAATCTACTGCTCCCTTTTTCCCCCGTGAAATCTCGGGGTTTACAGGAAACAAAGTATTTATAGGTACAAGACTTGGTACGTTGTTCATTATCGAACACCTGCTTCTTGGATGGAACACTGTGTTCATTTGATGAATGACGATCGTCATCCTTCTTTGGTCCTTCATTCTTAGAGGGCGGCTCGTTATGAGGCTCTGAATGAGTTTTAGGGACAGATTTAGAGTGAGGTATAGATGAGGCTTTACTATTAGTCTCACTATATTCCCTAAATCGCTCCTCTACAGCTTTAGATACCGCTGAATCAATCAATGTACGAAGCTCTCCTCTGGTTATATTAATCCTTTCATCATCGCGGTTTTCCAGAGAGTGACTGTTCTCTTCCTTTGACCTAGCCATGTAGCTTTATATGCTACATAAAATCAAACAAGGGCAAGGTTTATACGGAAGCTCTTACAGTTTTATCGTCTTAAACGATTTATTAACCATGGTAATATAAACCATATTGGTTAATTTGTTAGTTATATTTAATTATCATCTTCATTATAATTTATCCTAGTTATAAAACATCAAGGATATTAAGGTGGCGCAGAGGGCCTAGTCACAAGGACAAATTTTAAATCATCAGCCATGATTTCAGAGAATCAAGGCCCTTAAATCTATTAGCACAACAGGCTTAGTCATAAGGACATATATAATTTATAAGCTATGATTTCAGAGAATCACAGCATGAAGGTATTCTGGCATAATAGGCCTAGTCACTAGGACATTTATAATTTATAAGCTAGGATTTCAGAGAATCAAAGCCTTGAGGTTTGAACCTAGTTCATTACCTTTTTCTGACAGGGAGTCATAGACTACCACTGCCTTTTGTCTTATATGACAATTAGTATGGCCCGTAGGCACTACATCACTATTGGATGTCTAATAAGTTTGGCCCGTAGGCACTACATCACTAATGGATGTTTAATAAGTTTGGCCCGTAGGCACTACATCACTAATGGATGTTTAATAAGTTTGGCCCGTAGGCACTACATCACTAATGGATGTTTAATAAGTTTGGCCCGTAGGCACTACATCACTAATGGATGTTTAATAAGTTTGGCCCGTAGGCACTACATCGCTGATGGATGTTTAATAATGATCATCTTTATTGACGATTTAACCCATGATTTATAAATCACTAATTTGAGTTTTGGAATCCACAGAAGAATTCTCTTATAGGAATGACGCGTGCGATTTTTAACGAATCACATCAGCCATGGATGTTAACATGATCACAGAGGTTAACTGGAATTCTGAATCTTTTAATCAGGTCTTACCATCTTGGCCCGGTCTTATAATTGACCCGAAGGCTAGGTTTCACACTTAAGATTCTTATTTAATAATTATCGCAGATCAATTTTAAATTGAGGTGTTAAATATGGATCTGAATCGAATTATGGAACTACCATCTTGGCCCGATCTTTACTATGACACGTGGCTAGGTCTTGCCCTTTTTAGATTTTGCCATTTTATTATAATGGTAGATTCTACAATAGGAAATATTATTTTCCATTTATTTAATATTCTTGTTTGGAATGAAAGTTTAAATTTAATCATTCCACTATATGAAAATAGAAATATAAGGTTGCCCTAAGCGGGACTCGAAAATAATAATGTTGTCCTCGAAGGGACTGAAAGGTAAATATGTTCTTATAAAGACTTATTAAGGAAACGATCTTCAGCAAGAGAAGTTTCTTCTTCATTCATTTCCTGAATGCTTTCTCCTTGGTTGCACGTTTCATCCTGGTCGCGGTACGAAGCTCAGCAGTTCAAGACTCCGGATGTGGAGACTTCCTATTACAGCTCCTTCGCTTGGCGACGTATAAAAATTTGGAAGCAAAATTTCCAGATCAGAATTTAGAACATTCCTATGTTAAGTCTAGACTCGAATATGTGCAATTGTGTCATTGAGATTAAACACATAAGGATAGTGTTTAATTCACTCAATGTTGGCTCTGATACCAACCTGTCACACCCCGATTTCCACGTGTCTCACCGGTGGGCCCGGTGGGGGATTATCGTGACGTAGTTGGCAACAATATAGTCAAACCACACAATTATATGAATGCACAGCGGAAGCAAAAGATGAATATATTACGTTCCGAATATGAAGTAATATCAAGTGTTACAACGGAAAGTAAAGGATCCACAGGTGAATCAAATCAAAGAAATTGTTCAACAGACTTTAGACGCCTAGAACTTGCAAGATTCCTTATTAATGTCCTGAGCAGCTCCCAGCCTATTACGTACTTGTACCTGTCACTTAGACTTTTGAAAATACGTCAGTTTTCACTGGTAAATACACCCAACTGACTCATTTGAAAAGAGTTTAGGAAAAATTGGTTTAGATGCACTAGGCACAAATTATTTTGACACTTTGATTAAAATGCACAGAGGCAAAATTAATCTTTTATAACTTGAGACAATCATAATTATGATCTTGTATACAGATTTACATGTTCGTTGTACGTTCAGGGCCCGATATAGAAACCGAGTCAAGATTAACAGACACGTCACAAGTATAGGCCCACTGAGCGTGAGATACCGTTTCCCTTATGCAACTGTCAGGTGTATGCCTACACCCCGTGCATAAGACGTGACCATTTTATAATACAATGATGTCAAGGATATCCGGGACATGGTCATTAACCCCTAAAGGCTTTTATTTCAAACAATACAGATCAAACCGGGTTACCTCAATAATTTAATCACAATCCGATTAAATATTCAATACCCGACCAAGCGGTATCATTATACCGTATCCCAAGCCCGTATAGGGAAAATAAGTTAAGAGTATTTACCTGAGCTAGCTCCTGTCTTAAATAGCAAGAATAATAACTCAGCCGTATTCACTTAAGTAAGCGTAGGTACAATTTACCGGAAGGCTCTAGTCTGGAACGATGGTATAAATAACCAATTAGGATGCTAACGGGTCTTTAATTAAGCCTAAGCTTAGACCGGTTAGTCTTTAAAGAATTGTTACGGTTTAATCGCGTGAAAAGCGAAAACCATGAATGGAGTGTGATTTTGACCCAACAAGTTTGAATACTTGTTTCATATGGGTATAATAATCATACTCTGGATTTTGGGGTCAAAACAGTATAGTTTGACCCGTTTCGGCTAAATTATGTAAACTAGTTACATAAGCCGAACCGTGCGCGCAAAAGGCGCAACGGGTATCCGATAGAGACCTACACTATTTTCCTAAGCCAATATACTTTAAAGAGGTTGTGGCATCAGTAGGATACCTTCCATAATGCCCGTAACGAGTTTAAGTTTAATAATATGCCCCGTATGGGTATTTCGGTCTTTTTAAAGATTATTAAGGAGGTTTTAGAGTTCTACAGGGAATCTGAGTTTCCCGATCAGTTTATAAAGTCTAAAATGTTTTATTTATTATTTAAAATTAGTAGCAACTGGAATCGGGTCAAAAGACCTTATAGAACTCGATTTATGGCCGAAAAGGGCATATTCGGTATTTACCGAACCGTAGCCATAACCGCAGGTTATGAGCGAGGTAAAAATAATTAAAAATATTTAAAAATCCCAAAATATTATTTTACATCAGTGAGAAAAAGGTTTGGTGTCGAAATCCGGGTTTAGATAGGCGTTATGCTAATTGCGCTATTTAATTACTAAAGTTTCGCAATTTGCGCTAATTGGCATAACTCTTATTCTGGACCTCGGATTGACATGAAATTTTAGGGACATGTTTAGGATTCAGTAACCAAGGTCATGATCCGTTCACATGTCCGAAAATCTCGTTTAAATTTATAAAGGGCGTTACGGTCAACTTTTAAGTAATTAGCGGAAATGCGTAAAAGACTCGGACAAACCACGAACCGGTCACAGAGGTTTATACCATCATGTAACCTGGTCCTAAGAGAGTCCTAAGGCATGTCTAAATCGATCTTTAACGGGTCAGAACTGAAGTCAATGCAAAAGTCAAACTTTTGCGACATTCGGCTCCGAACCGGTTCAATATAGCAAATGGCTGAACGAGCGTAAACAAGTTTATATACTTAATATCATGTTTTATGAGTGTCTAAACAGGTTCCATAGCATATATATTACAGATTTTGTACAAAATCGCAAAATGGCTTTCTGTTGACTTTTTAAGTGCACGTTTGACTCGACATTCGACATAGTTAGAGTGGTGATCAGAGGGAACCCTTTTAGGGATTTATTACCCACATAAATACCAACTCATAACTACTTTTGATCCGACAATTCACTGGACCATTTGTGAATTATCACTATGACAACCGTTAGTTACGACGGTTTGGTTTATGAGCTAAATCTAGTGAAAAACAAGACCACAATGGATTTGAACGACTTACAGAAGCTTGAACACGAAATAGGATGCTAGAATAAAGCTTGGAAGCTCCAGAGATGATCAAGAGAAAGTGTTTGAGGTGTGGTGAAACTTATGCACATAACATGCCTATTTATAGTAAAGTTTTCATCACAACTTTGACACACAGGTCCCCCAACTAACCACAACCTTCCAACATGTGTTCCTAATGTTTAGGGGTTGTTTAGGGGTCAATTGGAAAGATTTAAATGCATCTCTTGGCGTTTAGAAGGCTGAACAGCCAATTTAAGCATGTTTCTGCATCTGGGTGCCTGACGCGGCCCGCATGGAGGAACCATACACATATTACGCGGGCCGCCTGAAGTTTAAAAGTCAGGCGCGTTCAATCATAGGCTCGCGACCCGCCTCAACTTAACCCGAACCCTTACGCGGCCCGCGAGAGGGTGGATTTTCTGAGATTTTAAATCTTTTATAATCATTACTAAATCTAGGTAATAAATAACAGAATCTTTAGTAATTATTAATGAAATCTTTAGTAATTATTAACTTGACCTTTCGGATTTTGAAGGGGTAACTTTGCGATTTGGCCCTTGATTATTTACTGCTAAGGGCCTCGTGTTATTTACTCGCTTAGTTAAGTCCCTGGTTAGTTTATTTAATTATTCTGAAAGCCTTAACTTTCATTATTGACGCTTTTAACCCTTCTCATACGAATTCGATCGTAACTTTCTCGTTTTAAAGCGGAACTTCGCGGAATTTATACAGTATATTCTAGTGAGCGTATAATACTGTTACAAAGCCTCGGGAGCGTTAAAGGGTCACTCAGAGGTATAATTAAACATGTTGACACAGTTAACCCCTGTAGCTTGTAATCTCTCACTTTCTTCCACGTTTCGCTTCCGTATGATCCATGATTCATTCGTTTGAAGGTATAAGCACTACTTAGGGTTACTATACAGTATATTTACCCTTGTTTGACATTTATAACCCTCGAATTTACATACATTCAAGGTTTGTCAATATTAGTCCTTTATTTAATAGTAATGCCACGTGTAATCAAATGACACGTGTTAACACATCATTGGACACAAAAATTCGAGGTGTTACACCTTGGAATTTTTCGTCCGCACCCCTTGGAATTTTTCGACCGCACCCTTAAAATTTTTCGTCCGCACCCCTTAGATAAAAAGCGTTATCAATTTATATTTTAAATTTTTTATAGTAAACTCTTATTTAAAAAAAATACTACCTAAATTATATAACTTTTAATATCTAACTAACTAAACCCAAATACCCAAACCTTTACCTACTTGTAATTCCTAACTAGCTAGCCCACTAAGTCTTAGCCCATTAACCAAACCCAACAATATTTCAAACTATAGTAAAATAATTAAAGCCCAAAACCTTTTGAAATTCTCTCCCGCACTGCCAACGAACAACATCACCCAGCGATAACAGTCCAGCAGTCGGCGACCACCGTAATCAGCCACCATACCACCGTCGTTTGACACCAAATCTTACCAGAATCCGAACACGGGTAAGTTTCTTTGTTATTTTGATGATTTTGGTTGATATTATAGGGGGAAAAAGGGTAATAAAGTTGTTAAATAGGTTTGAAATTTTGTGTGTTTTGACGTTGTTAAGATGATTTTTAGAGTGATTATGTTGTTTATATATTTTAGGGTGATTACAACTTACGTTATGATTTCTAGGGCTTGAATAGTTGAAAATTAAAATTAAAATTGAAACATTATGTTATAGAGCGATAAACTTATGTTATATAGAGAAAGAATTGCTTGAGAAATTAGCTTTAGATGATGTTTTGGATAGATTTCAAAAAATGAAAACCCGTAGGGCGTCGACGTTTTAATTATGTTTGTAACAAGGTTTGACATGTTTTTGATGATTATATAAATTTAGTTTGATGTTCGTTTGTTTTACGTGACCCGACCCGACCCGATTCGAACCGATTTTACTTATATACCTAGGGGCCTAAAATTTTAAAAAATATTTCGCACCCCATGGAAAAATTTCTAGGTCCGCTATTGGTAACCATATCTTTTTTTCCTTAGAATACTTAAAGTGTCTTACATGTTATTTTTGTCCCAATAGGAAAAACATACTATTTAAAAGCTCGATAAGTCATTAAAATATGCATTTGTTTCTTTTACGAGCATTAGATAACCGGACAAAAGTAATGATATTGCGATTCATGAAAATCTAACAATTCTATATGATCGATCAAATGGGAAAAAACCAAGTACAATGATTCAAATATATGATCGATAAAATGGGGAAAAAACCAAGTACAATGATTCAAGTGGAATATAAATATAAATATTTGTTTCTTTTAGGGATACTGGATTTAAATAATCTCAACTTTTACCATTTGACCAACAACACTCTCAACTTACGTATTATACTATGTCACTCCTAACTTTCAACTTATTTTCTTTTGGCATTTTCAAATTAACTGAATCTTAACCCAGTTAACTAATTCAGATGCCACGTCATCAAATAAGTGCCACATCAGCAAAAAAGGTCACGTTAGATGTCTATAATTCAAAAACATTCATTTCTCCTCTAATAAGTATATGTAACGTCTTAACGATTAGCCTGGAGCCCTGGATGATACAAACTGAACACAAGCCAATCTTTCAATCACAGAATAAGAAAACAAATACGTAATGATGCACTCAATCCCAACACCAACTTAACTTCATAGGCAAAAGCTTTTTTTTTTTTTTGTTGATAAGTAACGAATATTAAACTTTTGAGATCCGTTTGTAATATGTTTTTGTTAAAAACGATACTTTTATTGCTAAAAGAATGTAATGCCCATGTTGTTTCTCATGAAGATTTCGTTATAAATATAATTGTAAGACTGTTAGCACTTCTCGCAAAGATTTCGTGTTTTAACCTATAAAAGTAAATAATCAAACCACTAGTTGAATAAAAATAAGAATACTTACATTTACCTTCATAACATTTTTTTTTCCTACAACACATGTTATTATTTTTATGATAAATTATTAAATTATAAAAGCATATTCCAGTCTAATGAAACATCTAATATTAACATAGGTTTTCATTTTAAATTAAAGTAGATCCAAACTTCCCTTAATGTGGAAGTGAAATATTCTAGAAAATAAATACGCAAATGATATGTTATGAATGTTGATGATATATCAATGTTGATTGTAGGAGTATGATCTCATCAATTGCATGTTAAAATGGAATCTCATGAGTCAATTTAACAAAATATTCTTCCAATTTACGATCTCACATGCCAATTGGACGGGATGGAATGCAAAGTTAACTATGATCTAATTCAATATACTTCATTATTGTCTAACAACTTGTTTTTCTAAAAAAATCAACGCAAACTCTTCTGTCGGTATTGCGCAGACCACATGCTGACATCGCCATCTGCAGACTGTTTGTTTTTCCGAAGATGTTTTATTAAGAAACGTCTACGCGAGCTCTTCTTGATGCAGACTTGGCCCAGCCACTTCTAAAATCTTCTAAGGTCTGCAAAGGGTTAAACACCACCACCGTCCATCACCATCACCACCACTACCACCACTGTCCACCACCACCACACACCATCCACATCCACCACCCACCACCCACCATCATCGTGCGTACACCACCACCAGTTTATTTTAGAAATATATATACGTTAAAAAACAAACAGTCTTCTTCTTGAATATTGCAGAGATTTGGTTCACCTCTTCTTCTATAGATGTCCGCAGATGTGATCCGCAAAGTACAAACATTTTACCTCTTAAAAAACAAACAACACCTACCTAAACTAAACCAAGAAACTTATCACCATTTCTTTTATAATATTTATATTCACATTGTTTTCTTAGAACCATGTTTGAGTTGTTTCAAATGATAGAATGAACTAGACTTGTGTTTTCTTTCACACACACATACTTATTGATTATAACTTATAACATACACATAGAAGGAGACACATTTTAAGTGGATTAGTTAAAATTTGTGAATGTCTAAGATATAAATGAAAAACTTATATTTATAATAGGGTTAGAACAGATTTAGAGGAGAAGAAGCTAAAGAGAAAGATAATTCACCAAATCTGTTGCCATTATTCCTTCATACGTTTAACATAAATAGACATGCAAGTTACAATCATACCCCTTGCATAATAGAAAATAACAAAAATACCCTCAAACTAGAAAGCAAAGTTAAGATACTAAAAACATAAATAAATAACGTAACAATACTCCCTCTTTAACCCACTTTTTGTCCTCAAAAAGTGATTCAAGGAACTTTGTTTCCATCATCTTCAACCAGCTCATTCGGGGCCGGATCATCATCATCTATCACCTTCAGTATGTAAAGTTGTTTGTTCTTACACTTGTGCCCCGGAACAAACCTTTCGGTACACCAAAAACATTCCCCCTTTGCCCTTTTTACTTCAAGTTCATCGCTCGCCAAACGCCTCGAGCTAAGCGTTCCTGGTTTACTTGGCGACACGTTTGGAGTTGGTAGCAATGGAAGTTTTGAAGCGTTAACCGGAGGTGTTATTTTGACATCTTAGGGTTGCAGCCCATCCTCCACATCGCTGAAACGCTTCATCAAGCATGTGTTGTTGATAGTTTGAATTCTTGCTAACCCGTACGCCTCACGTAGTGTTTGAGGCTTGAACATCTTTACCGACCCTTTTATTTCCGGCTTCAAACCCTTCAAATATAGGCTAACAGCATAAGGTTCGCTAACGGTAACCTTGTTAAGCAAGCGATCAAAACCTGAATTATATTCGTGTAGACCCTTGGCGTCATCAGTAAGTTGAACGAGAGATGCAATCTCTTCCATAGGGTCTTCAAACTTTGCATCAGAAAAATGGGCAGAGATCGAACGAACATAGTCCGCCCATGGGACCTCGGCAACCGTGGCATTACGGGTCTTCAGATAGGCACGGTGCCATTGGAGGGCATCGCCTTCCAAGTGAACCGCAGCACAACGTAATTTCGAGTCATCGGGGGTGTCATCCATCGAAAAAAATGTTCGCAGCGATAGACCCATCCCTCAACATCGTCCCCCGAAAATTTGGGGAAGTCGATCTTATCGATATGGAATGGTTTGGATGTTCGTGAGTCACCATCTGGGCCGGAGAATGACCCGAAGGAACTGCATGACGATTGAACTCCTTTGTCACGGACAACCTTCAAGATTTCTTCCTGTTGCTTCGATGATTGCTCCTGTTGTTTCATCAAAGCGGCTAAGGCAGTTTGGATATCAGCGATCGCCTTATCGTGGGATTTGAGGGTGCTGTCAACTTCGTGGTTGCGGGCGGGTGTTAGTCATAGTGGCGGCGGCAAGGTGTTCCGATGAGGAGTCGGAACGGCTCTGATACCCTTGATAGGGTTAGAACAGATTTAGAGGAGAAGAAGCTAAAGAGAAAGATAATTCACCAAATCTGCTGCCATTATTCCTTCATACGTTTAACATAAATAGACATGCAAGTTACAATCATACCCCTTGCATAATAGAAAATAACAAAAATACCCTCAAACTAGAAATCAAAGTTAAGATACTAAAAACATAAATAAATAACGTAACAATTTACTTAATCGTAAACATCAGATGTGATTTGTTAATCATAAATTATACCAAGTACATGTAATCATGTATAGTAACGATTCGAGCCAACACTAACCAAACAACATTGGTACCAATATTGGTATTCAGTTTTATTGTTTTTGACCGGTACCGTAATAAACCAAACCAATACTAACCAAAGAATCAGAATTATCCAAACCAGTTCATTATTAATGTTTATATTTTTCGATCGATGTAAAATATATTTCAATATCTTTTTAGGTTACACCAATATATACCTATCGAATATAACCGATATATACCAATGTTTTGGAACCACCACAAATTTGAATACAAGTTTAGACCGTGGGGTATGGTGGGGCGGGGGTTTGGGGCATGGGTTGACACGTGGACTTCGAGGGGCACCGCTGGTGAGTGACGTGTTGGGTCGGTATGGCGGGGCGTGGCTAGCCCGCGTGGGTTGGCCAGTGTTATAAAAATTAAAAAAAAAGTATAAAATTAAAAAATATACACAAAATTTAAAAAAAAGAGCCTAAAATTATTATTAAAATTTTCTAAAAATTACAAAATCCTACAAAAAAAAAGATTACAAAACAAAAAAAAAAGCCTAATTAAGCGTTAGGTAGATTTCGAACAGGGCGAGCTTATCAAACGGCTTCCGCTCCTTGCCCCAGAACTCGATGTTGGCCACCGCCACCCGGTCTTCGTGACTTATATCACCACCCCGGACGCTGTCGTAGTAGGCTTTAAACCGTTTGGCTTGGCCAAACGGTTATTTTTTAAATTTTAAACCTAGCCGCTATAGCCTAGCCAACCAGCCAATGAGAGCCGGCCACAGAAGACCGCTAGGCACGCCCAACGCCCGGGCTGAAACCCTCGCCCAAGGGGCCACGCCGAAACCCAAACTTACCCGGGGTGGTGACTTGGGCGTTTGTACCCAACCCACGCCCCAACCCCGCCCCATACCCATAGTCTTAGACCATGTGTAGTGGGAAATCAAAATAATGCCTCCACCATGGGGAATTATTCGACACGTGTCATCCCAGTCAGCATGGGGCATTATAGCATAAAGTGGTGTAGTGGGGCATTATTCCAATAACGTCCATGCAATCATTTCCCAATTATTTTTTAATTTAAAACATAAAAAACTTCATTAATTTAAAATAAAAATTACACTACTTGAAATAAAAAAAACGGGAAAAAAAAACAGAAAATAAAAAAACCGAAAAAAATAAAGTTAAAAAAAAGAAGATGATCTAGAGTCCATATTTTTCTCGAATTTTTTGGCGACGCATTTGCGCAAGGATCAACGCATCGCCTTGGAGATGGTCGATAGGTTTGGACAAAAACTCAATGTCCTTTTCCATTTGCCTCGCCTCTTGCATCTCGTTAAACTTTTTGGTTTCGGCCACTCGTTCTTTCATAATCTCATAACGTTGGTGGCCGAGGTTGCGAATGTCTTGGAGACGACGGTTCATCTCCTCGAAATCTTCCTTTAACTCGAGATCGGAAGACGACTCGACCGTTTTTTTCCCGGTTCGCTTATCCTTTCTTCTACCGGGCGGTCGGGTCAACTCTTCTTGAAGTTCCTCGTCAACGTGGGTTGATATATATATATAGTGGGTAAAATTTTGAATTAAAAAAAAGAGTTAATTGCCCGAATGGTCCCTGTGGTTTCACGTTTTTTCACATTTAGTCCCCACCTTTTGAAAATAGCAGGTATGCTCCCTATGGTTTGTTATTTTGTTACTCGGATAGTCCCCTGAGTAGATGTCAGTTAGTTTGGAAAAAACAGGTATGCTCCTTATGGTTTGTCATTTTGTTACTCGGATAGTCCCTGAGTAAATGTCAGGGGACTATCCGAGTAATAAAACGACAAACCATAGGGAGCATACCTGCTATTTCCAAAAGATGGGGACTAAACGTGAAAAACCGTGAAACCTCAGGGACCATCCGGGCAATTAACTCAAAAAAAAATAATAAACACATTTGACCGTTGGCAACGGTCCATTCTCGCCCCCCTATACAATTTCAGCGTTTTAAATAAAAAGCCAAACTCAATTTTTTTCAAAAATAACGCCCGGAAACACCGGATGTAATGAGGGGCGTTATCCGGCGTTTTTTTTGAATTTTTTTTAAAAACTACACCCCACTATGGGTGGTGTTAGAAGATATTTAAATCACCCATTATTGGAGAAACGGTGAGAAAGTCAAACTATGGACAGTTGTGTTTCTTCTTCCTCAACAGCCGGCGACTCTGTAGATCCAAGACTCTCAACACACTCATGTGTTTCCTATCATGAATAAAATCAACAACCTGGATTTATATTTTCTATTTATAACTGTCTTTAGTTTAAACTTATTCGCTTCAATATTATATTCCCATTTATTGATGAAATGTTTGATTAATAAGTCGAGTTTATTTATGTAAAAACAGATTAAAACTCTGGTCAATGATTAGAAATTTTAACTTAACTTGACGTTGAATCATACAATTTTTTATGAAAATTATAAAATAGTTTTCTTTTTTCGGTCATTTATTATTTTATTTAATGTCAATAACAAATAGAAAAACTAGTCTGATCCAAGTTAACATATTATATATATATATATATATTTTTTTTTTTTGAAAATAAAACTTCATTAAAAAAACCAACCTTCGACCCAAACGGGCAAAAGGCCAATACAAAACAACGTCCCCGACCCAAACGGGCAAAGGACAAAAGACAAAATTACAACATATACATGGGATATTTACACCACTTCTTCCAACTTATATAACTACATGATGTTCTATTTTTAAGCCACCCGAAACCTTTCGTTTTAATTTCAATCATAATCTCCTGATAATTTCTCCTAATCTGATTGAAAACCAATTCGTTCCTGGCCTTCCAAATACTCCAACACGCTATTATAACCAATCCCTGTAAAATCTTCTTCGTATTTTTTCCTCCTTGATTAGATTTATGAATTTCCATCAGATCATTAAAATCGAAAGCAAATATCGGGGGGATGTTGCACCAATTACTGAAAGCCGCCCAAACTCTAATCGCCACCGAGCAAGCAGTAAATAAACGTTCCACCGATTCCTCGTACTCGTCGCAGAAAGGGCACATAACCAAAGCCATATCCATGTTCCTTCTTCTCAAGTTGACTCTAGTGGCCAGACGATCCAAATTTCCTCTCCATGTCATAATATTGCAATTTAATAGGAACCGATTTCTAGTTAACATATTATATGGTGTTGACAACTGCAACTCGTACTGTCATCTAAATAGCTTTTGTATTAAAGGACACAGTTAGTAGTTAACCTATTTGGATATATTTTCCCAATGCTTATAAAAAATTATCCACTTGTTCCCAAATTACGATATTGAGCCTAAAATCTAATTAATACAAAATTTTCAATAGTAATCATATATCTATGGTTTGTGTCAATAATAATTTATACGTAAATATTTGCATATTAAATCAAAAGAGATAATATTTATATATTATCATTATTATTTAGTATACAAATGATTTAGTATACAAATGTGCATAAATATGTTTTATTTCCATTACCATATAGCTTGTGTGCATTTTGTATTTGATGGTGTGCCCAGTACTTCCATAACTTACAAATTATTAAAAAAAGGGAAAACTATTATAGAACTTCTTTACATTATATACTTTAGGATTAATATTTGGGTTATTGGATTTTAATAATCTTAAGTTTCATCTATTGGCCGATAATAATTCAAACTTTAAAAATTTCCTACAACGGTCCCAACTTGTAAGAATTTGGCCCTCATTGATCCTTTTCTAATATAGGTGCACTTAAATCAATTAATAAGTCTCCAGGTGCACTTGAATCTATTGAGAAGACCAAATTCTTATATGTGTGAAAAAGATCAATGGGGTCAAACTTTTACAAGTTGGGATCATTGGAGGGAATTTTTAAAGTTGGGATTATTATCGGCTAACAGGTGAAACTTAGAATTATTAAAATCCAATAACCCTTAATATTTCTTGATAGGAGTCAAACACGCCATGAATTTGACATGTAAGTAATCAAGATTGTCATTTCTTACTTGTTTAACAAATAGGTCGTGTCTAAGTTGCTTGTTTGATCACTTTAGTTAGAATGTTAATATTAGAATAAAAGTTCTAAAAGGTATTATATATTGGAATAATGGATTTTAATAATCTCAACTATTATTCGTTAGTCAACAACGGTCCCAACTTTAAAAATTCCCACTGGCGGTCCCATCTTTTCACATATTGGCCTTCAATGGACCCTGACTAACAAAACCTTAACGACATTAGTCTCTAGTCGCTGGAAAAACATTTTTGGCCGGAAAACTCAACCTTTTCGTTTGAAACATCTTTGAAACCTTATTACGCACCATTAAGAACCTTTTCTAGTAAAAAGCCCCAATTAAATTATTAAGGTCGCTGAAAAAACTCCTTTTTCGCCGGAAAATTCTTTTTGGCCGGAAAACTCAACTTTTTAGCCGTAAAACTTAAAGTTTTCATCCCAAACCTGTTTGTAACCATAGATCGGACCTTTATAAACCTTTTTTTCCGACCAAAAACGTTTTTCCGACGACCGGAGACTAACAGTGTTAGGGTTCTGTTAGTCAGGGTCTATTAAAGACCAATTTGTGAAAAGATGTGACTAGCAGTTGGAACTTTTAAAGCTGTGACCATTGCCAGCCAACGGACAATAGTTGTGATTATTAAAATTCATTATTCTGTATATAATTTCATAAGACCAACTCACCAACTTGTTTAACCATTTATTACAATTTACAACCCATTTATCCATTTACAACATTTTGTTACAACCCGCCAACTCTAAAGCTATCAACTTGACATGAAATTTGCAATGGATAATATGCCTTTATAAAACCAATGATAAAGTTAACTATTTTGAACATTTAAGTAACAGACCATCTAACACTAAAAAATCAAACTTAATTATTTTATGATTGGAGTCATGGGAGTTCGTGGAAGTCCATGTGAGATCCCATGCCGACCTCCATATATGCAAGTCTCCTTCCCACGTGTTCTCGACCCCATCTTCATTAACACTTATGTACTTACTATATATATACACACACATACTTTGTATCTATACATTTCAACATACATACATACATACACAAAGTATAGGCAGCCCGTCGGAAACTCATCCGTCGTCTCCATGGACAAGTATGAGGTGGTGAAGGATCTTGGGGCGGGTAATTTCGGTGTGGCTAGGCTCTTGAGACATAAAGAGACTAAAGAACTTGTTGCAATGAAATACATCATGCGCGGTCAAAAGGTATGTTTATACGCGTGTGTGTATGTTTATTAGGTTTTTAGTGTTCTTATGTATAGAAGTTATGATGCAGATTGATGAAAATGTGGCTAGAGAAATTATCAACCATAGATCCCTTCGTCATCCTAATATAATCCGGTTCAAGGAGGTAAGTGTTTGTATGTAAATAAGCAGTGACGGATCTAAGAGGTTTTTTGTATATTGGTTGGTTTGGGTTACCAAATTTCCAATAATAATGTAGAGTTTAGGATATAAAAAAAAATACACATGATAGTTATCACATAAGTAATGTGTGGATCAAACTATGAAAAATATATATAGAAAAGGCTATTTTAAAAAAAATATAAACACACCTCAATTCATTAAAAAAAAGTTACTAACATAGGATGTGTATTACATAGTAAATCCAACCTTTCCTTTCTCATTGTTTGGAGTAATATACTTATATATCTCTCCTTGTGTCCTTTATATAATACTTGTTCTTAACTTTTTCTTTGTCATTCACCATGGGTGACCTTTTCAAGTGACACAAAAATGTTTATAAAACCTGCTTATAACCTAGTGTTGGATAATTCGCATTGAGAATTTATATAGATACGAATCATGATTTGGATTAAAAAGGCCACGACACAGTCGACACTAGTTAAACTGGTTAATGAACACCCCTACTATGCGTATGAGACTCAATTTAAAGGATGCTTCATTCCTGAAATAAATGATGAAGTTTTCGTTTAAAATTATAAAATCGGAAAGCTCGTGTTCAAATAATTGCAATTTCATCATTCATTATACTACTACAACTCAATTGTTTGCAATTACCCCTAAATTTAAAGGGCAAATACCATAAAAACAATATACTTTCTCATTTTTCCTCATAAAAGTCCCTCAACATTTTTTGAACGTAAAAAACCAACATACTTTCTCATATAGGTCGTATTGACACCAACACATCTAGCAATAGTGATGGAATATGCTGCCGGGGGAGAACTTTTTGATCGTATTTGCACCGCAGGTCGATTTAGTGAAGATGAGGTAAGTCTTTCTTAGTTATCTTAATTTAAGAAGAACATGATATTTTATAAGTTTAAAGTGAGATATATTTTTATGGGACAATTTCATATACCCCTAGAAGTTTATAATATAAAATATTCCCAAAACATAAATTTCAATGTATAATGTAGAATACTTTGCATGTGTGTATATTGATATGTGTATATATATGTACATTTGTTGAGTCATTATTTATATGTATAAATTAATTTGACAGGCAAGGTATTTCTTCCAACAATTGATCTCTGGAGTCTCATTCTGCCATTCCATGGTACATTAAAGTTTATATATTAATGTTCCATAGGTAACAATCATCATCAACCTTAAAGTTTCCCTTGTTTAAGGTTTCGATCTTGTTACATGCAGCAAATATGTCACCGAGATTTGAAGCTGGAAAATACGCTTTTAGATGGGAGTCGAGCACCTCGCCTCAAAATATGCGACTTTGGTTATTCAAAGGTTATTTTCATGTTTGTTCATTGTTAAACTCATGATGTTTGACACAACTATCTGACCTAAACACGACACGTTTAACTAAAAGTGTTAACACATGCATGTATAATAATCATGTGACACGACACATTTAACACAATTCAATATAATCAACGTAATTAAAAATAACGAATTCAATTACACAAATTTTTATATACGTTACAGTCGTCACTTTTACATTCGAGACCCAAATCAACAGTCGGCACTCCGGCTTATATTGCTCCAGAAGTTCTTTCTCGTCGAGAGTATGATGGCAAGGTACAATATACCCAAGTTTTATATCAATATTATTTGTTTAAACTTTATATCTATATTTTATTTATTTTATTATATTTTTGTGTAGTTGGCTGATGTGTGGTCAATTGGTGTCACACTGTATGTGATGCTAGTGGGAGCATACCCTTTTGAAGATCCATCTGACCCCAAAAATTTCAGAAAAACCATCACTGTAAGTCACATCAAAATCTATTAGAATTCAAGGATTATTTATTTTACTTTTTTAAAGGCCGACGCTATAGAAGCACCATTAACGCACTTTTCAGACCCCACTAATATGTCATATGGGCCGTATCATACGACGAGTCATACAGTTTGTATGAGGGCAGAATCATAAGGCCCGTATGATGTATTTGACTGACACATAAATGACCAAGGATCACTGACAAAGTCACACGGTCTATTAAATTACAATATCCAAAATTTAATAAGTGAAATGTCTATGAAATGCGACATATTAAAAAAAGTATTGAGTGGTCAACGCAACTCTACTTAGAAACAAGGGGTGTTTGGACCCGTTACTTGACCCGAACCACAAGTTAACGACTTCTTGTTTATCTTGCAGCGTATTATGGCGGTTCAGTACAAGATCCCGGACTATGTTCACATATCTCAGGAATGCAAACAACTACTATCACGCATATTCGTCGCGAATCCTTTACGGGTGAGAAACAAAAATAAAAATAACTCTAAAAGATATTTTAGTTTTGTGCTAAAACATTTATTTCATTATGATCAAACAGAGGATTACAATGAAGGAAATCAAAAGTCATCCATGGTTCTTGAAGAACTTGCCGAAAGAGCTCACGGAAGCGGCTCAAGCCAACTATTATCAACGAGACAACCCCATTTTTTCCGTTCAAAGCGTGGATGAGATCATGAAGATTGTAGCCGAGGCAAGAAATCCTCCGCCATCGTCAAAATCGGTAGGGTATTTTGGTTGGGGAGCAGAGGAAGATGAGGATGAAAAGGAGGAAGAAGTTAATGAGGAAGATGTAGAAGAAGAGGATGAATATGAAAAGAGGGTGAAAGAGGTTCATGCTAGTGGTGAATTTAATGTTGTTTAAGCTCATATGATGTATTGTATTATGGATTATAATACTAGTTTTTATTCTTTTGTAAGATTATATATAATGTAATAAAGTATGGTGATTAATGATCAAACATTAGCTTTAATCATACATGTTAGATGAGTGTCACATTTCATATGTTATAAACATCAAATATTTTTTGTGTGACCCAGACCTAAAACCACAAATCATAATTAACAATTTTGGATTAACAATCTCCCCTATCTCAGTAAAGGGAATTATAGTTTCTTATTAATCAAATCAAATCAAATCAAATCGGATTAACCCAAATTCTAACCGGACTCAAATTTCAAAGTCAAATTGGTGAAGGAACCTTAAAATGTAGAAAATTTCCAACTTAAATCAAATTTCTGAGGTTCACACTTTGGAAATTAGGGGGAATTCAATATATGCACAGAGTAAAAATATTAGAGAACATAAAGTTGTGCAAGTACAAACATAAAGTTACAAGTTACAAAATTACATTACAAATAGAAGAGCCTAATTAGAGAAATTACCATTCATGAAGGTTTCATTTTTAAGTCATAGAATATATGTTAAAACTAATACTCTCAAATGTCACTAAAAATTGTTATATCCTGTTTACTTATTTTCCCACTTACTAGACCTTATAATCAAGCAATAAATGTGGGTAAAACACTTTGAATCTATGCATCAAACCTACATGTGTGCTAAAACTAAATGCAACACTGAATCATATACAAGAAGCTTAATACATGAGGGAGGAAGGGACACGATCTAGTGCTCTTGCGCATGTCGGACGAGGGTAAGTACCCCGTACCCTAGCCCTGACCTATGACATTATAGCCTAGTGGCATCTTGGGGGTGATATAAGACTTAGAGACCATTAGGTTTTGGGTTCGATTCCCAAAGGGGGGTTCCATATTTACTGGATTTCTTTTTTGTAATTGGTGTAGACATTATAGTGGTTCGTCAATGATTCAAATTTGCCGTTAAAAAAATACCATAGCCCCGACTAACGACCATTCGCCAACTCAAAAAGTGCACCAATTACCCATTTACTAGTAGATGGCGGTGGCGCCTACCCTAGCCACAAATTTTTTTATTTTTTTAATTATATTCTTAAAATTAAATATCTTAAAACTTAATCTTTCGGCAGGCGGAAATCAAAAATGTTTTCGGCAGGCGGAAGATTAACACTTTTGAAAGCAACATTGGACAACCTTCCTCTATACTTCTTCTCTTTATTTAAAGCACCTCAAGGTGTTTTGGATAAATTGGAGTCGCTTAGAAGAAGGTTTTTTTGGGGAGGTAACGATGAGAAGTCAAAAACAGCATGGGTGTGTTGGGAGAAAGTAACAGGTACAATTGAAAAGGGGGGCCTAGGGCTTGGGTCGCTCAAGGATATGAATATAAGCCTGTTGCTAAAGTGGTGGTGGCGGTTCAAAACGGAGAAGGACTCGCTTTGGGTAAGAACTATCAATGCAATACATTTACATTTATACTCATCTTCTTTTATACAATTGAAGGAGGGCATTTCGGGTATGTGGAACAATATAGTCAGAATGGGCAATGAACTAGATAAATATAATATGAACATTGAAAAAATGATAAAAGCTGAAGTGGGTAATGGGAGAGAGGTTCGGTTTTGGCTAGATTGGTGGGTCGGGGATGGGCCGTTGAAGAGAATGTTCCCGGATCTTTTCGCGTTAGAGAAAGAAAAAGAGTAACAGTGGAAGAACGGATAATTCAGTTTGAATGGAGAAGTAATCCAAACACAAGTGGTCAACAAAGCCAACTGCAACAACTTGCAAGTATTATACAGATTTGTATTATAGAAAATCGGGCAGATAAGTGGGTCTGGACTGTGAACAGCGAGGGTGAGTTTTCGGTTAGTTCGGTTCGATCGATGCTGAATAGATTTGCAGTACCGTATTATCCGTATAAGTGGGCTAAGTGGGTGCCAAAAAGGGCGAATATCTTTGGATGGCGAGCTGTACAGGATCGGTTACCAACGATGAAGGGACTTAAAAAAAGAGGTATGCTGCCGGGTTCGTCGTTTTGTAAACTGTGTGGATTATTTGAGGAAGATGCCGACCATCTATTCGCAGGTTGTTATTTTGCTACAGTATTATAGTATTATGGCTGAAGGTTATAACATGGTGTAAAATACAACCATTTAATGTAACGACCATGAAAGCACTACTGGAAATACATAAAAGCGAGGTGATCGACAAGAATAAAAGGAAACTGATACAAACGATTATAATAGCGACTTGCTGGGGACTGTGGAAGGCACGAAACGAATATATCTTTGAGGGGAAAAAGGTAAATATTGACGCGGTGTTTGGGGAAATGCATGCGACTACATTCATGTGGATTAAAAGCCGGGGGGGAAAAAGGAGAATATGGAGTGGAGAGAATGGGTGCAGTTTGAAGTTGCAAGATAAAGAAATAAGTTTGGTTTTAATTATGTTTGCTTCTTTATCAGTCTGTTTATGTACGTTAGGTGATAATGTAAATGGGTGGTTGGCTTAGTTGCTACTAACCATATAACTTTGTACAAAATTTGGTGATGAATGTGAATTGTTGTTTGCCGTTCAAAAAAACAAAAAAAAGTAACTGAAAACATTACAGATAATTAAAACTTAAAACATTACATAAACTTATAACATGACACATAACTAAAACTTAAAATTTAAAACATTACATAAAATTAAAATCATAAAACCTAAAAATTTATAGCTTAAACATAGTTCGCAAGAATGCGCCACGCCGCTACGTGCGTGAAATCCTCGTCGAAGTGGTGCTTGTAGTCGATACAAGCAACTTGAATAAGCTCGTCCTCTAAGAGCTCGTTGTTGGGGTTTGGCACATTCGAGAATGTGGCATGGAATCTAGAAATTTAGTAACGAATCTAGGTGAATCCTGAATCTATTGATTTGCGATTCGATTTGTGTCACCCACATAGGTTGCAAATAGCCCATGCACCCGACTCCAAAAGGTGGACCATCTCGTAGGGGATGTGGGTTCGTGTTGAACTGTGAATGTGAAAGATTGAAAATGGTTGATGAATGTGAATATACAATGTAGAGAATTTTGTGGATTGGTTGTGAGGCATGGATGGTTTTATATAGAGAAGTGAAAAATTATTTGAAATGGATTTTTTTTTAAATTGACCAAACGGCCAAAAAACAATTCAAACAGTCAATTTTTCTCGATGTTTGTGATGGTTAGCGGGTACGGGAGCTGGCCCAGCCAACCCGTATGGTGCCCAACCTCCCTAACAATGGGTTAATACGTCGTGTTAGAACACTACACGTGTGTGTATATACGTGTGTGCGCGCGCTCAGGCATACGTGTGCGTGAAAAAGTACTGGTTGAGAAGTTTTGAAACATCCAAATCCCCTTGTAATCAGTGATCCATCTTTAATAAAACCATTATTTCCCCCCTGTATTCAGTGATCCATCTTTAATAAAACCATTCTTAATTTATCAAAATTGTACACAAGAAATCTTGATGCAAAACTAGTTATTTTCTAGTAACCACTAAAACATGAACACGAGTAACACATGCTGGAATTCTCCCAACCGAATCTCACACTTAATCGATTCAAAGACTCGATAACAAGCCTGTAATGCTACGCGTAAGCCTAAGAACTAGGAAAGAACAGCCATGACATCGGACGCACGAAGAGTAATGTACTCTGAACCATCAGCCCCTTTGAAATCGTTCCCTGCAAATTTCGAGTATAGAACAGTGTTACCTGGAGACAATGGCACTCCTGTTCTGTTTCCTTCTTCGTTCAGAGGGCCCGGCCCCACTGCAATCACCTGTGCTTCCAAAGAAAACAAAGATGTAGTTAGCACAAGGTATAATCAAACACTTGTTGCATGTTAGAGGTGACAAGAACGGGTCGGGCTGGTTGGGTGACGGGTCGAACAGCTCATTGCTTAGGAGGGGTCAAAGCGGCCAGATCGACAACTTTCATTATTAGAACACATTACTTATGATCAACATTATTACAATAACACTACTCATCAAATGAAAAAATCAAGAGGATGTGTTTGGCAACTTTCAACATGTCATGTGTTTAACTCAGCTAAAGTTTTTATCTGGCCTGTATAGGATAAAGCACAACCCAAATCGAGACATATGTAACATCTATGATGAAACCATATGAAGAGGTATTTAACTCACCGTGCCAATGGATGGTTTCTCCTTGCTTGCCGGTGTTAGCAATAAGCCACCAGCGGTTGTTTCCTCAGCTTCCTCAACCTGTTATCCAAATAAGCAAATATTTTGTCACTTGCTGAGAATGTAAAGCAAAATTATTGGAATCAAACAAAATAAGATATATAATTATCTTGTATCATAATTGTTTTGGTAAAGCAGAGACACATCTTGGTTTTAAAAGCGTCTAGCAATCCGATGCGATTTAATCATAAAAACCGATGCATTATTAAAAAGGATTTTAACTCGTTAACGTTTAAAACACTAAAATATAAGATATCCTCATCATCTCTAGTCAGATTTGTTCACTTGATGGTCTAACTAGTTCAAATACTCGAACCCATTGTTTAACTGATGGTCAGGTTTGTTCAAACCAAATCATGTGATGCACGCATCATGGAGTCGCATTGAGCAGTGCGATCTCACCACCACATCATGTGATGCACGCATTATGCGCTCCTAATGCGTGCATTTTAAAACCAAGATACACATCAAACCAATGAACAAGCTCCAAGCTTGGTAATATTAATTCAATTCCATACATCTTTAAAGTATGATGGTAACTGACCTTAATAAGAACACGATCATTAAGAGGCTTCAAATCCTTAACATCATCCGTTTCAAGGATACCAACAATGTCATCCTCCTTCAGTATGAGGTGGCTTGAACCATTGAACTCGACCTCGGTCCCTGCATACTTGGAATACACAACTGGGGTGCCAGTCTTCAATATAATCACATAAATATCAGTCAGTTCATATCCAATTTACGTATTAAAATGTTGAATATTTTGAATGATTCAAATGATTACCTTCACACCAATTTCCACCTTTTTATCTCCAATTGTTCTACCTTCTCCAACAGCAACAATCTCACCCCCTTGAGGTTTTGTCTGCGCTGTTGACGGCAATAGGATACCACCTACAGTCTTCTCCTCCGCCGCCTTGATTTTGACCAACACTCGATCACCCAACGGTTTCAATGAAGTGTACTGCACGCCAAATGAAGACTCAGAACATGTATGAATCAGAATGAACAGAAAAAAGAACAAATGAACAATAATTCAACCCTTTAAATATCCTATGAGCTTTAACATGCTGCCATAGCACAGTTACGATGTTGCAAAATGGAGTAATTATAAGAAATGGATAAGCAACTAGGGGTGTAAACAAGCTTGCCGCTCTCAATATATTCAAAATTGGCTCGCTAAACTGGCGAATTGAAACGAGCCGGAGCCGGAGCCTAAATATAAGCATGTTTAATAACTGAGCCAAAGCCCTAGGCTCAACTAGGGGTGTAAACGGAGCCTGCTGCTCTCAACCTACTCGAGATCAACTCGCTAAAAGCATGAATTGAAGCGAACCAAACCCAGGCCTAAAACAATAAGCATGTTTAATAAGCAAACTGAAGACCTAGCTTCACTTATCAAGCTCAAGCCAGACCACGAGCCTAATCGAGCCTATTATTAATTATATAATTATAAAATATTTTAAATATACATTTATATATAAATTATTATACATTAAATTATGGGTGGGATCCGATACAAACAACTTTTAGCAAGAAGTAGAACCTCTAATTATACTTCTAATACTTAAACTAGAGTAACCCGCTACGCTTTTTAAGTAGCATAAAAGTTATCACGTTGCTTCAAAACTGTAGCATAATTATAATTATTCTACTTCAGTTTTGTTGTAGCGTAATTACATTATTTAAAAAAACGCGACTGTGTGTTTTTTTTTCCTTAGCTCCCTATGCTTGGAACAATAAAACATATTTGCATTTGATCTTTAACACTATAAAATTACGATAAAAATATATAAAAATAAGAGTAAATTACTTTTTAAGTCCATCTGTTTTAATGGTTTTAACCAATTGAGTCCATAATCAAAAGGTTTAACGCCCACCCTAACCACTCAATTTATAACATTTTGGGCCCTGTGTTTTAGCAGTTTTAACAACATGAGTCCAAAATCAAAAGTACAAATGTCAAAAAATGGACTCGAAACGTTATGAAATGAGTGGTTAGGGAGGCGTTAAACTTTTTGATTCTGGACTCAAATGGTTAAAACCACTAAAACACGGATACTCAAGTAATTTACTCTAAAAATAATTAAAATAGTAAGTTAAACGAGCTCAAGCTCGAACCTAATCAGCTTGACTCGCTTACGCCCCTTGCTACAACTATCAATAGATGATGCAACGGTCAACCTTTGGAGCAACAGTGGTGGCAGATTTGACGACCAGAGCACGGCTAGACCGGAGAGTGGAGCTTCTAAACGGTGAAGACAGTGCAACGGATGTAAATGAAGCTTTGGATGTTGAAGATCTCAGACCTTCAAACGAAGGGAGAATACATGTGGATGTTAATTGAGCAGCAGCCATTAGTTACAGCTGTACGAACACACAAATTGAACGAAAAATTCATTCGGTTATTATTGATCAAAGAGCAAATTAGCAGTTGAAATCATTATCATCACACAAAATCAATATGAATTCAAATTGAAATTGATTTTACGTACCTTAATGGAATGGAGGAGGTAGACGATGTTGATTGAAAATGGAAAGGATAACAAAACCCTAGAGACGATTTGGAGTGGAGTGGGTAGAGGGTTGTTTAAAATTACAAAAGAGACGTTTCCAGAAGCTTTTCGTTCTAAACGGTGCCGTTTTGAGGGGTTTCTTTTTCTTTCTCAAACCTTCGATTTTGTAGTTCATGGGATTACCATGTTTGGGTCGTTTGACTTATACGATATTAGGCTATAGGGTGTGGTCATGACCCTCATGACCACCATGATCCTCTACATAGGCACCACATCATCCATCTTTAATCCATTATTTAAAACCACTACCCTAAGGGTGTGGTCATGACCCAAACCACTATTCCCTTTATTTTTGTTAATTTGTTTTTGTCTTAAAATTATCAAATGGGAGGGTCGTGGTAAGCGTGGTTTAATCCATGGGAACCACCATCAATCAAGAAGGGGGATGGTATACCATTTAATTAATGATCCTATGTGGAAATAATGTTCCAATCCATGACCCTCACACCCCGTAGCCTTATAGCAATCGAAGGAGATGTTTTACATTTATTAAAACTAGTTAAATTTCCGCCCGCGCATTGCGGCGGGGACCCAATGACTGCAAAACGCGTGTCAGTAACGGCAAGCAGATACCGAATATCAAAACATATATAAAAATGTCGTGAAAAGGATAGTCAATCCGTCCAAAAAAAATGATTTTAAATAACCTAATATATAATAATAATAATAATAATAATAATAATAATAATAATAATAATAATAGGACCCACACGTCCTACACATTGGAAATTCGGTTGTTTTCAGTTAAATTATTGCGGTGCTAACACGTTAAAATATGGATGAGCTCGGTACCGGTAACGGCACCGAAAGTACCGATCCGGAAAATCATCGAAATTAGGTACCGGCACCGAAAATGCTCGGTACAATACGGTATGGTATTTGAAGGTAAAAATCAATAAATATAGGTATGGTGCTAGACCAGTGTCGAACCGAAAGTAACGATTCTGAAAACGCCAAAAGGTGGGTACCAAATTGATACCGAAAATGATTTGGTATAGTAAATTTGGTACCGATACGATACCGGTTTGATTACAGGATTTAACACGATTTGCTCATCAATAATCTAAATATCCAAGTTTATTTTAGATGTTACAATTCATTCATTACGTAAAAAGACAAAAATAAAGCAAAACAAGTTGTTGTGTATATAAAACCTCATTCAAACGAAACACAGTTTATTGTTTGTATGAAAAGTAATCTAAATTGTGCAATTACTTGCATTGCTACGTTGCTACAGGATTTGATGAGCTCGGTACCAACCGGTACTGAAAATACCGTTACCGAAATCCCCAAAAGTGGGTACCGGTACCGAATATACCTGGTACAGTACGGCTTGATACGGTCGGTACTGGTACGACACCGGTATTTGAGGGTAAAACCCGATGAATATTGGTGCCGAACGGATACCGAAAATACACTCAGTTTGATAAATTTGATACCGGTAACGGTACCCGCTACTATTTATTCATTTCTATTTATTCATTTCGTTGGTTTTTTAATATAAGGATAATATACTGATACTGATGGTGTTTGGCTGGTATCGATTTGGTTCGTTGGTATCGCTGTTGTATTAGCACTTGCTATAGCCCGTGGTACAAAAAATGTACTTTGTTTGCAAATACAACTTCGTATTCAACGAATTTTTTAGCGTCACATTAAGAAACCATATGACAGGTATGATACCAGTGTACTAATACCAATATTGTTCAGACGATATCAGTTCGGTTTCTTATAATAAAAAAAGAAATAGTTATATTTGACCCATTCAAATGAATTTCATCGATTCGTATGTATAAATAAGCACGTATCAACAGTATATTTGGAAATTTATAAAACGTAATATTAAATTGCTAAAAAACAATAAATGGCGTCGCTTTATATAAGAAAAATTAAACCACGTGGCAACTTTTGATATGTGCATTTATGTTTAAGTCACTTGTAAATTATTATTCACTACTCGATTTTGAGAAAATTTATACATTGACATAGATAGAAAAATAAGCACTCTGTAACGTCATACTCATTATGAAACATCATATCTTAAAAGTTACGAAAGAATGACAAAATATGCTCAACACTAAGTATAATAATAATAATAATAACTAGTCTTAGCTCCCCCGCGTTGCGGTGAGGGGCGTAAAACCGTGCTACCAGCGTTGCAAGGAGATATAAAACTATGTTAAGTAACAACCAAAGGACGATTAAAACCGGGAAAAACATAAAACAAAAGCACGCGTTTCTAGCACCAAGTGACTCACATGACATAAAATGTAGTCAAAATAGAAATTATACCGACACGTATTAGAAAATCGAGGAGGTAAAAAAACGTAAGGGACCAAATGTGACCACAAAACACAATGCTAAGTACCAACCGAACTTCGACCAAATCCGAGAAAAAACGTAAAACAAAAGTAACAAAATAATAAACTCATTTACTTTTTGTGGCAAAATTATAAAAAAAATCAAAGTTTTATTACAAACACACACAAAAGAGGAAACCATAAAAAGACAAAAAAAAATCACTATTCCTCCCAATGTTGTGAATTAATATATATAGATAATAGATAATAGATGATAATAATGATAATAATAATAATAATAATAATAATAATAATAATAATAATAATAATAATAATAATAATAATAATAGAATTTTTTTAATTTAAAGAGAATGTTTCGTTCCAATGACCTATATTTTTTTTGTATACATTTTTATTGTAAGTTTCACTTCATTTTTACCTTATCTTATTAATGCACTACGTATAGATGTCTTATGGTTTTTAAGCTATCAACAAAATGTGAACCATTAATGAACTTTCTAAACTTAAAATGCCGTTAAACTATCAAATGTTGTTGTACATTCAAGCAACATCTTCTAAACTTCAAAAACTCGTTAAGTTTATGTAACTCACTCTCTCTATAAGGGGACTAGGGGTGGAATCACTAGTGATGGATTCCATCACTCCCACTATCCAATCAACTAATGCCATGTCATCAATCCAATTTCCATCACTAGTGATAGAAATGTAGGAGGGGTGGAATCACTAGTGATGGGGATTCCAATATACAAGTATTAATGCACAATGTACAAGTCATACCCTATAAAACTCAAAAGTTTAACGCGTAATGGTGGTAACGCGTTAGATATATAACGCGTAATGGTGGTAGCGGCGGCGGTGTGCTTTACGGCCATCACGCGTTCTTTTCTCCCATAACGGGACCGCCCCGTCCTGCCTAACCTAGGTTCATTTTGGTTTGGTATAACTTAGAATGATTTTTTATCCATTATCCGACCCACATGTCTCGTTTATGTTTTATCATGCTTATTCATTTAATTAAAGTTTAAACCAACAAAAATGAAAAAAATCTTTGTTTGTCTATGTCTATAACTCGAAGGATAAAATTATTTGTAATAAGTTATATAAATTGATTTAATAATTAATAAATAAACCTTAAGCTGAGTTTAAACGAGCTAAAATCCAATGTAATCTTAATTTAATAAACAAGACCGAGCTCAAGCTTCTTTTAGGGGACTCGGGGCACCCCCGTTTTCTTCCGTGATGATTTTCTACCACGGCGTTATACACCGCCGCCTCTCAATGAATAACGCGTTATTTTGAAAACGCGTTAAACGTATAACGCGTTGAACTTGATGAATGAATATGTATTAACTTGTACATTGGGTATTAATACTTGTACATTGGAATCTCATCACTAGTGATACCACTCCCCCTACATTTCTATCACTAGTGATAGAATATTGGTTATACACATGGCATGACTTGATTGGATAGTGAGAGTGATAGATTCTATCACTAATGAACCACCCCTAGTCCCCTTATCGAGCTCGAGCTGATTCACAAATCTAAACAAGCCTAACTCGAGCTTTAAAAATATAGCTCAAACGAGGCAAACTCTCAACTCTCAGAAAACTAACTTATTTCATTTACGGATCTGGATCTACGTAAAAATAAAAATTAGAAACAAAAACACAAAACCGACCCGTTTTAGCCGGACTATTCAACCCACCCGGACCTTGGTGGCCAAGTCACAATATTCTCACGTGATGTGATTGCTCGCTACTAGAACCCTCATTGAAACCCTAGCTAACGTTTCTACTCAGTATTATCCACCACCACAGTCACCACCACCGTCGCCACCACCACCGCCGCCGCTGTCTAACGATCACCGAATCTCTATAACATCTTAGCGGTTCGGTGATTCCTCACTTCAGGTTTCAATTATAACTGATATTTCCATATCCGTAAACGTAGATTCACGATTTATTAAACATTAGCTGTAATTTCATTTCAGAATTTTTGTTTTTAGTGTGTGACTGTCGATTAAAGCATCTGACACTTGCTATTTCACGCAGGTTGTGTGTTATTGTGTTAATCTAGGGTTTTTTAACAAGTTTTGGTTCCGAATAGTGCGAAATTGTTGAAGAAGAGTGATAATATGGCTCGAAAAGGTTTAATGGAGCAGGATTTGAGCAAGCTGGATGTAGCGACGCTGCATCCGCTTTCTCCGGAGGTTATATCTCGCCAGGCTACGATTAATATTGGTAAATTGATGTGTTTTAGTTGAATGTTTGTTTGTTTGATCTGCTGCTGTGTATTAATGGTGTTTGTTATGTGTTTTCTCTTTGTTTAAACAGGTACTATTGGTCATGTGGCTCATGGAAAATCAACAGTTGTAAAAGCCATATCTGGTGTGCAGGTAATTTTTTCTTTTTTGTTTGTAATTACTGAAAGATTATCAACTTACGGGATACTGATAGGTTCGTAGGCGTTTGTCAGCCGAAAACGAGTTGGGGCAGTCAGCCCTAGTTTGTTTTTTCGGCTCATTTGGTTAACTTTTTAGTTAAGTTATTAACACTAGTCATGTTTTTATAAATCCCATGTGATGTGATTGTAATATTTGTATTGAGCATATTAAGGAAACCCTAGTTGCAGTCTGTGGACGTAGGATTTACATCAAATTCAAACCACATTAAGCTATCGTGCTCTGGTTTTTATTTAATTTTTTGTTCTATGTGTGAATGATTGGTTTTGCTGCGCCACTTGATTCCTAACAAGTACTAGCTGTTGGAAGAAATAACAATACATTCTGTTTGTTCTCTTTTGTTACATCTACATGTTTTTTGATAAGTTTGTTCGATCTCGTATTTCTCCGACTGCTCTTTATCGTTGTTAGAAATATAGAGGGGTGCATTTATTAATATATTGTACAAAAAGTTCAAACATAAGACCATGTGTAGGGGTGAAGGAAGATAATGCCCCACCCTTGGGCATGATCCGCCATGTGGCGGTCCAGTCAGCAATGGGGCATTTGTTTAAAATGGGTGTAGTGGTATAATGCCCAATAATGCCCCATCCAATGATTACCCAGTTATTATTGTTTTGTTTTTTCAATTAAAACTAATGATATTTGATTTGGAACGGTCTGATTGGCCCAACATATCTCGACCTGGCATTTGATTTGGAACGCCCCAACCCAATTTATCAAGAAAAACGCACATGGGGGCGGTTGAAGGGCGTGTTCAAGCGTTTTTTTTGGGGAACCCCCCCCCCCCCCCACACACACACACACATGTTTGCTGTTTGTCATGTCTCTTTTTTTGTGTTGATATCATCTTTGTGAACCACACATAACACAACAGCTGCAAATTATAAATTGCTTGCATGGGTTGATGGGCAACTGAAGTATGTGTTCAACCATACTGATGCACAAGGTCAATAAATCTTTTTTTTTTTTTTTTTTTTTTGTAAATTTACTGATTTTCTTTAATCCCTTAAAGTGTGTAATTCACAGTTTTTTGTACAAACTTATTTTCTCCATTATGTATACATTGCAATTTTGCTTATGGTTTCTGGAATTGTTTTTGTGATCAGTATACACATCACCTTATTTTCTTTACCCACTAGTCCAGTTGCCCAATGTAGAGATAATTTCTCTCTCAGAAGTCTTTGAACTTTGAGACTAACTTATAGTACATGATTTCCTCTGTGATGGGGGGAAAATTTGCAAAGTGATAGCTTTTTGGGACATGTAAGTTATCTTAATTCCGTATATCTCACTAGAATAGCAAGCTCGGTTATTTAATATAACTTAAATGAAGCAAGGCTTTCATGTACTTTTCACATATTTTCTAGACAACCGTTTTACTAACCTGGTTGCCATTCATATCCAGACTGTTCGATTTAAAAATGAATTGGAACGTAACATCACCATTAAGCTTGGGTATGCCAATGCAAAGATATACAAATGTGAAGATGAAAAGTGTCCTCGGCCTATGTGTTACAAGTAAGAGTACAAGTAACTTAATAACATTGCATCTTGCCATTTCGTGTCACCTGCATGTTATTAAAGATTGGTTTGAATTTCTCACAGAGCCTATGGAAGTGGGAAAGAAGATAGCCCTCCTTGTGACGTGCCTGGATTTGAGAACAGCAAGATGAAGTTGGTGAGGCATGTTTCTTTTGTTGACTGTCCGGTAAGTATGCGCAGAATCTATCCTTCAAAGTTGGTATAAATGTGATTAGATTTGTATCTGGTGGCAACATAACTCTATTTTGCTATACTTTAGATTTAGCATTGAATCATAGTTATTGGCGTAGCACTCATGTGTCGCTATTTGATTTTCGCGCCTCCATAGCGGGAAAATAGCGGGATTTTAGAATTTTTTTTCTGCTTTAATATATATAGTGGGATATTATAGGTATGAAATAGGTATATTATAGCTATGTAGCATATAGGTAGCTTGTCGCTATCGTATTGACAACTATGGCATTGACTAATTTCTAGCTTTTTGAATTATAATCGTTAAGAGACATAAGAAGCAATAATAACAGCATCTGTCTTTATGATATAGGCTGCAAACAGTTTTAGAAAATACAAAGTGAAGTATAGGCCTGTAGGAATACAGAACTATATTAAGTCATGCTAGCAGAGTAGCAACTAACATTCATGCACAAAAAATGGATTAGACTGTTGGTGTATTTAAAACATCATCATGGCCGCATTCTTAGTGAACATATATTTTACATCATGTTTTCTCAATAATATTGTCTCTAAAACCTTGTGATGGACAGTTTATAATCTTTTTTTTATTATTATTTCTACAGGGACATGATATTCTCATGGCTACTATGCTTAATGGAGCTGCAATCATGGATGGAGCATTACTTCTCATAGCCGCAAACGAAAGCTGTCCCCAACCTCAAACTTCTGAACACTTGGCTGCTGTGGAAATCATGAGGCTCCAACATATCATAATCCTTCAAAATAAGGTTGATCTAATTCAAGAAAATGTAGCCATTAATCAACACGAGGCAATTCAGAAATTCATTCAGGTTATCTGCCATCGTCTTTTTCCCACTTTTTCTTGATTACTGTGAAACTTCTATTAACCTCTATTTGTCATCTAGCCTAATTTTGTTTATTTTTAATGATATTAGGGAACGGTTGCTGATGGTGCACCAGTCATCCCAGTGTCTGCTCAGCTTAGGTATAATATTGATGTTGTTTGCGAATACATAATCAAGCGGATTCCCATTCCTGAGAGAAACTTCATATCACCTCCAAACATGATAGTAATCCGTTCATTTGACGTTAACAAACCTGGATCTGAGGTTGACGAGATCAGAGGTGGTGTCGCTGGTGGAAGTATTCTCAAGGTTCGTTCTCCGTTCATTTTATTCATATTAATTTTATCTTTTGTATCATGAAAGTATCACATAGAAAACATAAAACTATAAGTTATTACTGAAACAAGCATGTTTGTTTTATAAAGGGTGTGTTGAAGGTAAATCAGAATATTGAGGTCCGTCCAGGGATTGTTGTTAAAGACGAGAGTGGCAACATCAAGTGCACCCCGATTTACTCTAGAATAGTGTCGCTATATGCAGAGCAGAATGAGCTTCAATATGCTGTACCTGGAGGTCTTATTGGAGTTGGAACAACAATGGACCCTATGTTGACCCGTGCTGATCGGTTGGTGGGTCAGGTTCTTGGTGAAGTCGGGTCTCTTCCCGATGTTTATGTCGAACTAGAGGTAACCTTTCGTAGCATACAACCTCCTAAATCATCTTACTTCAAAGATTTCTATTATTTGTTACTATAACTATTGTTATTGAAAACTTTGTAAAATGCCATTTTCGTGTGTCTGAGGTTTTGTCAGTTTTGGGACTTTCGTCCAAAGGTTTGATTTTTCGTATCTGGATCCAAAAGATTTGAAATCTTGCTATTTTCATCCGGCTTGTTAATTCCACCCATTTTTCTCCGTTAAGTCAAGGGGTATTTTCGTCTTTTTTGCTAACTTAAAGGGCAATTTGCTCTTTTGCACTTTATGTAAAAAGACCGAATACCCCTTGCTCTTAAGTTAACAAAAAGACGGAAATATCTATCACTTAACGAAGAAAAATGGATGGAGTTATTGAGCAGGATGAAAATGACAAAATTTCGAACCTTTTGGATCCAAATGCCGAAAAACAAACCTTTGGACGAAAGTCGCAAAACTGACCAAACCTCAGAGACGAAAACGGCATTTTTACTTAAAAATTTAGGAATGAGTTTTTGGCAGGTACCCAACCTTTTCTGACCCGTACTGAAACTAGATAAAAAATGTTCTTTTTTCAGGTGAACTTTTTTCTTTTGCGTCGGCTGCTGGGTGTGAAGACAAAAGGAACAGAAAAGCAGGGTAAGGTATCAAAGCTGTCGAAGGCAGAAATACTGATGCTTAACATAGGATCTATGTCTACTGGGGCGCGCGTTTTGGCGGTCAAGAATGATTTAGCAAAACTGCAGCTGACATCGCCCGTGTGTACTAGCAAAGGCGAGAAGATTGCTCTGAGCAGGAGAGTTGAGAAGCATTGGCGACTGATCGGTTGGGGACAGATTCAAGCGGGTCTAACTCTTGAAATCCCACCTTGCCCTATTTAAACACACATTTGGATTCCAGTTTTGCCTCTACTTTATTCTTAATTTTTATTTCTTGGTTTTGCATTCGATTTTCGTCTTTTTGTGATTTTACACTATTTTTAACTTGTTCAAACAAATACTTTTTCATGGTGTTTGATGAAATGATCATAAGACGTGTACCTTTCACCTTTAATCACTTTTATTGTTTTGTGACGAAACTTTTACAAGTTGATTTAAGTTGTATTTTAACGGATAAAAACGGGTTTATCCTCATCAACTGGGAGATTATCCTCATCGCTAGGGTTGCTTATTTCGGTAGGCGTTGTTGAGGTGTTTGTGAATATAATGAAAAGGACGGCTCCTTGTGGCAACTTTGTGGTTGTGGATAGCTTCTACAATGTTGCCTCAGAATTAAATAAAAATCACGTCTACATGCTAAGCGAATGTCAACGACACATGTTTGCTATCAAACATCATGAGCGGTACACCATTATGGCAACTTTCTCGTTGACGTTTATCATGAATGTGTAAAAGTTACCCACTACTATATAGTAACAACGGTACACAATGTCAACGACACATGTTTGCTATCAAACATCATGGCAACTTTCTCGTTGACGTTTATCATGAATTCTACATCGCGTATAAAACGTTCACAATTTTTTAAGTCTTCTTAAATTAACTCTATTGTGACAATTTATAAAATATAAAAAATGCGGGGATAAAAAAAATATCCCTTCAGCTAATTAAAGCATTTTTTTTAGGGAAAATTACGGCAGTAGCCGCTTGACCAAGGTGTTTACCAAAATAGCCATTTGACCAGGCTTTATGCACCTTCCCATCCAAGTGAACCCTCTTTTTTATGCACCTTCAATCCAGCCACAACCAAGCTGACACGTGTCCCTCTTACCTGAACCAGCTTTATGCCGCCACACATGTCAGCCGAGCCGCTACAAGTACAAGCCGAGCCGCTTCGCCCCCTGCCCCACAAGTACAAGCCGAGCCGTTTCAGTAGTATTTTTTAAAAAAATATCAAAATACATCAAAAAAATATCAAAATACATCAAAAAAATATCAAAATACTCTTTTCTCCATATTTTTTTTATGAAGGCCGTCTAAGAAAAATATCAAAAAAATTTATACACATACTAGCTTATATCACACATCTTGCGAATATAACTTAAAAAAGTGATGTAGGAAAAATTGGTTTCAACTTCTAAACCACGTCTAGTAATACAATCGTGACCGACAACATACTCGATGTTCCTGTTAACAACCTCCCAGTTTCCCCCGGTGTATATCACAAACTTAACACCCATGAGTTATACTAAACGTGACCAAAGTATGTATTCAAACAAAGATAACGAGAAGACAAAAAACACATGTGTGCAAAATCCAGATGTTATATATATACTTACGAAATTATACATAAAAAACACATGTAAAGGCTTGGGCATGTGTTGAAAGCTCATAAATTCAAATGAAACGGCTTGGGGGTAGGTGGCATGCTGAAGCGGCTTAGATCCAGGGTGTAGCGGCTTGGGCATGGGTTGAAAGCTCATAAATTCAAATGAAACGGCTTGGGGGTAGGTGGCATGCTGAAGCGGCTTAGATCCAGGGTGTAGCGGCTTGGAATGGGGCAAAGCGGCTCGGCTTGGCCATGAAGCGGCTCGGCTTGGCAGTACCACAAAGCGGCATAAATCAGATATTGGGCGAAGTGGCTCGGCTTGGGCATGAAGCGGCTCGCTGACATGTGTAGCGGCATAAAGCCGGTTCAGGTAAGAGGGACACGTGTCCGCTTGGTTGTGGCTTGATTGAAGGTGCATAAAAATGGGGGTTCACTTGGATGGGAAGGTGCATAAAACCTGGTCAAATGGCTATTTTCGTAAAAAGTTTGGTCAAGCGGCTACTGCCGTAATTTTCCTTTTTTTTTTATATCATTTTTTTCAACTAGAAACAGAAAATCCCTCCATCTTCCCCTCCCTTTGGATTTCCACTTTCTCCCCTATAAATGAACACCTCCATTTATTTATAATATTCTTAGCTCCATTGTTGTTCATGTCGATCGTTGCTGCTTTTTCCAACTGAACATGCAAGGTACGTCCGTTAATTACTCATTCTGAATAATTAACACCAGAAATATATTTTGTATATCGTAAACTTATGATGATCTTGGGTTACATTTGTAACAATATAAATATTCTTTTATTGATCTTGAACAACAACTGAAAGTTTGAATGATTATGAATTGAAGTTAGGGGATGATTGTGAAGTGGACCGAGATTGCGAGACCGGACTTTAATCTGCTGGTCAGTTTATTATTGATCCCCGCTTTAATTTTTATATACATTTGATTATTAGACCAGGGGTGTGGTTTACCGCCTTCCGCCACCTCAGCATCAATGGTGCCCCTCCCTACATCCGTATAAGAATTAGGCAAAAGACTACGGTGTTCGAGATGTATAATATTTTGGCCAATTTTATCATTCTTAGGGCATAGAAGCTCTTGTTGTCAAGGTTATTAATTAGAACCTTCCTTGAAATCATGAGTCTGGTGGATTGTAAACTATATTCACAACAATGCTTAGGTAAAAGAAAAGAGGAAAAGATAAAATAAGCTGAAAGATTATGCATATTGAGCACCATGGTTATTGCCTAGTTCATAGAGGAATGTTGGGTTTAGGGTGGCGGATAGGCCACCCTTTTTTTTGTTGTAATATATGACGAACCCATTGCAGTGTATTACAATTAATAACATATTTCAATTAAACATATCCATTGTTCATTATGTTATACTGATACGTTAAGGGTGTAAGGGGCACTCCCCTAAGAGGGGAGTCCCCTCTCTTACGCATAACCAATCCTTGTGTGCCACGTCAACTCCCCTCTTAAACTCCCCTAACACCCTAAATTGATGGCGGCACTCCCCTCTTAGGTGACTTGGTTTTTTATTAAAAAAAAAAGGAAATTTTTCATTGGTCCAACCCTTCCCTCTCTCCTCCCTCTCTTCGGTGAATCCCCACCGATTTTGGTCCCCTATCTTGGTCACCGCTTGATTGGCGGCACCTCCACTCTTCGGTGGAGGAGGTCCCCGCTCTTGGTCACCGAATACGCCCCGATCACCCTAATATTTGTGGGTAAACGAGTTAAAGTTAACCTGTGCGCTGCAACGGGATGTTTATTTTAAATGTCTTTAGTTTCGTTATATGAACATAACACAACTCAGTAGTTGATATATTCTCAGATCCATTACAAATGGTTTTGATGGTTCGACTGTTTTTGGGTTTGTGTATAAGGATGTCGAATAGTTTTTATTAATTTTTACACTAATTGCGACTATGATGCAACTTGAGCGACTGAACTGGAAAATTTAACCAAATTTTTGCTTTTTCTGTCAGAGATTCAAAATTGCAATTTGTTTTTGGTCGGACTAACCGATTGATCAAAGTGAATGATGTTCTCTCTTCTTTTACACCCGATATAACATCAAATAAAGCGATTATTGATTTTGAGTAACATAATCAATGCTGATGATTAGAGAGACATTAACGTGAATTGGCTTGATAATTTAGATAGTGGAAATAAACATATTTATTTTATAAACTAAAACCAATAAATGATAAACTAAAACCGATCATACTGTAGTGATATGAATTAAATACGTACGTATAGAAATTCATGTAAATGTTCAGTTATTTTTTTTTTGAACGGCAAATTTGGATCACTGACGGATCACTGGAGTATCATCGTGCCACCAGCAGAACCACCCGATCATATCCATCTCCACTAGGCAATAATGCCTATACACCAATTCAGGAGGAAACCCAATAAATCTGGGAAAAACCCCCTTTGTGGGAATCGAACCCATGACCTAATGGTCATAAGCCTTATCCCACCTCCAAGATACCACTAGGTTATAATGCCATGGGTAAATGTTCAGTTAAATGCTTGTTCATTTACGATCGATCATGTTTTACATAATAAATTCATAGATTGATCATGTTTGGAAATGAACTAATAAACACAGACTAATTGAAAACAAATTATTATGCCTATGAATCCAATATAATATTGCAAACATATTTTTGATGGCATTAATAATCAGGGTCGTCTCCGAAAATGATAAAAAAATTTGGGCCTCGGGCGAAACAAAAAAATTGAGCCCACTTAGTATAATATAAACTCACCAGTTATATATCAAGAAACCACAATACGACGATAATTGTTACAAAACAAACCAAAAGCAGTGTAGTTTAATAAAATATGTTTATACACCCATGTATATATAAATATGCGATTCAAATTAGTAATGTTTTTAGACATAACATGTGACGTAATCTCACTTTATAAAACAATTGATATTGTTTTTAGAAAATGAATCGTTACAAAATCATTAACTAAAAATAAAAGTTAATCATCGGGTTTGAACTCATTATCTCAAGACTATAACCCAAAACATTAAACAATGAATCATATGATCATCTTGTTAACAAGATCAAACTGTTAATCAATTAAGTGAATTGATAAATAAAAATGCAGGAGACTAATAGTTGAAAATTGTTTAACCATTGACCTTGGTTTTCAAATTTGAGTATCTTAACCATTGATCTAGCTTCATTTTTTTTATTGAACTCATTTATTAAACATTTAACATAGCGGCGCTCACTTAAAAATCTAGGTCTTGAAATTTTGTTGGGCCCTATAAACCCTTTAGGCCTTGGTGTCTGTCCGGACTGCCCAGCCCTAAAACCGGGCCTGTTAATAATTAACACAATGGATGAGATCAATTCACAAATAGTAATTTTCATTTCATAGTGATGTGCCTCTTGTTCTGCAATCAGATCCAAAACAAATAGATTTAAGTGCAAAGGGTTTGTAGGTTAGAGAAATTTGTGGTCAATACAAACCGAATAAATCTCAGTGGCGTATTGCGATTTTCTGGAATTACTTCTAAAATTTGCGATTCAAGGAGGGTAAGATGATAAACATGGAATGTTTGAATATAATATAAAGAGATATATCTTTGAAATTGAGATCATATTTCATTCAGAATTAAGTATACAAAACGCATCATACAATGAAATACAATGAAATTAAGAAATAAGAAGGATGCTTACCATGAGGATTGTGGATCACCGTTTGGATAATTTATATATAGGGTAATGCAAGACAAAAAACCCTCAAATTTTTAGAAAACTCTGAAAACCCAAATCTCCCCCCATTTTTACCCAACCTCCCGACATTTTTTTTTTTGAAAAAAATTACACATGTAATATACATGTTTTAGAGTGTTTTGGGCCAAAAAAAACAAAAAAGCGCCGAATGGATTTTTTTAAAAAAAATAAACAAAATTCAGCGCCTAACACGTGTTAGACAAAAATGCTGAAAGTTGCTGAAATTTTTTTTTTTTTTAAATTATCCCTTCGGCGATTTTTTGATTTTTTTGGCCCAAAACTCTTAAAAACATGTATATTACATGTGTTATTTTTTTCAAAAAAAAAAAAAATGTCGGGAGGTTGGGTTTTCTAGGGTTTTTTATATAGATAGGGTTTTCTATCTAGCCCTACCCTTTATATATATATATATATATATATATATATATATATATATATATATATAGGGTGGAGTTATTGTAAAAAAGACCAAAATTGTGAGAAAGGTAAGAAAAAATCTCAACCATTAGATCTAAATTAATTGAAAAGGGTAAGATTGTAAATACATTAACAAATTCAAATATGGTAATCCTTGATTTAAGGATTTGGAGAGAGAAAATCCTTGATTTAAGGAATATAACCGTCCATAACATTATTCATTTTAATTTTTTTTGCATCATTCACAGAATCAGAGCCATGTTCATGACATGGTGTTTTAAAAAATTCATAGTTCAATTCATGGTGTTTTTACGAAAATAATATAACACCATTCAGTAAACAAAAATATAACACCATTCAGTACACAAAATAACACCATTCAGTACAAGATATAACACCATTCAGTAAACAAAAAATAACACCATTCAGAAACAAAATAACACCATTCAGAAACAAAAAAAAAAACCATCCAGCAAACAAAAAATAACATCATTCAGTAAACAAAAATAACACCATTCAGCACACATATAACACCATTCAATAAATATATAACACCATTCAATAATTATATAACACCATTCAATAACTATATAACACTATAAACAAGATATAACACTACAAATGACTTATAACACTATAAATGACTATAAAACACTATGAATGGTATATAACACCATATTACCATTTTCTAACTCTGTATAACACTACAACCCATCGTTCCAGTGCCGGCGAAGACGTCGATGATTCAGAGCGGCAGAGACGTCGATGATTCAGATCGGCGGAGATGTTCAATCGGCGGAGATCGGCAGAGATGTCAGATCGGCGGAGGAAAATCGATGGAGATCAGAACGACGAAGATGAGATCAGCGGAGATGTCAACCGGCGGAGGAAGGCGGAGATGTTCAATCGTCGGAGTGTTAGGGTTTTAATTGAAGCAACAGATGGTGATTTGATGATGTTGTTCGTAAAATTCCGAAAGAAGAAAGAGGATCGAAATTGTAGGATTATGATTTGCAGTTTCCTAAATTCTAGTGGATATAAAAGACTATATTACCCCTATAATTTACAAATTAGTCCAAAAAATAAAAACACATTTTATAATTTGGTCCCTATTATCTCAACCATTAGATCAAAGATCTAATGGCTGAGATTCTTTCTTACCTTTCTCACACTTTAGGCCTTTTTTACATGATCCTCTACCTATATATATATAGTAGGGTTCCTGCGGAAAGTGTGTTTTTCCTTGAAAGTCTAGGAAGCAATAAGAACGCGACATGTGGCATTGAAGGATTTTAACTAAAAGGGCAATTGTGTAATTTGAATATTATTTCAATTATGGATTATTTTATTAGGATAACTAACTAACCAGAAAGTTATGGAAACTAAATATTCCATTTAAATCAAATTGATAGTTTCAATTTAAATCGTACAAGACGCTGTGTTTCTTGACAATATGTTTTAACAGCAAGCAGATTTCTTGACGCTGTGTTTTAACAGTAAGCAGATTTCTTGACGTTGTGTTTTAACAGCAAACAGATTGCTGGAGGATTCTTGACACTGTGTTTTAACAGCAAGCAGATTGCTGGAGGATTCTTGACACTGTGTTTTAACAGCAAGCAGATTTCTTGACAATGTGTTTTAACAGCAAGCAGATTTCTTGACGCTGTGTTTTAACAGCAAGCAGATTTCTTGACGCTGTGTTTTAACAGCAAGCAGATTGCTGGAGGATTCTTGACACTATGTTTTAATAGCAAGCAGATTGCTGGAGGATTCTTGACACTGTGTTTTAACAGCAAGCAGATTTCTTGACATTGTGTTTTAACAGCAAGCAGATTTCCTTGACACTGTTTTTTAACAGCAAGCAAATTTCTTGACACTGTGTTTTAACAGCAAGGCCCTGTCACATGATCCTTGGAAAACACATGTACCACATACCTACACTCAAAAAGGTAGATAAACCAAAATCAAATACATGTTTTTTTTAATGTGTAAACTAATTTAATACGAAAAAAGTGGTGTATGAAAATAACTTACGTCTCCTTCATCTAGCTGTAAATGTGCTCTCAAATGTTTCCCTGAATTAACAGTCTTTCGGTTAATATTAGGACAGCCAGTTTGAATATCTTGCGTAGATAGTGTTGTTCTTTGGTTCGGTTAGGGAGAGAGAGGGAGAGAGAGAGAGAGAGAAAGTGGGGAAATCCCATGATTTTAGGGATTGGTTATTGATATGGCAGTTTCTTTACTGATTTAAAACACTTCCAATTACCAAAATACCCTCACTATATTAAAAGTCTCTAATTATATAACTCAGATATTACGAAAATGCCATCCATTTGATCTAAGCCATTAAAAACACCAATCGGAGGGCCCAGATCGCTTCCTAGACTTTCTAGGAAAAACACATTTTCCGCAGAACTCCTACTCTATATATATATATATATATATATATATATATATATATATATATATATATATATATATATATATATATATTATACACACACCTGGTGCTAAGATATATACTCTCTATTCATGAAAAGTCACGTTGTTTGGAATCCTATTGAAATGAACCAACGTGATCGTTCGGTGATAAATGCTCATGAACCAACACAACCTTTCATAGAACCATATAAACATGAATCAACCATCTTTTCGAACAGATCAAATTGTTAGAGATGTTAAATATCACAACCTTTCATAGAGTATGACCATGAATCAACCATTGTGTCGTTTCGAAAGGGTTTAAAAAAAGAATGAGTAAATCAACCATTGTGTCTTTTCGAAAAGGTTTAAAAAAAGAACGGGTAAAGGTGGTAACCCTTCGTCCAAACCATTGTGTCTTTATCCAAATCATTGTGTCCTAAGTTACTTTTTGTAGTATATACGAGTAGACGTTAACCCGCGCGTTGCGGCGGGATATTGATTATGAATACGTTTAGTATCACTACATGAGATAGGAAATATCACATAACTTGAAATTAATGTTACATAAACTTAAATATCATATTATTATTCGGATTATGTTTAAGATATTGTCTTAAAATATAATGAAAATTATGTGAATAATGTTCGCACATTGCGCAGGTTGTACTGTATATACTTGTTAAACAAACTGAATTCTACATGTCTACATCTTAAACAAAATCCGTTTAATAACGTAGATTGGAAAACCAAACAAAACTACAAATTAACATACCAAAAAGAATTATGACTCAAGTTAACCTTTTAAGGAAATGATTTGAGTTTCAGGCTTTTTGATGGCACATTATAAACACCCCAAGTTTTAGGACCGAATATATTGAGTAAATAACATTATATACTTGTGATTATTGAATGTACAACGTCCTCTATCAGCTTATTCTCACAACTGCCAAAACTCAATAAGCAAGTAATCAAAGGAAATACAAAACACCATCAACCTTCTTGCTTATTGAGCTTTGGCAGTTGTAAGAATGCAAAATGTGAGAATAAAATCCAGCAAAGTCCGAAGAATAACAATTTTTTCATGATGTTGTTTGTTGGATTCTTAACAGAAAAGAGAAGAAGAGTACCAATAAGATGCACCTGCGGATGATATATATAGTATACATATTAGAGATGAAGATGAGATTTTGGTTTGTTGGGCCAATCATGTGATAATTAATATTATTTTATGGATGAAATTCAAAGTTTCTCGCATCAGTACATTACCAACTAATTTTATTTGGTAAACCATAATTGGACGGTCACTTAACTTGTATGTTGAGGTCGACTTCAACAATTAGGTTTTAGGGTTTTGTTTATAAAATGGTGGGCTCATGTAATAACCTGTTTAAAAAAGGGTAAATTAAATAAATTAAAAGAATGATTAAAGTACCCCTCTATCAACTTAGTATTGTTAAGAGTATTAGTCATTTTGGATGGATTTAGCAACTTTTTTAAAAGCTCGTGGTTCCTATGAGATCTAGTTAATGTGAACAAACGTCAAGGACGATTTTAACAATTTACTCTTTCATTTAATAACAAATGTTGTGTATAAAAGAATACCACTTATTCTAATATGTGTGATACCGTAAATAATAATACCCGTTACTGTACGTATCCAGAAAACTTAATTATAATTACCATTCTTATTATTTCCATTACAATTCATCATTAAATATTAAAAATGTCATATATCAGTGTTAGTATTATAATAATACTATTATTAAAATCTATTATTTTTCTTAAACCATCTGCTAAATGGTTTTGTAATGCCAAACCCACATTTTTTTTCTTAAACCACACACATGTAAAACCATTTGTAAAGTTAGATAACCCACTTTTTATTTTTCTTAAACCACACACATCTGTGTACCATATTGAGAGAGCGGTGATTGAGAGAGAATACCGGAGAGAGAGACCGATATGGGTATTTTGCGGTGGATGATGGCGACAGTGTAAGGTTGGGTCGCCGTTCACCACCACAGCCCCGACCTTCGACAAAATCTAACGCAATGGATTGCAATGGCGTCTCCGAATTCTCCACCACCCACACCACCATGCCATTCGTGACTGTTGGAACACCAAAACGAAGTCATAGAAGACAAAACAACCCCGAACCACAAATATCATCTTTTACAATCACCACTGCCACCATACGCGACCCACTGTCGTCATCGTTTACCCTTCCGATTGAAGCCGAACCCCAAAAAAAGAATGTGTTTGTCGGTTTGTTTGAACGACGCGTATGTATATTTGATTTGAACGACGCTATGTAATAGTCTAGCATTTGTGTATTTCATTTGAATGGCGTGCATGTATGTGTTTGTCGTTTTGTTCGGTTTGTTTATATAGGTGACGCAAAATCCCTTCAAAACGGTGTGACCCTTTGAATTGTAAAGGGGTTGTTTATTAAGTAGGCGTGTTGGTTCATGCGGTGCATACAAAACGACACATCTGTTAAATCTGCTTGTAAAACATTATCAATGTAACAAAGGAATGCTTTGGTTCATTTGAGGAGGTTATTCTTTAACAACAATGGTTAAATAAAGGATACATCGGTTCATTTGAAGAGAAAATTTTTTACCAATAAGTTGGTTTTGCATAGACCTTTTTGTTTATAAGATGAGGCGGTGTGAGTAAGTATGTGAGACACATATCTATAGTAAAGTATAATAATAATAATAATAATAATAATAATAATAATAATAATAATAATAATTAAAGCATCAACTTTGTTCTTTAAACAGCACTCGACTTTCGTATTTACAGCCGACATATGATTATAAAAATGTGGTTTTTTAATTAACAGATGAAGAGGTGTGTCTCAACAATCATGGCGGTTCATTAGAAGGATGATAAAAAGACACGTCTAAATGACGCGACGTTTAAACGAAAGGACATGACTCAACAATATACAATATATATTATAATTTTCTAATGGACGCGACTTTTAAACGAAAAGACATGACTCAAGTTGCTTTTTGTATGGTTATATAATTATATATGTATTATTTAAGGGGTGTGTATATTGGGGCATGTTGGTTTGGGAGGTATTATTTAAGGGGTGTGTATATTGGGACATGTTGGTTTGGGTTGGCACTTGGCATAACATGTGTTTAATATATGGTATGTGTTTATTAAGGCAAGGGTATTATTTAAGGGTGTGATGTGAATAGACACAACTATTGAGTTAGTCTAAGGTACCCTAAGTTACTTTTTGTAGGGTTATATAATGTGTAAGAGTTACCCACTATTGTATAGTAACAATACACGAAACTTCTTAGAGACAATGTTCTGTTTTTTTGTTTTTGTGTTGTAGTGATTTCTTTTGTCTATTATTGTCCTCTTGTACTAAAGGCGGTTTACATTTTGAGTCCCTTAAGTTTGTATGTTTCATTTTTCGCCGTGCCTGCCTCTTTTTTTTTCTTTTGGTTAAGGCTTTCTCGGTATAAATTCGAGTTTGTCTACGTTTCACATTAGCTCGTGGCATAGGTTTGCTTTTTCCTTTGTCTACGTTTTACATCATGTGTCGGTATAAGTTCACGTTTTTGTTTCATGATTTTTCCCAGTTTTAGTCGGCATTTGGTTACTAAGCACGGTTATACGGCACACGTGCCCGCAAGGACTACGGGTTGAACCAAAACAAAATATTTTTTTCATACCTGGAAAGTTTCATTCGTTGGATATAGAGCCAACTTTTCAATTTTTTTTATTCTTTGGAATTTTATTTTCCCCTGCTTGGTGGTATCAATCAGAACGCCTTATTTATCTTTCCAGTAAAACGGATATCTCCATAAAAGATTATCAGTTTAATTTTTTCTGTTTTGTTCTTCACTCGAACTAAAATAACTAATATCTTATAAGGAATTCAAATGGCAAGATTAAATTTAAAACAACCAGGACAGGAGAGGTTCCCTTGTATTCAAAAGAATACCTCATGTGGGGTGTTTAATTCTCATTTACCTGATTCTTGTTTTCCCCCTTATTTTTTACTTTTTTTGAACTGCCAACAAAGTTTTATTAGACTAGAACTAACAACTTGTTAGTTTTCACCACATTACATTAGAAGAAAAAAAACAACTTAAACATGCATACAAGATAAATCGAATCGACACCACTTTACCGCACTAGCCTTTGCCCGTTTCATGATCCAAATGAACCCAAGATGCTTTATCTGTTCTTTAACGCCCACCACATTAGCAGTTTTCTGGTTGAATATGGCGTCATTCCTGCACTTCCACAGGCACCAAACGGAAATTTGCACCAACGGATACATAACCTTTCTCCAGATTCGGGACCCCGTTGCTTGTTTGTGCACCTCAACTAAATCCTTGATACTGAAAAGGATAAACCTTGGGCATTTACACCACTGGACAACAAAGTCCCAGATGGTTTGTGCGAATTCACATGTGGTACAAATATGCTCGGCTGATCCATCACTACCACACGAACTGCACCACATCGAGTCAACGTGTACGTTTCTTCTTGCCAAATTATCCAAAGTGGGAAGCAATCTAGTGATGTTAGTTAGTGTCAACAACACAATTATAGTTGAAGGGGTTCCTTCAGATGATTCGCTTATGGCAGTTAGTGTCGACAACTAGTTGCTATTAATAGTTTGTCATTGAAAAGCTGATTTCTGCAGATCTGCATTTAAAGTGCGTTTCGGGTACTTTTTAGTGTCGACCGAGCGGTCATCCGTCCGGATGACCTTCCATACAATGACTAGGAACCAAATTCTTACTCTATACGTATCTACACCGAGCATTTGATGGTTCAAGCGGTGCTACCCTTGTGTTCAAATTGAACTAGTGAGCCCAAAAAAGATTCTCTTGAACTTCACTGTGATTTTATGATTTGAAGTATAATATATTTCTTAAGAAAAGTTACATACAGCACTAGTATGGAATTTAAGTTAGATAAAACAAGTTATGAAAAACTTAATAAATAATTTGAGTAAAAAATGGTTCATATATTAAAATATATACTCATTCTTAAACACAATCAAGAGAGGAGCTTTGGAGACAACCTTTCATGCCAGAACAAAACACAACCTTGTTTAACTATGCTTGATGGAGCTGCAATCATGGATGGATTATAACTTCTCACAGATTAACATGTTCTGTAATCTCTTTTGACAGGTTGACTTTCATGGTCAAACAAACTATGACTCGATTACAGTTCCCAGTTAAAGTTTTATTTACTCAAAACATGCTATAATTCACATGAAATCAGGATGAACATCATCTTCAACAATCTCATCGCTTACCTTTGTCTCAAATGCAGCATCATTAACGATGTCTTCACATCTGCTTTCATCATCATCATCATCATCATCATCATCATCATCAATGAAGTTATTCCATTTTGAAACTGGTCTCTTCAGTTTTGCCATCACAGAACTTGATCCAGTATCTGTGAAACCACGATCACCATCATCATCACAGGAACCCCACTTTGAACTTCGTTTCATTATATCCGTCCTCGTTGAACTTGATGTTCCGTACACAGAACAATGGTCAACAGTATCATCTTTATGTTGATTCTCACCAAACCTTCCTTTCCCAATTGTTCCGGGCTCCTTGCCTGCAGTTGGATGTTTATTCGAAAGAAGCCAAGATAAGAATAACCAATTTGAACTACTTTTAAAATAAAAAAAAAAAAAAAACAGGATACGCGTTTAGATAAGCATTTAGACCGGGAGGAAAACAAAATCATCTAACCTGGATTATTGACGTTCTTCTTCGTGTTTCTCTTTTGAAAAACTGGCCTTTGAAGGTTTTCCCCATTTTCACAATCAGCAGAGTAGTTATTCCTCAATTTTGGCTTCTTAAACAGTGGTTTTGGCAACTCTGTCACAAAATTTGGCTCACACAGCTCCCCTGTATCAGTTGTAAATAACAGCATTGAGATAAGTATGTGTAATATGTAGGAACCTGAACACAACTAACATAGCAAAAACTAACAACATAATTAGCAATGTAACTGAAAGATAACTATCACTAACTATAGCTCTAAAACTATGTTTTGTGGTGAATGTGAAATGCTAAAAAAACACACCAAAAAAAAACCACCACCGCCCCACACCCGCGAGCTCCTCCACGCCACTGCCCCCACGCACTCCTCTTCTACCACAACACACAGCCTGAGGGCATGTGTTATACCTGGTGAGTGGTGAGGGGGAGCATTGCCACGTAGACGCCACATCAGCAGGAAAGCCGCCCACTCGCCATGTGTTATACCTAGTGAGTGGTGAGGGGGCACTGCCACATAGGCGCCACATCAACAAGAAAGTCACTCACTCACCATGTGTTATACCTAGTTAGCGGTGAGTTAAAATTATTTTTTTAGTTCTAGCTGTTTCACAACGGTCAAAAAGGAGCTCTCACACTAGTGAGCTCACTCACGGACTCAGCGTTCACGCAACACTAAAGCGTGAGCTGACACGGCGCGCTCCCCTCTCCACGCTCACCACGCATTACACATAACACACACTCTACTCGTATACATAGTTGTTAAAAGCCATCGCCTCTTGCGCCTAGGCCCAATTTCCTAGCGAGGCGAGGCAATTGCGCCTTAAGTCAAGGCAATTGCACTTTAATTCTCCAACTGATGGTTCATGCGCAGGTTCCGGCGAGATTCCTAGATTCTTGAGAGTTTCCGGGCAAATTCTCTAAATTCTTGCAAGATTCTAGCTAGATTTCTACTTTTATCTAACAAAACTACTTTTCTACACTAATAAACTAGCATTTTATACTTTTGGTACTAAATAGACGATATTAAATATTATATAATAGCTTTAGTTTATTTTATTTGAAGAATAGTATTAATTTTCTATTATATAAAAATATTTTATGTTTTTTTTTGTTGTACGCTTTTTTTTCTTAGGCCCGCGCTTTTTTTGTGCCTTGCGCCTAGGCCCCAGGCGAGGCCTATGCGCCTTGAGTGCGCTTAACGCTTTTAATAACTATGCTCGTATAAAAAAAATACACTCTCCAATTGTGCATTCTAGCAGCAAATGTGTGGCTTCATGTTTCTAAACACAATCAATATCCATTCTATATCAAACATTACCACAAAAGCTATAACTAATTCCAAAACCTAACCATATTCATCTTCTAATTATGCAACAATAACTAGACATAAACAAATTAGGTCATAACTCATAACTAGAAAACAACATCAACCAACAACTAACCTTCATCATCACCGGATCCAAACTCATTAACCTCAACGTCAACATACTCGCTCCAGTCAGTGCGTTTGTTACTCGGTTGATGAACTTGAACTTCAGTGTGGTCGTGACCTAGGGTTTGTTGTTCTCGCAGCTCCTGCTGCTGTTCAACGAACTGACGCGACATGTTGAAGGTCTGCACGAATTTGCGAACGTCTTTCGCCATGAATGCTTGCGAAAACACCTTTCGAACGGATTGTTTGGCGTTGCAGACGACGCAGGTCCATTTGTTGCTGCTTTTCTTCCTCTGTTTTACCTGTTGAAAGATCAGATTAATAGGATTTAGGTTTTAAAGATTGAAACAGAAACCGGTTACTTGTGTGTGATGAGAGTGATTGATGATTGCCTGCATGGTGGAGCATTGGAAGCATTGAACGGCGATGAAGACTGTAGACATTTCCGATCGATAATTCGAAATGGTTTGAGTGCGTGTTTTTGGTTTTGGCGCCAAAATAATAACCCTAGGACCGTTCGGGTCGGGTCTCTGATGATGTTTATGTGGTAACCACTCATAACCAATTTAAGACTGAGGGGAGTGGGGCGACTCCTCCCTTTGAGATGCCCCAAGATGCCTCAAACACCGCGCTCCTTAGGCAACTTTCATAGCAACTTCATCTTGGGCGTCTTGCAGAGGATGCCATCCTCCTTTTTCATCCACCAATCAAAAACCTCACTTTTTCAAACAACCAATCATAACTCTTTATTGGGCATCTTAAGTTGCCATGAACACCACCCCCATTTTTTTACCCAACTACCTCTATGATGACGTGGCGAAAAATGACGCAAGTCGCCCCCTCAAAAGGTCGCCCCACTCCCCTCAGTCTAAGTGGTGGACATTGGGGGTGTTTGGGTTCTTACTTATAACTTCTAAGAAGTCGTGAGAAGTTAGAATTTCTCTTTCTTCAAGCCATAAAAGTCTTTCTCAAGAGGGTGTTTGAGATTTCTTTTAGCCATAAAAGTTCTTGTGTTGGGATTCCTTTTAACTTATAGGAAGTTAATAAGTTAAAAGTAGGGGAATGTTTGGCTTAACTTATTTCTGGCTTTTTTAAAAGGACTTTTGGCCAAAATAAGTCAGGAAATCCTGACTTTTGGCAAATCCCCCCTCACAAACAAAGAAAAGCCAAACACTTATAAAATGACTTTTGCCCTTCAAAAGGACTTTACTCTCAAAATAAGCTAAGCCAAACACGCTCTAGCTCCAAAATAAGGAATCCAAACACCCACATTGACAAATGCGAAGCTTTTAAACATCTAGGTTTTGAAAGAGGAGGTTTTAGGTTCAAAACCTACAAACGACGGGGAATAAAAGAATTTATCGTTCACACGTGAAAAAATGATTGAACTTAAAAAAAAAACTTGATTAAAATTTTACCGTTCACACGTGAAAAAATGGCTGAACTTAAAAAAAAAATTGATTAAAAAATAAAACGGATCAAATATGTTCAACAAGTAAAAAATGGCTTGCAGTATTATATATCTAAGAAGTTGTAGGTCACTCAAAGTTTAGTTTAACTCTTGAAATCCCACCTTACCCTACGTTAACCCACACGCATTTATATTCAAGTTTTGCTTTTGCTTCATCATTTTTTCTTCGTGTTGTTTGTGATGGTAAGACATGTACCTTCACCTTTAACTTTTATTTAAAAAATAGTTCGTGTTTTCATGAAGATGTCGCCATTGTAGATTCAGAAGATTTAGAGAGAGGATTAAAAACAAAAATTTTTATTGGGGTAAAATTAGACAACTTTAAAACTATTATTTTTAGAAAGAGGGTGTAAAAAGTAAAAGGGATGTGTATTTAGCCTACCCAAGGCTTATTGATAAACTAAAAAGACAAATTTATCATAGAATTTATGCATATCCTATCAGACTAGTGGGGTATGGAGAGCCTCATTCCCAAGGGGATGGGCCGCCATGTAGAAGTGGCTTGGAGCGGATGGACCTAAGGGGGTGGGGGATGAACCCCTTTATGTATATATATGTATGTATGTATGTATAGATGTGTGTGTGTGTTAGGAGAGAGGAGAGAGGAGAGAGGCCCGTGAAGATCGGCTGGTGGGTGACGGAAAGGACGAGCCGGAGGAGTGGGGGGCGGTGTGGGGGACCGGCGCCGGGCATCGCCGGGCCTAAGCCGGCCCCCATACCGCTTGGTCTCAGTGTGGAAATATCTCATCTAAGGCTATAGGGTGTGGTCATGACCCTCATGACCACCATGACCCTCCATGTTAGTGCCATGTAACACATCTCTAATCCACCATTCAAAACCACTACCCTAAGGGTGTGGTCATGACCTAAACCCCTAGCCCCTTATTTATTTTAATTTATCTTTGACTAAAGAAAAAAGGAAATGATTTGTTGAAAAATGGAAAGGAGGACCATGGTTGCCATGATTTAATCCATGCAAACCATGGTGGATCAATCAAGGGGGTGGTGTAGCCTTCCATTCATGTTCCTAGGTGGCAAATCATGTCCCAATAATGACCCCCACACCCTATAGCCTAAGATTATGGTCAAGATCAAATTACAAATTAAAATAGAAAGTTAGGGTTTTTCCCATTTTTATTTAGGGACGTTTTATATTGGCTATTCATGTTTATAAATGTTTAAACAAACTGTTTATGATTATTTATTGGTAAACAAGGTTGATTTGAATAACTAATTGACGTTTATTTCATACTGATTAGGGTTTAACATTCACGAGTTTGATGTTGCAAAAGCTATCAAGATTGAAGATTGAAGACGGATTTAGTTAACTCAATTAGACCAGTGTTTTGTTTTGCAATGCAACATTAACCCAATTCAACAATTTCATTAAAAGTTGGAATAGTGTATTCTTCAATCTACCACCCGATGATAAGCACGGTCCTAAACTATGACTATTGCCATCGACGTCATATCCTACGAAAAACACACCGCCAGTAACTCACGTTGGGTTACATTTTATTTATATTTTATCTAACTACACGTAATGTACTATCATTATCATTGATTTTTTTTATGTTGGCTTCATTGAGTTTTGATCAAGGAAAAGTTTGTACATGTTATGTTATTCTACGCATGATTGTTGTTCACGAGCCGAGTCGAACCGAGCGGACCTTTGCTCGTGTTTGGCTCGTTTACAAACCGAACCGAACGGAGCGGCTCATTTAAAACCGAGCCTCAAATCAAGAAAGCGTTTTTCGAGCAGTAAATATTCCGAGCGAGCGTCGAGCGAAGTTCGAGCATTTTGGACAACCATGTTGCCCTATTTAAATTTGCTGAGAGAGACAATGACAATGTTTGGTCTCAAGCTTTTATGTCTTTAAAAACATGCACATTTCATGGTATAATATTTTTTTATGAATAACAATGTTGTGACCGACGAGGCGATGATTATATTGCGCGAACAATTACGTTGAGAGCAGGATACGATCGACTTAGGGTAACGACATGAAACATTAAGGCGATAAGCAGCCTGTCGTTTATCGGTTTAGGGTTTAACTTTTAGATTTGATATTAATTTTTTATTGGCGTGGTCGGTCTAGTACGTATAGATGTAGTTGTATATTTGTATATAGTGAACTAAAATCTAATATAGTGGTATATATAAAACTATAAATTTAATTTATATTTAAATATATCTGTATGTGTAATGTGTGTATATATATAGGTGTGTGTATCTATATGTATAATTTATATTTGTATATGTATGTGTATATACATGTTTATATATGTATATGTATATGTATACTAATTAAAAATAATAATTCGAGCCGAGCCAAGCCGAACCGAGCCAAGCGGACCTTTGCTTATTCTTGGCTCGTTTACAAATCAAACCAAGCGGAGCGACTTGTTTACAACCGAGCGTCAAATCGAACGAGCATTTTTCGAGCAATTTCCGAACGAGCGGCGAGCGATTTTTAATTACCTAGAAAAAATCAATAAAAAATACCAAGTGGCTAAAAAGGTGTTTGTACAATTTATTTATTTTGTAAGCTTAAAAGTTAAAATATCTGAACTTCAAAAAAACAAAAGAAAAAAATTGTTGACTTTCTATAGGGTTTTGATTGAGTGCAGTCAACTGATATTTAATCACTGTAGTGATGTTCACTCTGAATCAAATAAGAATTTTTAATTAGTTTCAAACCATTAGATTAAAAGTAGATTGATGGTTGAGATGTGTTTGATTGTTTCCCTTTTTTCTGTTCTCTAATGAACCATCTATTATCCATCTATACTATCAATAAAAAGAAGAAAATCAACTGATATAAGAAAAGTTGAGGTGGCAATCATAGAGGCTGTTCAACAAGACTTTTCTTATGTTATTACTGCATCATAAACTTTAATATATAAAATCACTTTAATTTTCAAAGATCTGGCTCACATTCAAATTTCAAAGGTCTAGTCAACATTGAAAATTCAAACCTCTACCCACATACAAAAGGGCAAAGCTTTATACACACTTCAAACCTTTGCCCATAACCTCTACCCATATTCAAAATTCAAAATCCTGGCTCTAAATTCAAAATTCAAACTATATACATATATAACATACATTTCTGGCTCCACTTTCAAAATTCAATCCATCTCTCTCTCAAATCTTCAGACAAAAGTTAGGATCTTTGAACAATTTATGATCTGGGTTTTTGTTAAACCAATTAAAATTTACAAAAAGTTTTTATTTTTATTATGAATCTGATGTAGAGGTAATATCGATATAAGTTGAGATCTGTTGTGTTTTTTCTTTTTGGATAATAGGGTTTTAAGGGAAAGAAAATGGCACGCAAGAAGATCCAAGAGTATGATTCCAAGAGATTGGTGAAGAGCATTTCAAGAGGATTTCTGGTTCTGAATTACCCATCAAATCTGCACAGGTAAACAATGATTTCGAAATTTTTATTTACTTTTTTTTATTTAAAGCTTCTATTTGGTGCCCTAGATGGTTTCAGTGGTTTTCAAGAAGGTGATGAAGCTAAAACTTTGATCAAAACAGAAGAAGAAGAAGAAGAAGAAGAAGAAGAAGAAGAAGACCGAGTAATGGATTGAGGTAGACTCACTTTTATTCTTGATATATGCTACATAACCTTGGATCTATTGACCGAGTAATGTGATTCGTGAAGTATATTTATGTGTTACAGGCTGGTCAAGTTTATGGAGTCTCTCTAACTGGTAATTTATTAAGAATGTATGGTGCTTTACCATAACAGAAGGGCAGTGGTGAAGATTTTCAGAAGAAGAAATGGATTGAGGTTTGTTTTCAAGTTTCAATATGAAGTGTTTTTTTCAAAGTATATAATCATTGAACCTAATTGCTTGATACTTTTGGGCCTTATTTACAGGGGTTATCTCAGCAGCATAAACGTTAATGGTTCTTAGTAGATCATGTTCCTCATGGATATAGAAGGAAATCACTTTTGGAAGTTCTTATCATAGACTACTGGTGGTTATTTTAGTTGACAGTTTCTGGTGTTTTAATGGCAGGAAACTGGCTCAAAGGTTGAAGAGTGAAGGTGTTATATTGCGTTCATGATTTGTAAAACCTTAGGTCTCAAAATCTTATTGATTGAATCAGGTATGAAGTTTCTTTTTCGAATTGTTAATCCTTTATTTATATGGTTCTAATTTAGTTCTTTCTTTCTTATTTGAAGGGAAAAATCTACAGAGAAGTTATTGAAGCAACGGAAAATTTTAGCATCATTTTTTGGAGGACTCACGTCAGCACGCTCATTTTTATCTCTGGCCGGTAGGTTCTCGAACTACAATCGGTTATTCAAGCTTTCTGTGTGTGTTTGCTCTATTTTTTCTATGTCGTTATTGATAAAGAGTTTACCAATTGTGTGTGTTAGGCAATGTTAATATCTTCCTGAATCCGTTAGAGAACTTTAAAAAGTCTCTGAATCCGTTAAGCTTTTGGAAGTACTTTTGATCCGTTTTTAAGCGTTGTGTTATGCTAATAGAGCTCTAAAGATGTTAGTTTAAGAATCAGTAAATGTAGTAAGCTTTAACTAATCTTTTTCTTTTGTGGGCTAATTCAACGGACCTTAATTTCTTGATTTTTATAATTTGGGTTTTTTTTCTCAAATACTTTTACTGTGATATTTGCTTTTATTATGTGCTTCGACCCGAATAGATCCAAGCCGATCCAAAAAGGTTCGACTCTGTTTTACTATAAACCGGGGTATCCATAAAAAATGACACCATAAGAAAAAGTTTCTGGCTCTGCCACTGGACCCAATATTGCCGGTATAGATTTGAAATGAATGTGTTAAAACTTAATAGGCAACAACATTCTAAAAGATGAGACCACAAAATGTGTTTGGCTCTGTCAGATTATGTTGCAAAGAAAACTTGGATGACTGTTATGTTGATTAAGTTACTATTTTCAACCACAGACATTATCAGTTGCTGACAAATAGGGCACACGTCAATTTTCAATATTTTATTGTTAATATCTCTCATTTCTGCTATCATAATTTGAAAGAAGGCATTCTTATTTGACAGTGAAGAAATTATTGTATACTGGGCTTTTGTACCAATGCTTCCTTTAATTCCAACTATTTCCTCATCTAAGTCAAACGTGACCTGAATATATGCGCCAACACGAATAATATTATGTGGGCCAGGTATGAAGTTTCTTTTTCTAATTGTTAATCCTTTAGTTATATGGTTCTAATTTAGTTCTTTCTTTCTTATTTGAAGGGAAAAATCTACAGAGAAGTTATTCAAGCAACGGAAAATTTTAGCATCATTTTCTGGAGGACTCACGTCTGCACGCTCATTTTTATCTCTGACTGGTAGGTTCTCGAACTACAATCGGTTATTCAAGCTTTCCGTGTGTGTTTGCTCTATTTTTCTATGTCGTTATTGATAAAGAGTTTACCAATTGTGTGTGTTAGGCAATGTTAATATTTTCCTGAATCCGTTAGAGACCCTGGATGGCTGTTATGTTGATTAAGACCATAAAATGTGTTTGGCTCTGTCAGATTATGTTGCAAAGAAAACCTGGATGACTGTTATGTTGATTAAGTTACTATTTTTAACCATAGACATGATCAGTTGCTGACAAATAGGGCACACGTCAATTTTCAATATTTTATTGTTAATATCTCTCATTTCTGCTATCATATTTTGAAAGAAGGCATTCTTATTTGACAGTGAAGAAATTATTGTATACTGGGCTTTTGTACCAATGCTTCCTTTAATTCCAACTATTTCCTCATCTGAGTCAAACGTGACCTAAATATATGTTGGTGCACTACATCTGTCGACTTCGTCTTGTATCAAGTCTTAGTTTTAGATTGTTAGATCAGGGCATGTTTTATGAGAAAATAGGATAGTATATAGGTTTAACCTGGTAGGTCCGCTTATGTGTCACTAGGAGGTCCGCTTATGTGTCAGGTCCGCTTATGTGTCCATGTACCTTGGAGGGAACCTCAACACCTATAAATAAGTGCACATAATCGAACCACAGTAGAAGTCTTATAACTCGTACCGAAGTGCTGCCGGATCGAGATTTGGATGTAAACTGTTATAAATCAATACAGAAAGGTATTTAAAGTGATTTGCAAGCTGTTTCTACGTTGATTACTTGTTTTCCGCACCTGCAATTGACGAAAACTCCTCTGAACGACTCGTTCGGGTCGAGACACGATCCTACAAGTGGTATCAGAGCTTCAGGAGGAGGAGTTCTATAGAGATTTGCTGGATTTCATCTAAAATTCTTACTTCTACACCTTCTTTCTTCATCAGAACGAGATTTAACGGTCGGAATCCGCTCAAAATTTCACAGATTGTAGATAATTGATCATAGATAAACCCTTGAAAATTTGACACTGAAATTCGGACTAAAAATGGGTCAAATTAGTCTCCGAATAGGTTCCGCTTTTTCGAACAAATTGTAGTTCCACTCTTATGAACATTCAAGTCCACTTATTTGACCAATCAGGTTCGCTTATTTGGACATATTTTGAGGAGATCCGCTCCAAAGATCAATCAAGTCCGCTTATCTGAACAATCAAGTCCGCTTATCTGAACAATCAAGTCCGCTTATCTGAACAATCAAGTCCGCTTATTTGAACATCAGGAATTCCACTTATTTGAACATCAGGAGTTCCACTTATTTGAACATCAGGAGTTCCACTTATTTGAACATCAGGAGTTCCACTTATTTGAACATTTAGTGGTTCCGCTCTTTTGAACAATCGGGTTCCGCTCTTTTGAACAAACTGGTTCCGCTTTTGTGATCAATCAAGTTTTGCTCTTAGTGGTTCCGCTCATTTGACCAAGAAGGTTTCGCTCCAGTGAACTATCTAGTTTCGCTTTTAAGGACTGTTATAGAAAATTGTTGAAATCTGAAAATGGACGAGGAGTTCTACAACGCATTCGCTACTCCGAGTACCCCAATCACTGTTGCTCAAACCACAATGCTCGAAAACAAAACGGGAACAATGCAAAAACCACCCAAACTATTGAACATTGAAGAATATAAAGGATGGGAGGGTCGTTTAGAAAACTGGGTTCAAGCTAACTACCTAGATGCATGGGAGTGTGTAGAGATGAAATATGTGAGACCGTTAAACGATGATGAAGAGGAAGTTGCGATTAAAGACATGAGTGCCGATGACAAAAAGAAGTACAAAAATGAGAAAATGATGCTAAGTCTGTTACAACAAGCTGTGAAGGAAGATATTATGGTATTGCTACAACACAACGGGAGTTCATACTCAATTTGGAAAGCGTTACGTTCAAAGTTTGTTGGTAGTCAGGAGATGGTGAAAAATAAGAAGTCACTTTTGAAAAAGGAGTTTGATTTGTTTAGAGGATTGAAGAATGAGAGTACAAAGCAAATCATTGAAAGATATTGCAACTTGTTGGTGAACATGAAAAGGTTAAGTATCAACAAAGACAATGAAGAGTTAATTGAAAAGCTTGCTAATGCTTTACCGCATGAAACATGGGGAACATATCTAATGATGCTCAGGAACCAAAAGGGCTTTAGCATGTTAACTTTGAGCAAATTCATTGAAAAGCTAGAAGCTCAGGAGATGGAACAAAGAAAGATTGTCAGAATGAAAGATTTTGATGGTGAACAGGATATTGGGTTGTATTATAAAGCAGGAGTGAATGAGAAATCCCCAAATCTATCTCCAAAAATAGAAACTGCTTATAATGCCAAGAATACTTCTGGAAGTTCATCATCAGGATCAAATAGGATTTAGGTTTTAAAGATTGAAACAGAAACCGGTTACTTGTGTGTGATGAGAGTGATTGATGATTGCCTGCATGGTGGAGCATTGGAAGCATTGAACGGCGATGAAGACTGTAGACATTTCCGATCGATAATTCGAAATGGTTTGAGTGCGTGTTATTTGGTTTTGGCGCCAAAATAATAACCCTAGGACCGTTCGGGTCGGGTCTCTGATGATGTTTATGTGGTAACCATTCATAACCAATCTAAGTGGTGGACATTGGGGGTGTTTGGGTTCTGACTTATAACTTCTAAGAAGTCGTGAGAAGTTAGAATTTCTCTTTCTTCAAGCCATAAAAGTCTTTCTAAAGGGTGTTTGAGATTCCTTTTAGCCATAAAAGTTCTTGTGTTGGGATTCCTTTTAACTTATAGGAAGTTAATAAGTTAAAAGTAGGGGCATGTTTGGCTTAACTTGTTTCTGACTTTTTTAAAAGGACTTTTGGCCAAAATAAGTCAGAAAATCCTGACTTTTGGCAAATCCCCCTCACAAACAAAGAAAAGCCAAACACTTATAAAAGGACTTTTGCCCTTCAAAAGGACTTTTACCCTCAAAATAAGCTAAGCCAAACACGCTCTAGCTCCAAAATAAGGAATCCCAAACACCCACATTGACAAATGCGAAGCTTCTAAACATCTAGGTTTTGAAAGAGGAGGTTTTAGGTTCAAAACCTACAAACGACGAGGAATAAAAGAATTTATCGTTCACACGTGAAAAAATGATATAACTTAAAAAAAACTTGATTAAAATTTTACCATTCACACGTGAAAAAATGGCTGAACTTAAAAAAAGTTGATTAAAAAATAAAACGGATCAAATATGTTCAACAATTAAAAAATGGCTTGCACTATTATATGTCTAAGAAGTTGTAGGTCACTCAAAGTTTAGTTTAACTCTTGGAGTTAATAGCCAAAATGGTCCCTGAGGTTTGCTCACGTTTACCACTTTAGTCCAAAATCCAAAATTTTTAAATTTGGGTCCCTGAGGTTTGCATTTTGTTGCCATTTTAGTCCAAATTTCAAAAACCCCCTTTTTTTACTGTTGCAACCAGCCTATTTTGTCCTTTTGCGAATGGGTATTTTGGGTTCTTGATATGAGTTTGTTATAATAACTCATAAAAATGACCAAAATACCACTGCACAAAAGGACAAAATAGGCTGGTTGCAACAATAAAAAAATGGAGTTTTTGAAATTTGGACTAAAATGGCAACAAAATGCAAACCTCAGGGACCCAGATTTAAAAATTTTAGATTTTGGACTAAAGTGGCAAAAGTGAGCAAACCTCAGGGGCCATTTTGGCTATTAACTCTTAACTCTTGAAATCCCACCTTACCCTATGTTAACCCACACGCATTTATATTCAAGTTTTGCTTTTGCTTCATCATTTTTTCTTGGTGTTGTTTGTGATGGTAAGACATGTACCTTCACTGAAGAGGTATGGTCTCAATTCCCTGCCTACATGGCAGGGACCACACCACTTTTAAGCATACATGGTGACCACATCAGCAAAGCAATCCAGAAGCTTCTAGAAGCTTCTGGAAGATATGCAGGTGGCACCAAAGATGCTCTACCAGACAAAAAGGACAACACGTGTCACCACTCGCAGAACGCCACATAGGCCTGTGACAAACCAGGGGACAGAGCTGACAACACCGGTACAAGGTTTCCAGCATGGGCAAATGTAAGAACGCCACGTGTATCACTACACCTGCCGTGACAGAGCAGACCAAGAGGATATTCCCCTTGGTCGGACAGCTGGCACGCGCCCACAGCTGGCACAACTGCTCCTCCCTTCTTCACCCTCCGGCTATAAATAGGACCCTTCGTCATTCAGGTTCGGGATCTTTACTCTCCTCACTCACTATATACACACGCTACTTTATTCTCTCAGAACGGTACTTATTCTCACGCCGGAGCCTGGTTAAGAGGGAAAACCCCCATCTCCCCCTCTTAACGAGACTAACGGCTTGCTGTTTTGTAGGATTCAAGCTATTGTTACGAGTCAAGAAAGAGGTTGAACCCACAGAAGAAATAACCCCACAGATTAACCCTAGTGTTAACCTGTGTTTCATCATTGGTGCCATCCGCTTTTTTGCAAAACCAAACTCATCTCTTTTCTTTTCAAGAAACACTCGTAAAAATGGCTGAGCAAAACCCTTCACACCATGTAGATGGAGAAGTTTCTTCCTTTGAACTCGTTTCGGACTCAGCACACGTCCAAAGGGGTCAAAGGAACGAAATCATCCAGGAAGGGCAAACAAACAACGATTTTCCCAATATTTTCGAAAGTGCGTCCAGGGTCGCTAGCCAAACCACAACTGGACCCATTTTCCAAACATCCACCAGGATAATCACCCAGACCACAAACGGAGCCACTTTCCAACCTCCACAGGAGGTAGTCCAGCAAATACCCCCATCCGGGTTGGTTCAAACACCTCCACCGGTGCACACATCAAGCCATGGAGCTGGCCCCTCAGCTCCATCGAAACAGGCACAACTAAATTTCTCTGCACTATTAGGGCTAACCGAAGGAAAAACACTGGCTTCCTGGTACGCCGAGCAAATGGCATCTATAAACCTGGTTTACACACAACTGAGCGCGCAACAAGCCCTGCTCCAAGCACAGGCTAACCAATCGGCGTTCGCTACTCCACCGCAACGGTCTCTGAGCACACATACGACTCAGCAGGTCAATGCGTGGATCTTACGCCCAGAAAAAGGACCTGCAACAAACATTAGAAAGCCCAGTGCGCACGACACGCGCGACACTTATGGCGAAACAGAAAGCAACTATGTGCAGCACTTCAACTTACAACGAAAGCCGATTCAAAGCCGTCTGGGCGCGCGCAATATGAACAATGAGTGGGAAGACGAAGAGGAAGACCCAACGTACAAGGAAAGCACAGTGTTCAGCAGGTTACATCCATGAACACGCGTCATCCGGTACAACCCAAAAGCAGAGCATGATTATACCTTAAGCTACCGTTCAGACGACATGGCTGAAGATTCAAAATTCATTAGGGAGATTGCCACAGCCGCTATAGACAAAACCAAGTTGCCGCACAACGTTGGCAAATACAATGGCCTGACAGATCCAGATGACCACCTCCAGGTTTTCAAAGGCGCAGGAGCAACAGGTGGGTGGAACCTACCAACTTGGTATCATCTGTTCGCACAAACGTTCGTGGGCGCAGCACGCGTCTGGTTCGACAGCTTACCAGCAAGGAAAATTAAATCATGGGTCGACTTCAGAGAGAAGTTCCTGGCACACTTCTCTCAACAGCGGAGACACGCCAGTGACCCAGCAGATTGCCTGAACATATGGCGCCGAGACCATGAAAGCGTGGAAGATTTTATCACAAGATATAACAAGGAATGTCTGGAGATTGGAGACGTAGGTGAAAAGATGATGCACGCGCACTTCATGAGGGCAGTCAAGTGTGATGATCTAATCAAGCGCGTGAAAGGAAGAGACGGAGGACCCAAAGATTGGGAAACCTTCATTGAGGCCGCCAAAACAATAGCGCAGACAGACAAACAGTTGACCGGTGACGACCACCGTCAACGCGCACATAACTCTAATGACCGACATGGTAGAAAAGGCAGAGGCCAGTCATGGAAGACTTCCAGTCACAGAGAAAGAAGCCCACCAAGAGAAGATGCGCGACATACAATCAATCAGATAGCCCACCGAAAAGAAGTAAAAAGAGAAAACAGAGAGAAACAGTGGACGCCATTGACAAAGACCCCTTCAGAGGTCTTGGCCACTGAAAATCACCAATTCAAACCACCCCTGCAGATGCGCAACAAAAGGGGTCAAGATCCCAATCTCTACAGTGAATTCCATAAAGACACGGGTCACCTAACCGATGACTGTTTTAGCCTGAAGCAAGAAATTGAAAGGGCCCTACGAGATGGAAAGCTCACTCACCTGGTCAAAGGCGGAAAGCGCGACTACCGCCAAATCCAAAGACGAGAAGAAGGACCAGATAACAAAAAACTCAGGAAGTTGGAAACCCACATGGTTCAGGGAGGTCCACGAAGACCAAGGAAGAACTACAACAAGCGCGCACAAGATGATTCATGGCGCGAGAAGCAAGTTATTTTCCCAGTTGTTAGAGGAGGCCCGAGGGAAAAGCGACCGATAGTTATTCCAGGTGTGATTGGTCACTACCAGATAGACTACATCTTCATCGATCCAGGGAGCACCGCGGATATCATATATGAACAATGCTTCAATCAATTTGATCAGGAGGACAAGGCGCGCTTGGAACCAGTTGACTACCCACTAACTGGTTTCTGCAACGAAGCCGTCTTTCCCCTGGGATAGATATCATTCCCGGTGTTACTTTTGGATGGAAGAAATTCAAGAACAGAAGAGGTCACGTTCATGGTACTACCCGCACACTCAAGACACGACATCCTCCTAGGAAGAGAATCCCAAGGAGACTTCAGTATGATTTGCTCTGCACCACATTCAGCCGTTGGATTCCCAACAGAAACAGGCATCGCACTGATATACGCAAGCAAGGAAGTTTTAGCAACAGATGAAGTGAGGCCTGCAAAAGCAAGTAAACCAGCGCCACGCGCAGAGGCAGAAAAATGGGTGTTGAACAGTGCTCACCCAGAGCAAACAGTTACCCTAGGACCGGCGATGTCTGACTTAACACGCGCAGCGCTCAAGAAGTTATTACACGAGAACATGGACGTGTTTGCCTGGACACCAGCTGACATGGTTGGTGTTCCACGGCACATAGCAGAACACCGTTTAAACGTCTCAGAGGACGCAGAGCCAGTGGTACACGCCAAGCGCCACCTGGGCGATATAAAGCACGAAGCCATGAAAGAGCAAGTACTGGAATTGCTGAATGCAGGCATCATTAGAGAAGTCAGATACCAAACATGGGTGGCAAGCCCAGTGATGGTAAAGAAACCAAATGGCAGCTGGAGAATGTGTGTCGACTACAAAGATCTAAACAAGGCATGTCCGCGCGACTGCTACGCCTTACCGGACATAGACGAAAAAATCGATTCTCTGGGCACATTCAGATGGAAATGCTTCCTCGACTGCTAGAGGGGATATCACCAGGTCCAAATGGCTGTCCAAGACGAGGACAAAACCGCATTTCGCACGCCGACAGGGCTGTACTGTTACACCAAGATGCCTTTCGGCTTAAGGAATAGGGGCGCGACCTACCAAAGATTGATGAACGAAACGTTCAGCGATGCCATCGGCAAGTACATAGAAGTGTATATGCACGATTTGGTGATTATGAGCAAAGAAGAAGGCACGATGCTGGCTAACATCCAAAAGACTTTCAACACGTTGCGCAGCGTAAGTATCAAATTGAATCCAATAAAGTGCTTATTCGGTATGGAAGAAGGGAAATTCTTAGGCTTCATTGTCACAAAAGATGGTTTCAAGGTGAATCCAGAAAAAGTCCAAGCAATTGAAAGGATGCCTTCCCCATCAAACATCAAAGAAATGCAAAAATTAGCAGGACGTTTAGCTGCACTCAATCGTTTCCTAGCTAATCACGCTGCAAAATCCTTTCCGTTCATCAAGACATTGCGCAACTGCATGAAGAAAAGCCAGTTTCAATGGACTCCGGAAGCAAAGAGTGCATTCCGCGAGATGAAAGATTGCCTCATCAAGCTGCCAACATTAACCGCACCAAACAAAGGAGAGCCCTTGGTACTATATCTATCAGCTTCTGATAGGGCAGTTGGAGCAGTGTTACTTGTCGATCGTCAAGGTACTCAAACACCAGTCTACTATGTGTCACGAACCTTGACCGACCCAGAAACTCGATATGCCATTATGGAGAAACTAGTCATCGCGCTGATTCATGCTTCGAGACGGCTGCGCAGGTACTTCGCCAACCACGTTATCCATGTGCTAACAAATTACAACATTGGCAACATCCTCGCAAGGCCAGAAATATCAGGAAGACTAGCCAAATGGGCAATAGAGCTAGGAGGTCACAATGTGGTTTTCAGACCACGACCATCAATCAAAGGCCAAGTCTTGGCAGACTTTATGACGGAAGTTCCAGATGACAAAGATCGAGAATGTAAAGCAATGGAAAAAGCTAAGAAAAAGCAAGTAGAAGAGCCATGGTTGTTATACACAGATGGCGCGTCTAACGAAGACGGAGCAGGCGCAGGGCTTAGGCTGGTAAGCCCCGACAAACATGAATTCACATATGTCATACGCCTAGATTTTAAAAGAATGAACAACGAAGCCGAGTATGAAGCTTTCCTGGCTGGCTTACGATTGGCGATCAAAATGGGGGTCCGACACATCGAAGCACATGTGGACTCCATGCTAGTAGCGGGGCAAATCAACGGCCAATACGAAGCCAAGGGGGATGTTATGGCACTCTATCTCAGCCAAGCAAAAACGTTGCTACAAACCTTCCATTCCTACAAGGTGCACCACATAAACAGAAGCGAGAACAAGCCAGCAGACGCGCTGAGTAAACTCGCATCAACAAGTTTTCAACACCTAGCAAAGGATGTACGCATAGAAGTTTTGAGCAACCCATCCGTTCCACTCAGAGAAGTAAGCGTCATCCAGACATAGGCAACTTCTTGGATGACCCCAATAATTAGATTGAGCTTGGTTTGAAAGGTAGAATATAGTTTGTATATGTAAAGGAACATAAAGTACTCATTGGTCATGCTTAACGTATTTTGTAATGATTGAAATGCTACTTTTGTTTAAAAAAAAGGAGTTCACGTATGTTGAAAATTGTCGGTCCCCATGAAGTCTTCTAGCCCACGTGTTTTGAAATTTGGATGACGAGTTAAGCGTTGTAGAGAAGGTTTTTTTTTTTTTTTTTTTTTTTTTTTAAATAACGGGTTTGTTTCATTTGCATCAAAACATGAAAATTTTGGACTTTGAAAGTTCTTGTGAAAACGTCGACCCTTAGAAAAGAAATTTAGTAAAAGAACTTAGTGATTGTTTAAAAATAATTTTAACAAAGGATTTATTGATGTTGGAAAGAGTATTTGGTAAACGGTCATATAACATCTATGAGGTCTTATAAGTAATTGAGAAAGGTTAGTTTGATTTCGATTAAGAGTGGAAGTCTCTAGTATGATGATATAATGTGAACGTGTTTCAGTTAATAAATCAGATGTGAAGTTCATGGGCAAGAGATTCATTAGACCGATTAAATTGATAGGTAGCATTTCGTAAGGTTTGGAAATTCGTGTAGTAAAACGGTAAAGACATGATTAAGAATCTCGTGTATATGATTTGAGTGAAAATGGATGGTAGAATAAGAAGTACGTTTGATAAACAATGTATTTTGAAATCGGTATAAGTAGGTATTTTGAATAATGATAAATGATTTAGGTATAAAACATGATCGGGTTTGCATAATAAAATATTTTGAAAGATAAGTTTTGGGTAACGGTCACCTAAGTAAGGGAATCACCCCTAACTCGTTGGTGAAGTCGTTTTAAGGGAAGAGGGGTGGAGTCAATCGTCAAGGTAAGGAAGTCACTCCAATCTCGATGATACATCTCCACTAGTTGTTACAAGGAATATGAATTTAAATTATATGAAAATCATGCGTATATAAGTGTATCGAAAAGGTTCGATATGTTGTGCGTGTGAAAAGAGAAATCAAAGGTAAACTCGAGGTTGAAAGATTGCATCGTATAAAATGAACAATAGAAACACATGTTTGACCAAAGTTTGGAGTGTTCCAAAACGGAACTTTGACTAACCAAAGTGGTCGAAAAGTCTTTTGAATTTGAGGAGCATGTTTTGGCCTAATAGGTAAAATACTCTCGCCGACAAGTCGGTTAACGGTATTTACCCTTCCGGTTACTACATGTCCCAAATCAATCGAAATTTTGAGACTTGGCGGGATTTATGAAAAAAATGCCAAGGAGTGGAACTAGTCGACAAGGTGCGGGTTTCACCCCTAACTTGACGATTTCGTATCCTAAGTGTGGTTGGTACTCGTCGGGTCAAAATTTAATTTCGACGTGTTGACGAGGGTCCACTAGAACTTGAAATTTGAGATTTACCATTAAGATGTGGATTTCACTCCTAGCTTAATCGCGATATCTCGTGTAAAAAAAAAGAATAGATAGATTGAGAGTCGTTCACCAAATTGTGGGTTTCACGCCTATTTTGGTGAATTCGTCTCATTTGTACAATATGAGTGTTGTCGGATTTAGAATAATCGAGTAAAATGCATGAGGGAAGTGTATGTCGAAGGAGATACACAAACAAGTATAAACACATAAGAAAGCATATCAAGGATGATACTTAAATAATGAAATAAAACAAGTATTAACACATAGAGAAATATGTCAAGAATAACACATAAAGAATCGAACAACGAAACAAGTGTTAACACATAATAAAACGAGCATTAATGCGTAAGAATAACATGTCGAATATTACACATGAGTAACATACATGTTTAAAAGAGCATAAATAAGTAACAAATAAAGTATCATGTAGTAGTCCAAGCAAAACATACGAATAAGGTTCTAAAACTATAGACTAGGCTAAAGCATTCCTACTTTTCCTAATTCCCTATAGTTATGGCTCTGATACCAATCTGTCACACCCCAACCAATGGCGGAAACATCGGGATGAGACGAAGTGTGAAGATTGCTAGAGACATCATAACGCTATTTGTGACAATATTTAGAAAATCCAAATTTCATTTCATTTCATAACTTCAAATAGTCAACATTACAAGAAATTCAAATACGACAAGTTTAACAAAACAACATGATAACATAACAAAATTTTGATACAACATTTTAAACCCTAACGTCTATATGTGTATCTAGGCATCAACGCTACTTCATTTCATAGCATCATCGTCCTCAACCTGTAACATGTTTAAAATAAAGTTCAATGCAAAAGCAAAGGCGAGTATACAAGTTTGATACGTACATAGCAAAAGATAAGTTTGAACAATTCCTCATAGCATGCATGTGATTCAAGATAAACATTTAAACATGGCATGTGTCTAACATATCAAACCAAGAAAACGCAACTTGCTCATGACATAACCAAAGTTTCAGTAGAGGCGGGTCGTTAATCCTATAGCGCTACATATGTCAAGGTTTGGCTCGTACGAAGTTAATGATAAGTTCAACACATAAGAATCACCCAAATTTAAAGTATCAAGCCATCACATATACAAGCATGTTATAGGAATGTTCATGTGTTTAGACAAAAGTTCATGTGTAAGTTTCAATAGGTAAACATGTTACACCCCAAAAGTAGTAAAAGTAAAAAGGGGAAAAGTACGAGTATACTCACAAAGTTTGCATATGTTTTCCGATTATCCAATTGTTGACGAGTAGAGATTTAGAGTCCGAATGTATAAGGGTTAAGGTTCAAGTATGTTTAGAGTCGAGATTCGGTGTTTAAAACAACATAAAAATAAGACATGAGAATAACATGGAAAATAATCATTTAGTACATATGATGCTTGTTCTTGACACTAGGAAACTCGAAGGAGTTTAGATGTTTTCATGGAACAAGGTTCCATTAGAATCGTGACAAGTTATCATAGTCTAGGATGATGTAATCTAGTACCCCGACATATGAACACTAGTTCATCATCAAAGATTCGATTATTCGAATAATATATTTAGGTTATATAATATATGTCCAATAGTTTAAGCATGAGGTAGAAGATTAAAATCTTCATTTTGGTACCTCTAAATGTCATAGAAGTCATGTAGGAGGTAGGAAGATCAAGTCTTCCATTTAGGCACCTCTATGTGTTTACCACTACACTTGATGTAAAAAAACAACCAAGGAGGGTCATGAGCATACAATAAAGAATAAGAAATATACACACTAACTAAGAGAAATCATCAAATCATGTGAGGATTGTATGTTTGGACAACCCAAGTTGTTCCATAATCACTCATGTATCAAAGACAAAGTTTGACATGACTTGTGGGTTAAAAACCCTAAACAAAACACCAAGTTTATGAGGTTTAATCCTCTGATTTTAAATGTCTCAACCTTGTTTTTAAGCTTAACCAACCATGGGATAAGTTGTAAGCATTAGGACATAGGTATGAGATGTGTTAGACACAAGTTGCATAGGTTTAAACAAGTTTTTGATGAACATAAAAACAAACAGAAAGTTTATGGACTATTTCGGGGCATTTCCAGGTCTGATTTCTCCAAGGAGAAGTCTAGGAATCGAACCCCATGATTATACAAGCAAGTAGGAAAAAGAATCGAGTGAATCGGATAAGAATTGAGTGAGTTATGCTCATTTTCGTGAAGGGGTGTCAATCTACTCGAACCCTTGCTTTCAGCTACGGTTTGGTGGATGTTTTGTGAGTTTTTAGGGTTGCAAAAGTGGTAGGGAGGCTGGTTATAAGTGGTATTTATAGGGGGAAGGATTAGGGTTTCAATGGGTTGGGCTTTGGAAGTGTTTAGAAGGGGTTACACCTTGAAACTAGCCCACAAAACCCAACTATATGGGGCTGAAGTTTGCTGAATTGGGCTGCCATATTTCTTTATTTTTTTTTTTAAAAACATTATAATGAGTAATTTTGTTAATTAAGTTGTGTAATAATATGCAACAATGTTTCCCCTAACTTGTAACAAGGTGAAATATGAAATAAAACATGATTTAACTAGGTAAAAAGTGTAATGTACAAGTTTTATTTACGAAGCAAGTTCCGTATTTTACAACGATTACGATGAAAGAATGGTTATAAGAACACAAGATTTCCAAAGATAGAATTTCACGTAAGGTTTCTAAATGTAGGATGTTTGAAAACGCAGGGCGTTACAGTCTCCCCTCCTTTAGGAAATTTCGTCCCGAAATTTATTCAAGAGGAAGGCTTGAAAGAGTTTTTGGCATAAAGGTGATCATTAAGAATTGAAACTTGGGAAGTTTGAAAGTTTTGAAAAGTACCAAATTTTGGAGAACGTCAAGGTAGATTTGCAAGGGGAAGTTTTTAAGGATAGTATAAAAAAATCATACTTTCGTAAAACCTGTTTATTGAGAGGAACGAAAAGGTTTGTTACTTTAAATAAAGCAATAGAGGTATACTAAGTATAGTTTCACAAGAATCAAGAATAGGGAGGCTATTTTATAGGTAACGAGGTAAGTTAGGACTCAAATGTTTAAACAAGCTGGATTGCGAACGAGTTTTGTATAAAATAATACGAGTATAGAATGAACGAATGACTCTTAAAGAGTACAAGTATGTGAATAGCATAAGTGTTGGATAGATGAACGTAGTGTGTTAAGGATGAAGTCTCGTCATGAATAATCGGATATAATGCGTTTGTGAGTTGCGTGAAGTTGTATTAGGTCCAAAAGGTCTGCAACACACTGAATTTCTCATGGCACGTTTTACGAAAGTTTGGTAACATGGTGAAAACACTTATATATAGGAAGTACCAGCGGCGTATCCACCATGTTTTAACCACATCACGTCCGTTTCGTTACTTGGGGTCATGTTACGTTCCGTGTCTTACCATACACAGTAGTACACTCTATGGTTCTCATACGCCTATCACTATAATCCCGTGTGCACCCGCGATTATACTGATTGTCGCATGATCCACATAGCTTGTACTAGTTATGTATGAATCAAGGTATACATGAATTTGAAAATAAGAATGTGTACGTAGAAGAATGTCGTATGTAAGCATGTTTATGTTTAAGCATGTATGGGACCCACGTAAGCGAATCCCTCGGATTACGCTCGCGTATAGGTACGAATGTACGAATCATGAGTAAGGATGAAAGTATGAGCATAAGTTTAAGTATGAATACGCATGTATGTATGAGCATAAACATAAAACGTGTAAGTAGTATGTGTACAAGCAGAAGCGTAAAACGTATAAGTAGTATGTGTATGAGTACAAGCATAAAACGTATGAACATAGGTGTAGGTATGAAAAATAAATATTGCGTATATGGTGTACGTTGAGACATTGTAGAGAAAAAAAAAGGTTAAGTATGTAGATACGAACGATATAAATGATGTTATCGCGAGATATCGACTAAAATATGTATGATGATGTGCATGTATAGTTGTTTAAACAAAACGTTGAGTTTGTCGAATCAAAATTAGATTGAGCTTGGTTTGAAAGGTAGAATATAGTTTGTATATGTAAAGGAACATAAAGTACTCATTGGTCATGCTTAACGTATTTTGTAATGATTGAAATGCTACTTTTGTTTAAAAAAAAGGAGTTCACGTATGTTGAAAATTGTCGGTCCCCATGAAGTCTTCTAGCCCACGTGTTTTGAAATTTGGATGACGAGTTAAGCGTTGTAGAGAAGGTTTTTTTTTTTTTTTTTTTTTTTAAATAACGGGTTTGTTTCATTTGCATCAAAACATGAAAATTTTGGACTTTGAAAGTTCTTGTGAAAACGTCGACCCTTAGAAAAGAAATTTAGTAAAAGAACTTAGTGATTGTTTAAAAATAATTTTAACAAAGGATTTATTGATGTTGGAAAGAGTATTTGGTAAACGGTCATATAACATCTATGAGGTCTTATAAGTAATTGAGAAAGGTTAGTTTGATTTCGATTAAGAGTGGAAGTCTCTAGTATGATGATATAATGTGAACGTGTTTCAGTTAATAAATCAGATGTGAAGTTCATGGGCAAGAGATTCATTAGACCGATTAAATTGATAGGTAGCATTTCGTAAGGTTTGGAAATTCGTGTAGTAAAACGGTAAAGACATGATTAAGAATCTCGTGTATATGATTTGAGTGAAAATGGATGGTAGAATAAGAAGTACGTTTGATAAACAATGTATTTTGAAATCGGTATAAGTAGGTATTTTGAATAATGATAAATGATTTAGGTATAAAACATGATCGGGTTTGCATAATAAAATATTTTGAAAGATAAGTTTTGGGTAACGGTCACCTAAGTAAGGGAATCACCCCTAACTCGTTGGTGAAGTCGTTTTAAGGGAAGAGGGGTGGAGTCAATCGTCAAGGTAAGGAAGTCACTCCAATCTCGATGATACATCTCCACTAGTTGTTACAAGGAATATGAATTTAAATTATATGAAAATCATGCGTATATAAGTGTATCGAAAAGGTTCGATATGTTGTGCGTGTGAAAAGAGAAATCAAAGGTAAACTCGAGGTTGAAAGATTGCATCGTATAAAATGAACAATAGAAACACATGTTTGACCAAAGTTTGGAGTGTTCCAAAACGGAACTTTGACTAACCAAAGTGGTCGAAAAGTCTTTTGAATTTGAGGAGCATGTTTTGGCCTAATAGGTAAAATACTCTCGCCGACAAGTCGGTTAACGGTATTTACCCTTCCGGTTACTACATGTCCCAAATCAATCGAAATTTTGAGACTTGGCGGGATTTATGAAAAAAATGCCAAGGAGTGGAACTAGTCGACAAGGTGCGGGTTTCACCCCTAACTTGACGATTTCGTATCCTAAGTGTGGTTGGTACTCGTCGGGTCAAAATTTAATTTCGACGTGTTGACGAGGGTCCACTAGAACTTGAAATTTGAGATTTACCATTAAGATGTGGATTTCACTCCTAGCTTAATCGCGATATCTCGTGTAAAAAAAAGAATAGATAGATTGAGAGTCGTTCACCAAATTGTGGGTTTCACGCCTATTTTGGTGAATTCGTCTCATTTGTACAATATGAGTGTTGTCGGATTTAGAATAATCGAGTAAAATGCATGAGGGAAGTGTATGTCGAAGGAGATACACAAACAAGTATAAACACATAAGAAAGCATATCAAGGATGATACTTAAATAATGAAATAAAACAAGTATTAACACATAGAGAAATATGTCAAGAATAACACATAAAGAATCGAACAACGAAACAAGTGTTAACACATAATAAAACGAGCATTAATGCGTAAGAATAACATGTCGAATATTACACATGAGTAACATACATGTTTAAAAGAGCATAAATAAGTAACAAATAAAGTATCATGTAGTAGTCCAAGCAAAACATACGAATAAGGTTCTAAAACTATAGACTAGGCTAAAGCATTCCTACTTTTCCTAATTCCCTATAGTTATGGCTCTGATACCAATCTGTCACACCCCAACCAATGGCGGAAACATCGGGATGAGACGAAGTGTGAAGATTGCTAGAGACATCATAACGCTATTTGTGACAATATTTAGAAAATCCAAATTTCATTTCATTTCATAACTTCAAATAGTCAACATTACAAGAAATTCAAATACGACAAGTTTAACAAAACAACATGATAACATAACAAAATTTTGATACAACATTTTAAACCCTAACGTCTATATGTGTATCTAGGCATCAACGCTACTTCATTTCATAGCATCATCGTCCTCAACCTGTAACATGTTTAAAATAAAGTTCAATGCAAAAGCAAAGGCGAGTATACAAGTTTGATACGTACATAGCAAAAGATAAGTTTGAACAATTCCTCATAGCATGCATGTGATTCAAGATAAACATTTAAACATGGCATGTGTCTAACATATCAAACCAAGAAAACGCAACTTGCTCATGACATAACCAAAGTTTCAGTAGAGGCGGGTCGTTAATCCTATAGCGCTACATATGTCAAGGTTTGGCTCGTACGAAGTTAATGATAAGTTCAACACATAAGAATCACCCAAATTTAAAGTATCAAGCCATCACATATACAAGCATGTTATAGGAATGTTCATGTGTTTAGACAAAAGTTCATGTGTAAGTTTCAATAGGTAAACATGTTACACCCCAAAAGTAGTAAAAGTAAAAAGGGGAAAAGTACGAGTATACTCACAAAGTTTGCATATGTTTTCCGATTATCCAATTGTTGACGAGTAGAGATTTAGAGTCCGAATGTATAAGGGTTAAGGTTCAAGTATGTTTAGAGTCGAGATTCGGTGTTTAAAACAACATAAAAATAAGACATGAGAATAACATGGAAAATAATCATTTAGTACATATGATGCTTGTTCTTGACACTAGGAAACTCGAAGGAGTTTAGATGTTTTCATGGAACAAGGTTCCATTAGAATCGTGACAAGTTATCATAGTCTAGGATGATGTAATCTAGTACCCCGACATATGAACACTAGTTCATCATCAAAGATTCGATTATTCGAATAATATATTTAGGTTATATAATATATGTCCAATAGTTTAAGCATGAGGTAGAAGATTAAAATCTTCATTTTGGTACCTCTAAATGTCATAGAAGTCATGTAGGAGGTAGGAAGATCAAGTCTTCCATTTAGGCACCTCTATGTGTTTACCACTACACTTGATGTAAAAAAACAACCAAGGAGGGTCATGAGCATACAATAAAGAATAAGAAATATACACACTAACTAAGAGAAATCATCAAATCATGTGAGGATTGTATGTTTGGACAACCCAAGTTGTTCCATAATCACTCATGTATCAAAGACAAAGTTTGACATGACTTGTGGGTTAAAAACCCTAAACAAAACACCAAGTTTATGAGGTTTAATCCTCTGATTTTAAATGTCTCAACCTTGTTTTTAAGCTTAACCAACCATGGGATAAGTTGTAAGCATTAGGACATAGGTATGAGATGTGTTAGACACAAGTTGCATAGGTTTAAACAAGTTTTTGATGAACATAAAAACAAACAGAAAGTTTATGGACTATTTCGGGGCATTTCCAGGTCTGATTTCTCCAAGGAGAAGTCTAGGAATCGAACCCCATGATTATACAAGCAAGTAGGAAAAAGAATCGAGTGAATCGGATAAGAATTGAGTGAGTTATGCTCATTTTCGTGAAGGGGTGTCAATCTACTCGAACCCTTGCTTTCAGCTACGGTTTGGTGGATGTTTTGTGAGTTTTTAGGGTTGCAAAAGTGGTAGGGAGGCTGGTTATAAGTGGTATTTATAGGGGGAAGGATTAGGGTTTCAATGGGTTGGGCTTTGGAAGTGTTTAGAAGGGGTTACACCTTGAAACTAGCCCACAAAACCCAACTATATGGGGCTGAAGTTTGCTGAATTGGGCTGCCATATTTCTTTATTTTTTTTTTTTAAAAACATTATAATGAGTAATTTTGTTAATTAAGTTGTGTAATAATATGCAACAATGTTTCCCCTAACTTGTAACAAGGTGAAATATGAAATAAAACATGATTTAACTAGGTAAAAAGTGTAATGTACAAGTTTTATTTACGAAGCAAGTTCCGTATTTTACAACGATTACGATGAAAGAATGGTTATAAGAACACAAGATTTCCAAAGATAGAATTTCACGTAAGGTTTCTAAATGTAGGATGTTTGAAAACGCAGGGCGTTACAGCAGTCGACTATTTCACCAAGTGGGTAGAGGCGAAAGCACTTGCATCAACCATATCAACAGTCGTCAAGCGATTCATATGGGAACAAATCATATGCCGTTTTGGCCTACCTCTCAGAATCATCACCGATAACGGAACTAGCTTCGCAGCAGACGACCTCGAACGATGGTTCAAAGAACTACACATCGAACACACCTTCTCTTCGGTCGCGCACCCGTAAGGGAATGGTCAAGTAGAGGCAGTCAACAAAAGTATCGTTGATGGTATCAAAGCAAGGCTAGGCGAGAAAAGAAGAGGCTGGGTAGATGAACTGCCCAGCATATTGTGGGCCCATAGGACAATGCCAAAGACAAGCAACGGTGAGACACCGTTCAGCTTAGTCTATGGGTCTGAAGCAGTCATACCAGCAGAAATCGGGCTACCGTCTCCACGAATGTTCTCCATGAATTTAATCAACAACGAAGAAGAAAGGAGGATCGATCTGGACCTCCTAGAAGAACGGAGAGAGATGGCAGCAATCAATGAGGCCATGTACAAAACGAAGCTGGAAAAATATTACAACTCCAGAGTCCGAGTCTGCACTTTCAATCCGGGAGATTACGTCCTAAGAGACAATGAAGCTTCCAACGCAGAAAAGCCCGGAAAACTGGCTCCCAAATGGGAAGGCCCATATGTCATCGATGCAGTACTCGGCAAGGGAGCTTACAAACTGCGCACCATCAACGACAAGGAGGTTCCGCAAACCTGGAACGCTTAGCAACTTAGAAAGTGCTACATGTAAAACAACTATGTAATCGCAAAGGCCGAATCGCCAACACATTTACTATAATACAAGAAGTGTTTGGCTACTTTTATTTCTTGCAAATTTCTTGTCACAACTGCATCTATTACTTTGGGCGTACACGAAAACATCAATGGCTCGACCATAGGAAACGTTGTAGACCTCCAAGGCTCGTCACAACCAAGTGCACAACCGGGTCAGAAACACAACCAAAGCCTACAAAACGCCAAAACAAAACTTCGTGCCCACATAAACACGAAAATATCAATAGCAAGGTAATTAAACATTGTAACGCTCCCAAAGCTGAACACAGCTGAGCCCACACAATAACCTGCAACTCGATCACTTCGTAGTCACGAACCTACTCGCGCGTAAACACGACAGAATACACATTGTTGTTAACACAATATGACCCGTCAGCACCATCACTCATTCGTGACACCTAATCAAAGTAATTGAACATGCACATATTATGACGATAACAAAATTCGCATAAGCATAAAGACAACGCTAAAATATCCATCAACAGACGCGATCAAGTACCCACATGCATAACAGGTAAAACAAAATAAAAATTGTCTAAAACAAACCATCAACATTACAAGGCCACTCAAGGCCATACGCGGCTCACAGGCCGGAATCTACCAGTCAAGTATGGCTGGTACCAGCACCTCCTGCCGCACCCGCGTCTTCTCCAAGAGCTCTTTTAAGCAAAGAAACTCCATCCGGCTTCCGGGACAACTTCTGCGCAGCCCGAACGACAGCAAAGTCCAAGGTCGAAAACTCCTTACGCTTAGCAGCATATGTGCCGTCACAATCTTCTTTATGCGGCTCGAAATGGTAATCTTTCTCTTTATTGATAACCGCAGCTTTGCCCTCAGCATAACCAAACTTGCGACCACTATTGTAACCCGCTTGACCCAACTCGAACATATATGTGGCAAGTTCAGTTGAGTTTAAAATACGATCGGCAAGCTGCATAAAGCAATGCAACTAAATAAAAGAAAAATCACAAAAAATAAAAGAAGAAGAAAGAATGGGGCAAACACAGAGGAAATTACCAAGGGTACACCACGAGAAAGCAACCATGTACTATCAGCAGACGCCTCCTCGGCAAGGAGTTCAGAAGCTCGACACTCAGCAGTCCTCTCGTCAAGAAGGCGCTGTGCAGTTTCACACTCCGACACCTTCTGCTGCACAAGAACCTCCAACTTATCAATCCGGTCAACATATTCTTTCTCTTTCTTCTCGGCCGCAAGGCGCGCCTGATGAGCTTCCTCAGCAAGTTCCGACTTTTCCCAGACAACCGAACAATCGCTTCGCGCTGAGATTGCATCTCAGCATTGGTACGCTCACACGCAGCTTCCCAATCCTTTTGTTTTTGAACATTAACTTGTTTCTGTTCCTCAAGTTTCTGTTCAGCGTCGGACACCCTCCACTGCAAACCTTTCTTCTCCGCATTAAAATTCTCCCTCTCTTCAGCAAACAATCTCTTTGCATCCTCGAACTCGGCAGTCTCTTCTCCCATCAGCCGCCATTCACGAAGAATTTCCTGAGAAGTGGCAAAGTAATTTACCCCGACACAGACATGGTCGTCCAACAAAGCAAATCGATTACGGTTCTTTTGGAACATCCTCTCAGCGGGGGGAAGAGATATAGAAAAGAATTCATGACAGTTGTTCACATCATTCATCCTAGAACCCTGAGTAAGGTTCCAGCGAGCGGCGTGTGGTAAGTCATCACAAGCAGGGTTCTGGGTCCCCCACGAATCAGCAGGGATATTCCTAAATTGCGGGCTACGAACCGCACCAGAAGTAGCCCCGTCACCACCAGAAGGGCGCTTGGTATAAATACTCTGGCGCGGGGTAGTTTCACTAGACTCCACCTCCATCTCGACGCCCTTACCCTTACCATCAACATCCTCACCACCAGCACCTCCAGCATCACCACCACCTTCACCCACGTTTTCAATAATCCATTCTTTTCCCTTCTTACTCGCTTCAAGATCATCACGGGGAGGGGTCAAGCCAACCGTCATCGACGGAGGGGAAGCAGGGGGCGTGATCTGAGAAATATCCACCATCTGAGGCTTCTTGCCAGTTTTGACCACTGTCACAAAACAACAATCAAAAAACAACTCGAAGAAACACGGAAGGAGTATACAACTAAAAGCCAATTACCAGCAGGAGGAGCAGACGCAGCATATATCTCCTCCAGAAGATTCCCATGACCCCCACTAAAGACACCAAGATCAATCTCAGATTCGGAAGGCGCGTGAGGAGCCTCCTTACGAAGTTTCGCCTTCTTGGAAGCAAGAAGAGCAGCGGATTGCTCATCAAGTTTCCGTTTATGATCCTCCAAGGCTTTTTTCCTCATATGCTCAGTTAAGGTAGCACTGTCATCCGGATCCGACTCTCGAGCTCTCTCACCAACTCCTAGACCAGACAACGTGTCAGAGACAACCCCATAATCTAGACAAGGAAGAATATGTGACAACCCTCACTAAACCAGGTATCCGTACGATTTAATTAATAATTAATTGCTGCTTAATTACTGTGCTTACTTGAAATTACTGATGAACTGCTACTTGATTTCTGATACTTATACATTCCTGCATCATACTTTACATACCGTCACTACATTATTTATATGCTGAACTCTAGTGACAAACATGATGCACAAAAGCACAGTAGCACTATGAACGGATAACCTATTGAACATGCTGACAAAGCCAGCATCAGGCAGATACTGCCTCTAAGGCCTGTATGAGCCAGAATTATTTTACTACACCCATAGTGAGTGTAGGGATACAAGGGTTGTAGAACTGCGTCTCTAGGAATAAGTTACGATGACTGGATGTGCCTAAAACGTACTCTAAGCACAAAACACAGCACTTTAACTAGCATTTCAGCTTCTGGCTAACTAATAAAGTGCCAAAACATGGGGAAATATTCCTGACACTTTGGGGAAAGAGTTGTGTCACTAAAAATGTTATTAACGATCCTTAAAAGCTTTGTTAAGCGCTTTAACGGATTACTATCCAACCGAACAACCGGACTATACCCGGAACATAAAAATATTGACAGTAACATTATTGGTCTTTTTCTGAGCCAGTTGGGGTCCCTGAACACCCTAACACCCGCTTTAAATCACTACACACTACTAACCGAGTTAAGTGCTTAACTAACCGACTTAACTTAACTACAACCTAACTGACTAGTTGGAATTGAACTAGCTTACCCCCCCCCCCATGGCCAAGTTCGGTCCCCATGTAACAAGTCTTGTACCATTTTGATTAAAATATTATGTGATGTCTCAAATCAAGAGAACATAAAACCCATTGGTTCTTGATTCACAATTTGCCTATAAGTAACTAAGGATGGCACAAGAGATCTTACACTCCACACAACTCCACAAAGCTCTCTCTCTCTCCCTCTTGCTCAACTCACGGCCGAACCCCCCTTGGGTCACCCCATCCATTTTCGATCTTGATCTCCTCATTCCAACATTATACAAGTGTTACGGGTCACGCATTAGGAGTCTTGGAGCAAACGGAAGGCGAAGGACCTCTCTACCTAGCTTTTATCCACCTCTTTTTCGCATAGATTCTTCCCTAGCCTCGAGCTAGAGGTATAATGCTTAAAACTCGTACTCGAACTAATCTAAGGTGGTTAATAAAGTATGATGATTAAAACTCGGAATCTTGCATTTTGAAGCATTAAAGTCTACTAAAATTACAAGTATTGTTGGTTAAAAGCATATAAGTTGTGTAAAAGTTGTAGTAACTGAAATTTGTGGTTACCTAGACCCGATCTATGTTGTGGTAGCTCGGATCACCATTTAACCCGGTTTGGTTAAGATCATGGATCTTGACATAAGCTTGTTTTGAATGGTACAAGGGTTAAAAGGTGAAACTCTACCACACGCGAAACATGAACTTGTGTAAAAGTATTTTTACTTGTAAAATAGTGTTTAAAACTAGCGGATCCACGTATGTACAAGTGGTATTTTCAAGGGACCGAATGTCAAGAAAATCATGTTTTCTAAAAGACGGATCTTACACTAACAAATATGATTTTTATAAACCACAAATATGTAAACACTTGAGAAATGAAAGGTTCGACAAGATAACAAACTTTGTAAAAGATGACGAGAAGTTGTAAAGACGGATATACTTTAAAAACGAGGTTTTTACGAGATCGATCTACTTTATATAAAGATCCACAAAATATAATGGGAATTACACTATGGTTTTCGTAAAAACTACAAATTCATGCGATTATGCGATTTACATACTTGTCGACTAGTTTGATGTGTCGGAAATTGTTTGGTTGACTAAAGAAGTTGTTGAAGTTGATTTTGTAAAAAAAAAATGATACGCTTGAAAGCGTGGCCACCTCCAGTTACAGAGGAAACTCTGGCGAAATTTTTCTAGAAACCTAACACTTAGAATTATTTAAACTACAAGTGTTAGAATTATTTTTGACATGTTTTCAAAATATGTTTCGCCACGACTTTATTTACAAATTTTCGGAGGTGGGATTTTCACAAAAATTAAACGTGATTAATATATATTCAGTAAATATATTTTCACCACACTGTTTATGATTATTTTGTGAAAATACATAAATATTATTTTTAGAGTAAAAATAATATTTACGAACGTTAACAGATCCAAAATAATACGAACCCCTCTACGATAATTATAAGTTACACTGGTAATACTTATTACCACTCGGATGATCAAACGTAACTTACGCATTATACGGAAATATTTACGAACGCGTATTTTACCAACGTATTATTTTTGGGGAAAATTATGTGAAATGGAAATATAATATTTTTGAGAAAAATATTTATATTTTGGAATTGGAAATAAAAATATATTAAGTGAGACTTAATGTTATAATTCAAACGCACACGTATTAAATCCCCCATCCTTGGGAAGGAGACTAACTACCAAGCATATACGAAAAGTAAACACGGAATAGTTGTCTAACTATTTCCCAAAAACTTAAACTATAAAGCTAAGGCACGGCCGTCCGTCTAATAGATTTAGCACATGTAGTCGTTGCACAGCTGCCCGATTTGAGACGCACCGACTGTGAGTTCATGTCCCCCTTTTCTCTTAACTGTTTTCAGTTTTCTAAACTGCGGGGGTGAAATACATGTTACTATGATTACGAATATTTCTTACATGGTATGGTCAGCTAAGGAAGGAACTGTTAGGTTATGTGATTCGGGTGGGTGAAACCTTAAGAACATTAGTCCTCGTAGTACGATCGAGGGATACAATAGCATAACAAACCCCACCCATGAGCCCTAAGGTTGGACCATGCGGTGACCTTGTCTTAACACCACCCATGCGCCCGCAGGTTGGACCATGTGGTGACCTTGTCGTAACACCACCCATGCGCCCGCAGGTTGGACCATGTGGTGACCTTGTCGTAACACCACCCATGCGCCCGCAGGTTGGACCATGTGGTGACCTTGTCCTATCCCCTCCCATGCGCCCGCAGGTTGGACCATGTGGTTACACATTAACTGATATGTTTCCTTATTTGCTTTCATACCAGAGTTTACAAAATATTCACACTTACAATGGTTATAAAGGTTTATTCGCGCGCACATACTAAACACATGAACTCGCTCAACATTATTGTTGATTTTTCAACTTACATGTATTTCAGGGAATTAAAGGATCTGGCACGGTATGGCACGTTTTCCCGCTGCACTAGTTTCCGAGGTCATCCGGGGTTTAGGGAATGTGACTCTTTCCTGGACAAGTCACAGTCCTTAAACTGTGTTTATGTTTTGTTTGCTTGTTGAACAAGATTATGGTTGTTAGGGTGTATCCCCGTTAAAACAATGGTATTGTATTTGGTTTTCAAAACTTAATGGATGATCTTGCATGTTTTTAATTCATATAGCTTTGTTATGACTAAGCTATGGTATTAAGAAGTCACACCAAAATTAACCACGCTTCCGCAAAGCCAGGGTGTGACAGCTTGGTATCAGAGCTCTGATCATAGCGAACTAGGATTCCTTCTCGAGTCTAGACTATGATCACTAGGGCTCTCACGAAAACATTTTTACTGCATACCACTTAAGTCCAGATCCAAAACGTTTTTACAAACACATGTTGAGCACATTTTATTATTTTAGGCTCAGTCTTGGAGGCCGAGGCTCGGTCTTGGAGGCCGAGGCTCGATCTTAGAGATCGAGGTAGATGGCTAGTGAGACTAGGAAGAGTAGGCTCAGTCATGAAGGCTGAGGCTCGGTCATGGAGGCCGAGGCTCGATCTAGGAGGTCGAGGTGGATGATAGAGCAGTCTTAGAGACTGGGAGGAATTTGGCTAGTGGGACTAGGAATGTCAGCCTTGGAGGCTGGGAGGAATTTGGCTAGTGGGACTAGGAATATCAGTCTGGGAGGCTGGGAGGCTAGTGGGACTAGGAGAATTATTTGATTGCTTATTGCTGACTAACATGTTTATATGTGGATGTGATTGATTGTTATACGTATATGTGTTTATGTTACAAATGTCATGCTTTCATCATGTACAAGAAAGATGGACACCACGAATCCCATGGCCATAGCATCAGACGACATAGTACATCGAAGCACGAGGTGCACATTTCCGATACTACCGGCACAGACAATGACGACATTCAGCCCTTTGCGCTGCCTAAAGTCGTAGCAGAGCCTACTGATGGCCATCTTGTTGGGAATTTGCCACTCGCGGTGATCCCTGCCCCTGTGCCCCCTTGCCGCTTATCCCATTGTTGATATGCCCCCGACGTGGCCTCTGACGACGATAACGATCTACTAGTGGAGGATCCATTCGAGGGCGAGGCCCTATTGCTGCTGGTATTAGCCTATTGCTTGCGGACGCTCCTGCAGGGGAAACTTATGCCCATTCCCCTATCCCAGACTCATTTGAGTTTCTGACATCCGCATTTTCGCATATACAGGGAGTGCATCACCATTCACACGACGCCGACCCTGATACGGCATCATCAGCTGCACCGTTTTCCGCACACAGCTTTGAGTTTGATCACAGTATTGAGGGTGATCTTGTTTTTCCACCTGGTTTTGATCCAGACCATGACACGGAGTTCATATACTCAGACCAGCCCTTGGAGGACGCTGTGGTCCCTATCGACCCTATCTTTGATGATCCAGCTGATTTTGAGATGGAGTTTGTTGATCCGGAGCCCACTGTGGCCCCTGAGCCAGGAGTTGCTCCCGACCCCGCATTGGAGCATGACCCTGTTCATGCCGATGCACTTGCTGTTGCTCCTTGATTGATCATCTGCTTGGACGAGAGAAAATTTGGGGTAACTGTGCAAGACAATTTATTATTACGGGGGCCCACGTAATAACTACTTGTAGTGCACAGAAATCCTGGTGGACTCTGCGGGTCAAGCTAATGAAAACCAATGTGGCAGGAAATAACTCGAACACGAATGACCAAGGCGATGAAGCCTCGAGTTCATCCTATTTCAAGCAACAAGCCAAATTGGCAAGCCTATGTGAAGGCTCAGTAATTTATTTCCCCACCCATATATTGAGTATATTTACGTATAAAATTAGGTGAGTACATGATGACTTATGGTGCTATGTATCTCATAGACAATTGGGAAGTTGTCTAACCCACTTCATGCCATTTCGGCAGAAGAGAATGCCACCCAGGCGTGACACAAACACCAGTATGCTGCTAAGGATAGAAGCCGAGCGGCAAAAACGCATCTCACAGGCAATGCATGACATGAAGCACTCCGCACTAAGCGTAGCGATGGCACTACTAGGAGTAACCCCTCCCCCCCCCAAACTGACCGCACCTATAAGCAGTTCCTGAACTGCAAACCTTTGAACTTCGTCGAAACAGGAAGCGCCATTGCATTTGTCGTTGGTCCAAAAAGATTGACTCCATTCTAAGAATGACTAACTGTTCACCCCAACAGAGTGTTACCTTTACCTCGGGGTCATTTCTAGATGGCACACTTTCATGATAGGATCTTCAGATTCAGACCCTTGGTACAGATGCTGCCTATGCACTGAGCTGGGACGAGCTCAAGGAAATGATTAAGGAGAAATATGGTTCTAAGATTGGAATAACAGAAGTTTGAGATGAAGTCCTGGAATTTGAAAATGGACGAACCAGAGATTCCTGAACCTGTCCAGCGATCGCACGACTTGCCTAGGGTCGCCACCTACTAAGTCATTGATGTTGTATGATACAGTTGGGTACCTGTAAACCTTACATTCTGGTCTCGATTCGTGGCAATGCAATCGCAGTAATCTATTGTTTATGTTCTATAACATGAGATGTTATGTGATTGATTTGTGTATAACATGGGATGTTATGTGTTGATATTGTTGTATACTTACGTACACTTTACTTACTATGACCTGACCCATACGATCATCATTTAGAAGATGCCTCCAAGACGGGATGTACGCATACCCACCAACGAGGCGGAACTTCAGGGAATCATTGCTGCAGTCATCGCACAATACGAGGCCCATCACTCCGAGCGCAACGGAGGTACCTCAGGAAATAACCCACCCAACGGCTGCACCTACAAGCAGTTCTTAGGCTGCCAACCCCTACATTTCGACGGCACTGGGGGTGCCGTAGCCTTCGTACGCTGGATTGAGAAGACGGACACGGTTTTGCGTGCGAGCAAATGCGCCCCAAGAGATCAGGTCACGTACATTTCCGGGCTGTTCCGAGATGGGGCTCTGTCATGGTGGAAACTTCAGGTTCAGACAATGGGCGGGGCTGCTGCGTATGCTCTATCATGGGACGAGCTGAAAGAGCTAATGCATAAAAAGTACTGTTCGAGAACAGAAAGCCAGAAGGTAGAAACCGAGTTCTGGAACTTGAAGATGGAAGGTCCAAAAATAGCTGAGTATGTGGAGAAGTTCCAAGTTCTATCGCGTATCGTTCCTTACATGGTAGATCCGGAGTTTAAAAGGATTGAGCGTTTCATTTGGGGGTTGGCACCCCAAATCATGAGCATGGTAACGGCATCAAAGCCTGCCACAATCTCTGAGACCATCAATCTAAGTGTAGCCCTGACGGAAGAGGCAATCAGGATGAACAAATTTTCAGTCTCTGAGGAAAAGACGGAGACTCATGTAGAGTCATCTGGGGACAACAAGAGGAAGTTGGCGAATTTCAAACAGGGAACCCAGTCGAGTAGCGACGACAAGGCCAAAAAGAGAAAAGAGTACACGGGTATCCTACCAAAGTGAGACAACTGTCGACGTCACCATAACGGGCGGAGTAGATATGGAAAATGTGGTAACTGTGGCAAGGTGGGACATGTCAAGGAAACATGTCGGCAAGGTATTGAACATGGAAATAGAGGTCAAGATGGTAACGGAAATCGCGGAGGAAATAACAACGACAACAACTATCAAGGCAGAGATGGTGACGATCAAGGCTGTGGCCAAGCATGTTTTAATTGCGGTGATGTGGGGCATTTCAGGAAGTATTGCCCTAAGAACACTCAGGCACGTGGATGAAAGCTCAACAGCGGGGATAGAATCCAAGCGTGGATATCGGTACGTCTCATAATAGTCAATGTTACGCTCTATTTGACAGTATTGTCAAATTTTAGCTTCAGAACATATAGTTGTTTTAGTAGTAAGTAACCTAGATACCCAGTTCTCAATAGAACAAGCCTGACGGAAGCTTTGATGTGATAATTGGGATAGACTGGTTGTCGAACAACCCAGCGGAGATTGTCATCCGCACCCCGACGACGAACGGAGAAATGATTGTGATTCATGGAGCAGGATACGCTCCTACGGATTATCAGGCAAAGAAGACACAAAAATTTTCGCACAAAGGATGTGTTGCATTCTTGGCTCATGTCGTGGAAAAAGAAGCCGAAGAACCAAAACCCGAAGATATCCCTGTGATTGGAGAACACCCCGAAGTCTTCTTCGAAGACTTGCCGGAATCGTCTCCTCAACGATTAGTCGAATCCCGCGTCAATTTAATTCCAGGCACTGCACCCGTAGTCAATGCATCGTAGCGACTTACATTTTCGGAGATGCAAGGATTGACAGAGAAGCTTTGGCAATGGATAGAGAAGGAAGATAACAGACCAAAATTCCCTTTTGGGGTAACCCCATTACTACTCGTCAAAAAGAAGGATGATGATTTTCAAATAAACATCATCTACCGGGAGCTGAACAAGCTGACGATCAAGAATAGATACCCTCTGCCAAGAATTGATGATCTGTTCGATCAACTGCAAGGTTCAAGCTTTTACTCAAAGATCGACTTGCGATCTGGATACCATCAGTTAAGTATACAAGAGGAGAGTATCCCAAAGACAGCTTTCAGAACTCGTTATGGGCACTACGAGTTTCTGGTTATGCCGTTTGGGTTGACAAACGCACCTGCAGTATTCATGGATTTGATGAATCGAGTTTGTAAGCCGTATTTGGATAAGTTCGTGATTGTATTCATCGATGATATTTTGATTTATTCAAAGACGAAGGCTGAGCACGAGCAGCATTTAAGAGCCATTCTTGAGCTGCTAAAGAAAGAACAGTTGTACGCCAAATTCTCTAAGTGCGAGTTTTGGCTACGAGAAGTGCAATTCCTTGGGCACATGGTAAATGGAGATGGAATCCACGTGGATCCAACCAAGATCGAGGCGATCAAGGATTGGGAAACGCCAAAGACGCCAACCAAGATTCGGCAATTCTTGGGTTTGGCTGGCTATTATCGAAGGTTCATCGAGAACTTTGCAAAGATCGCTCAACCATTAACGCTCCTCACACAGAAGGATAAGAAGTTTGATTGGGGAATCAAACAGGAAGAAGCGTTCCAGATATTGAAAAAAAATAAGCTTTGCAATGCGCCAATCTTAGCACTACCAGAGGGTACAGATGATTTTGTGGTATACTGCGACGCATCGCGTCAAGGATTGGGTTGTGTGTTGATGCAACGCCAAAGAGTTATTGCCTACGCGTCACGCCAACTGAAGGTACATGAAGAGAACTATACCACACATGATTTGGTGCTAGGCGCAGTGATATTTGCACTGAAGATCTGGAGACACTACCTTTATGGTACGAAGTGTACGATCTTCACAGATCATAAGAGCCTACAGCATATATTCAACCAGACAGAGTTGAATATGAGGCAAAGACGATGGGTTGAGCTGTTGAATGACTACGACTGCGAGATAAAGAATCATACAGGGAAGGCGAATGTGGTCGCCGATACCCTAAGTCGAAAAGAAAGGATCAAGCCCATAAGGGTTAGGGCTTTAGAAATGATTATTCAAACCGACCTTTCCTCACGCATTCGTACAGCGCATAAAGAAGCTCTCAAGGAGAGAAACCTTGCAGAGGAATATCTCCGTGGGATGGAGAAGTTATTGGTACCAAACAAGGAAGGAACGTTGTGTTTTGAGAAAAGGATTTGGGTTCCTTTGTTTGGAGGTCTAAGGAAGGTTATTTTCGATGAAGCTCACAAGTCGCGGTACTCTATCCACCCTGGAGCGGATAAGATGTACCAGGATCTTAGAGATTATTATTGGTGGCCTAGGATGAAAGGCGATATTGCTATTTATGTGAGAAACTGTTTAACTTGCGCCAAGGTTAAGGCGGAATACCAGAAGCCTTCGGGACTTCTGCAGCAACCAGAGATTCCCAAGTGGAAGTGGGAACAAATCTCTATGGATTTTATTACGAAGTTGCCAAGAACGCCAAGAGGCCATGACACTATTTGGGTAATAGTGGATCGCTTAACGAAGTCAGCACACTTCTTACCTATCCGCGAAAAGGATAATACGAGCAAACTGGCCGAAATTTACATGAGAGAGATTGTTACACGCCATGGAGTACCTCTCTCAATCATCTCCGATAGAGACGGAAGGTTCGTATCGAGGATATGGCAATCCTTCCAGGAAGCTTTTGGCTCAAAGTTGAATCTGAGCACTGCTTTTCATCCGCAGACCGACGGTCAAAGCGAGCGGACGATACAGACTTTGGAAGATATGCTGAGAGCACGTGTGATGGATTTGGGCGGTAGCTGGGATAAGCATTTGCCTCTGGTTGAGTTTTCATACAACAACAGCTACCATACCAGTATTGGTGCCGCGCCATTCGAAGCTTTATATGGGCGCAAATGCAGATCACCGCTCTGTTGGTCTGACGCTGGTGATAGACAGTTGGTTGGTCCTGATGTAGTCCAGGAAACCACTGATAAGATTGCACAGATCCGAGATCGCATCAGTGCGGCTCGTAACCGTCAGAAAGCCTACGCGAATCGAAATAGGAAACCTCTAGAGTTTGAGGTAGGTGATATGGTTTTGTTGAAGGTATCACCCTGAAAGGGTGTGGCACGCTTTGGGAAGCGTGGGAAGTTGAATCCGCGATATATTGGTCCGTTCAGAATTTTGGAAAGAATTGGGACCGTAGCATACAAGTTGGACCTACCTGCCGAACTGAATGGTGTTCACGATACATTTCATGTATCCAATCTGAAGAAAAGTCCAACACAAGATACCGTCGTCATTCCTACCGACGAATTTCATGTTGACGACACGCTCCATTTCGTTGAAGAACCCGTTGAAGTCACAGATTGGAAAGTGAACAAGACCCGCCGGAGCAGTGTCAAGCTTGTCAAAGTTCGTTGGAATGCTAGACATGGTCCTGAATTCACCTGGGAGCGTGAGGACCGAATGAAAGAGAAATACCCCCACTTATTTCCTAAGAACCCTGCTTCTACAAGCAGAACTTAAAATTTCGGGACGAAATTTTTCTAACGGGGGGAGAATGTGACAACCCTCACTAAACCAGGTATCCGTATGATTTAATTAATAATTAATTGCTGCTTAATTACTGTGCTTACTTGAAATTACTGATGAACTGCTACTTGATTTCTGATACTTATACATTCCTGCATCATACTTTACATACCGTCACTACATTATTTATATGTTGAACTCTAGTGACAAACATGATGCACAAAAGCACAGTAGCACTATGAACGGATAACCTATTGAACATGCTGACAAAGCCAGCATCAGGCAGATACTGCCTCTAAGGCCTGTATGAGCCAGAATTATTTTACTACACCCATAGTGAGTGTAGGGATACAAGGGTTGTAGAACTGCGTCTCTAGGAATAAGTTACGATGACTGGATGTGCCTAAAACGTACTCTAAGCACAAAACACAGCACTTTAACTAGCATTTCAGCTTCTGGCTAACTAATAAAGTGCCAAAACATGGGGAAATATTCCTGACACTTTGGGGAAAGAGTTGTGTCACTAAAAATGTTATTAACGACACTTAAAAGCTTTGTTAAGCGCTTTAACGGATTACTATCCAACCGAACAACCGGACTATACCCGGAACATAAAAATATTGACAGTAACATTATTGGTCTTTTTCTGAGCCAGTTGGGGTCCCTGAACACCCTAACACCCGCTTTAAATCACTACACACTACTAACCGAGTTAAGTGCTTAACTAACCGACTTAACTTAACTACAAACTAACTGACTAGTTGGAATTGAACTAGCTTACCCCCCCCCCATGGCCAAGTTCGGTCCCCATGTAACAAGTCTTGTACCATTTTGATTAAAATATTATGTGATGTCTCAAATCAAGAGAACATAAAACCCATTGGTTCTTGATTCACAATTTGCCTATAAGTAACTAAGGATGGCACAAGAGATCTTACACTCCACACAACTCCACAAAGCTCTCTCTCTCCCTCTTGCTCAACTCACGGCCGAACCCCCCTTGGGTCACCCCATCCATTTTCGATCTTGATCTCCACATTCCAACATTATACAAGTGTTACGGGTCACGCATTAGGAGTCTTGGAGCAAACGGAAGGCGAAGGACCTCTCTACCTAGCTTTTATCCACCTCTTTTTCGCATAGATTCTTCCCTAGCCTCGAGCTAGAGGTATAATGCTTAAAACTCGTACTCGAACTAATCTAAGGTGGTTAATAAGGTATATGATGATTAAAACTCGGAATCTTGCATTTTGAAGCATTAAAGTCTACTAAAATTACAAGTATTGTTGGTTAAAAGCATATAAGTTGTGTAAAAGTTGTAGTAACTGAAATTTGTGGTTACCTAGACCCGATCTACGTTGTGGTAGCTCGGATCACCATTTAACCCGGTTTGGTTAAGATCATGGATCTTGACATAAGCTTGTTTTAAATGGTACAAGGGTTAAAAGGTGAAACTCTACCACACGCGAAACATGAACTTGTGTAAAAGTATTTTTACTTGTAAAATAGTGTTTAAAACTAGCGGATCCACGTATGTACAAGTGGTATTTTCAAGGGACCGAATGTCAAGAAAATCATGTTTTCTAAAAGACGGATCTTACACTAACAAATATGATTTTTATAAACCACAAATATGTAAACACTTGAGAAATGAAAGGTTCGACAAGATAACAAACTTTGTAAAAGATGACGAGAAGTTGTAAAGACGGATATACTTTAAAACCGAGGTTTTTACGAGATCGATCTACTTTATATAAAGATCCACAAAATATAATGGGAATTACACTATGGTTTTCGTAAAAACTACAAATTCATGCGATTATGCGATTTACATACTTGTCGACTAGTTTGATGTGTCGGAAATTGTTTGGTTGACTAAAGAAGTTGTTGAAGTTGATTTTGTAAAAAAAAAATGATACGCTTGAAAGCGTGGCCACCTCCAGTTACAGAGGAAACTCTGGCGAAATTTTTCTAGAAACCTAACACTTAGAATTATTTAAACTACAAGTGTTAGAATTATTTTTGACATGTTTTCAAAATATGTTTCGCCACGACTTTATTTACAAATTTTCGGAGGTGGGATTTTCACAAAAATTAAACGTGATTAATATATATTCAGTAAATATATTTTCACCACACTGTTTATGATTATTTTGTGAAAATACATAAATATTATTTTTAGAGTAAAAATAATATTTACGAACGTTAACAGATCCAAAATAATACGAACCCCTCTACGATAATTATAAGTTACACTGGTAATACTTATTACCACTCGGATGATCAAACGTAACTTACGCATTATACGGAAATATTTACGAACGCGTATTTTACCAACGTATTATTTTTGGGGAAAATTATGTGAAATGGAAATATAATATTTTTGAGAAAAATATTTATATTTTGGAATTGGAAATAAAAATATATTAAGTGAGACTTAATGTTATAATTCGAACGCACACGTATTAAATCCCCCATCCTTGGGAAGGAGACTAACTACCAAGCATATACGAAAAGTAAACACGGAATAGTTGTCTAACTATTTCCCAAAAACTTAAACTATAAAGCTAAGGCACGGCCGTCCGTCTAATAGATTTAGCACATGTAGTCGTTGCACAGCTGCCCGATTTGAGACGCACCGACTGTGAGTTCATGTCCCCCTTTTCTCTTAACTGTTTTCAGTTTTCTAAACTGCGGGGGTGAAATACATGTTACTATGATTACGAATATTTCTTACATGGTATGGTCAGCTAAGGAAGGAACTGTTAGGTTATGTGATTCGGGTGGGTGAAACCTTAAGAACATTAGTCCTCGTAGTACGATCGAGGGATACAAGTGATAGGCCTATTTAAGCATAACAAACCCCACCTATGAGCCCTAAGGTTGGACCATGCGGTGACCTTGTCTTAACACCACCCATGCGCCCGCAGGTTGGACCATGTGGTGACCTTGTCGTAACACCACCCATGCGCCCGCAGGTTGGACCATGTGGTGACCTTGTCGTAACACCACCCATGCGCCCGCAGGTTGGACCATGTGGTGACCTTGTCCTATCCCCTCCCATGCGCCCGCAGGTTGGACCATGTGGTTACACATTAACTGATATGTTTCCTTATTTGCTTTCATACCAGAGTTTACAAAATATTCACACTTACAATGGTTATAAAGGTTTATTCGCGCGCACATACTAAACACATGAACTCGCTCAACATTATTGTTGATTTTTCAACTTACATGTATTTCAGGGAATTAAAGGATCTGGCACGGTATGGCACGTTTTCCCGCTGCACTAGTTTCCGAGGTCATCCGGGGTTTAGGGAATGTGACTCTTTCCTGGACAAGTCACAGTCCTTAAACTGTGTTTATGTTTTGTTTGCTTGTTGAACAAGATTATGGTTGTTAGGGTGTATCCCCGTTAAAACAATGGTATTGTATTTGGTTTTCAAAACTTAATGGATGATCTTGCATGTTTTTAATTCATATAGCTTTGTTATGACTAAGCTATGGTATTAAGAAGTCACACCAAAATTAACCACGCTTCCGCAAAGCCAGGGTGTGACAGAATAAAGGATCGCTTACGAGAAGAACCAGCAGCCTTGCCCTCCGCCTTCTCCTCTTTCCTCTCAGACTTATCAGTCTTCGCCTTCTTCCTCGTTTCCAACTGTGCAGAAGGATCAACAGACACCTCTACATCATCACCAACGACCTCTTGAATAGGCTCGTCAACAGCAGCATGCGCAACACCTGCACGCGCGGAATGGGACGTTAGACCCTCAAGGGAATTACCAGAACTACTACTCGACAGGACAACAACTTCCTCTCGGGTAAGACCAACAAAATCATCCTCAGCATCTTCACCTAGGGCAACTGCAGCATACTTAGCAAAACTTTCGTCAGAGGAGTGCAAGAAACGACCACAAATTTGATCCAAACACGTTGGTTTTCCTTCTTCTTGAATCGCCTCAACCATGGCACCGGCAGCCTTTGGATCCAAAACATTTATCAAGCTATATCCAACTGCAAATGACAAAGCTATAAGGGAACGCACAAATAAAAACATCAAGTTAATACAAAATCCCTTAAAAGGGTCACGTACATTTGCCCTGGTAACTATAAACAGGTACACCTAAAGGATTCTTGGGTACCCACAACAAACTCATCCCCGCACCAACTAGAGCCATTTCCTCCAACTGAGCAATAGCAGTCGCTTTGTGTGTTATCTTCTTGTACCATTCTTGAGACGCGTAATCCACCAGTACATTCACCCTCGGAATCCCCTCACTCACCGACCGGTAGTGCATATATATAGGAATCACACCACGACGAATATAGAAAAATTTATGTTTCCAGTCATGCAGGCTTTTTAGGGGAACAGAACAAACTGGAGATACACCCGACCGGGCAGTAAAAGAGTAGAAGCTACTCGTGTAAGTAACACTATAAAAAACGTTGAACATCTCGAACGTCGGCTCAACCCGGCAAGCTCTGCAAACATACTCAAAGTGAGTAATACGAGGGAGCCCGATCGCATTAATCTGAGAGATGTGCAGCCCATAGTTCCTCAATACGGCGACAGTGAACTTGGTAATAGGCAGCCTAAAGTTACCCTCCCGAAAGAAGGCAGCATATAGAGGCATGTAACCAGGAGGAGCGTCCACGGCGGTGGAACCAGCAGTAGGGTACTGAGCACCCCACTCAGGGCGGAAACCCATACCTCGAACAAGGTTCTGAAACACGTCTTCCTTCCATCCAATAACGGCTTGGTCAGGACCAGGAGGAACCCTCCCCTTGCGTTTCCTCTTCTTTTGGGATGGATTTGCACCAGACATGATATAGATGAAGAGAAATCGGAAGAAAGAACTCAAGCAAAATATTCAAACAAAGGAAAACGAACGGAGAAGATAGAGGAAAGGCACACTTCAAATTCGAAAAAGTGAAGGGAAAGAAGTAACCGCCTCCTATTTATACCCATCGCATTTAATGCGATGGGTAGTGGACCGTCAGAATACAGGAAAAACAAGCAATAAGTGAGTGACACGTCAGAAGAGAGAGAAGACGTCACCTCTTTTTTCGGGAAGCATGGGTAACAGGGCCTGACGACGTGACAGAAAGTAACTGAAAAGGCGCCTGTTCACCTCCGATAAGACAGGGACATCAGACAGTCACATCCAAACCCTCCCCAAGTCCACAAAACTTCCACCAGAAGGAAACAAAGGGCCAAAACCCATGCGTTATGCGTCCATTTGGCTCACTTTTTACAAAGGCCAAAACCCATGCGCCATGTGTCCATTTGGCTCACCTTTTACAAAGGCCAAAACCCATGCGCCATGCGTCCATTTGGCTCACCTTTTACAAAGGCCAAAACCCATGCGCCATGCGTCCATTTGGCTCACTTTTTACAAAGGCCAAAACCCATGCGCCATGCGTCCATGTGGCTCACTTTTTACAAAGGCCAAAACCCATGCGCCATGCGTCCATGTGGCTCACTTTTTACAAAGGCCAAAACCCATGCGCCATGCGTCCATTTGGCTCACTTTTTACAAAGGCCAAAACCCATGCGCCATGCGTCCATTTGCCTCACCTTTTACAAAGGCCAAAACTCATGCGCCATGCGTCCATTTGGCTCACTTTTTACAAAGGTCAAAAACCCATGCGCCATGCGTCCATTTGGCTCACTTTTTACAAAGGGTCAAAAACCCATGCGCCATGCGTCCATTTGGCTCACCTTTTATAAAAATCACCAAACCCCGCGAGCCACAGAAACCACCACTCTCATAAGTCCAGAATCTCTCCTAGACGATCAACTCAACTAGAAGGCACACTGGATTGGGGGGACTTGAAGAGGTATGGTCCCAATTCCCTGCCTACATGGCAGGGACCACACCACTTTTGAGCATACATGGCGACCACATCAGCAAAGCAATCCAGAAGCTTCTAGAAGCTTCTGGAAGATATGCAGGTGGCACCAGAGATGCTCTACCAGACAAAAAGGACAACACGTGTCACCACTCGCAGAACGCCACATAGGCCTGCGGCAAACCAGGGGATAGAGCTGACAACACCGGTACAAGGTTTCCAGCATGGGCAAATGTAAGAACGCCACGTGTATCACTACACCTGCCGTGACAGAGCAGACCAAGAGGATATTCCCCTTGGTCGGACAGCTGGCACGCGCCCACAGCTGGCACAACTGCTCCTCCCTTCTTCACCCTCCGGCTATAAATAGGACCCTTCGTCATTCAGGTTCGGGATCTGTACTCTCCTCACTCACTATATACACACGCTACTTTATTCTCTCAGAACAGTACTTATTCTCACGCCGGAGCCTGGTTAAGAGGGAAAACCTCCATCTCCCCTTCTTAACGAGACTAACGGCTTGCTGTTTTGCAGGATTCAAGCTATTGTTACGAGTCAAGAAAGAGGTTGAACCCACAGAAGAAATAACCCCACAGATTAACCCTAGTGTTAACCTGTGTTTCATCATTCACCTTTTAACTTTTATTTTGCCATCGTAGATCGAAAAGGTTTAGAGTGAAAAAATAGTTCGTGTTTTCATGAAGATGTCGCCATTGTAGATTCAGAAGATTTAGAGAGAGGATTAAAAACAAAATTTTTTATAGGGGTAAAATTAGACAACTTTAAAACTATTATTTTTAGAAAGAGGGTGTAAAAAGTAAAAGAGATGTGTATTTAGCCTATCAAAGACTTATTGATAAACTAAAAAGACAAATTTATCATAGAATTTATGCATATCCTATCAGACTAGTGGGTATGGAGAGTCTCATCCCCAAGGGGATGGGCCGCCACGTAGGCGCCACGTAGGAGTGGCTTGGAGGGGATGGACCTAAGAGGGTGGGGGATGAACCCCTTTATGTATATATATGTATGTATGTATAGATGTGTGTGTGTTAGGAGAGAGGAGAGAGGCCCGTGAAGATCGGGCTGGTGGGTGACGGAAAGGACGAGCCGGAGGAGTGGGGGGCAGTGTGGGGGACCGGCGCCGGGCATCGCCGGGCCTAAGCCGCCCCCCATACCGCTTGGTCTCAGTGTGGAAATATCTCATCTAAGATTATGGTCAAGATCAAATTACAAATTAAAATGGAAAGTTAGGGGTTTTTCCCATTTTTATTTAGGGACGTTTCATATTGGCTATTCATGTTTATAATTGTTTAAACAAACTGTTTATGATTATTTATTGGTAAACAAGGTTGATTTGAATAACTAATTGACGTTTATTTCATACTGATTAGGGTTTAACATTCACGAGTTTGATGTTGCAAAAGCTATCAAGATTGAAGATTGAAGACGGATTTAGTTAACTCAATTAGACCAGTGTTTTGTTTTGCAATGCAACATTAACCCAATTCAACAATTTCATTAAAAGTTGGAATAGTGTATTCTTCAATCTACCACCCGATGATAAGCACGGTCCTAAACTATGACTATTGCCATCGACGTCATATCCTACGAAAAACACACCGCCAGTAACTCATGTTGGGTTACATTTTATTTATATTTTATCTAACTACACGTAATGTACTATCATTATCATTGATTTTTTTTATGTTGGTTTCATTGAGTTTTGATCAAGGAAAATTTTGTACATGTTATGTTATTCTACGCATGATTGTTGTTCACGAGCTGAGTCGAACCGAGCGGACCTTTGCTCGTGCTTGGCTCGTTTACAAACCGAATCGAACGGAGCGGCTCATTTAAAACCGAGCCTCAAATCAAGCAAGCGTTTTTCGAGCAGTAAATATTCTGAGCGAGCGTTGAGCGAAGTTCGAGCATTTTGGACAACCATGTTGCCCTATTTAAATTTGCTGAGAGAGACAGTGACAATGTTTGGTCTCAGGCTTTTATGTCTTTAAAAACATCCACATTTCATGGTATAATATTTTTCTTATGGATAACAATGTTGTGGCCGACGAAGCGATGATTATATTGCACGAACAATTACGTTGAGAGCAGGATACGGTCGGGTACCGACATGAAACATTAAGGCGATAAGCAGCCTGTCGTTTATCGGTTTAGGGTTTAACTTTTAGATTTGATATTAATTTTTTATTGGCGTGGTTGATCTAGTACGTATAGATGTAGTTGTATATTTGTATATAGTGAACCAAAATCTAATATAGTGGTATATATAAAACTATAAATTTAATTTATATCTAAGTATATTTGTATGTGTAATGTGTGTATATATATAGGTGTGTGTATCTATATGTATAATTTATATTTGTATATGTATACTAATTAAAAATAATAATTCGGGCCGAACCGAGTCGAGTGGACCTTTGCTCATGCTTGGCTCATTTACAAACCAAACCGAGCGGAACGGCTCGTTTACAATCAAGCGTCAAATCAAACGAGCATTTTCCGAATGAACGACGAGCGATTTTTAATTACCTAAAAAAATCAATAAAAAATACCAAGTGGCTAAAAAGGTGTTCGTTTTAATTGTATACATTGTACAATTTATTTATTTTGTAAGCTTAAAAGTTAAAATATCTGAACTTCAAAAAAAACAAAAGAAACAAATTGTTGACTTTCTATAGGGTTTCGACTGAGTGTAGTCAACTGATATTTAATCACTGTAGAGATGTTCACTCTGAATCAAATAAGAATTTTTAATTAGTTTCAAGTCGGCCATTAGATTAAAAGTAGATTGATGGTTGAGATATGTTTGATTGTTTTCCTTTTTTCTGTTCTCTAATGAACCATTTATTATCCATTTATACTATCAACAAAAAAAAGAAAATCAAGTGATATAAGCAATGTTTTTAAACCAGGACCGGAGGTCGACCCGGTTGCCTTACGGGGTCAAAGGTCGGACCGGTTCGACCGAATTTAAGACCCGGATTACGTCATAAATTTTATAAAAATATATACGTAATTTTTAGATGTATTTTTCTAGACTTGTATATAATTACATAAAAAATTTTATGTAATTTTTTAAACTTGTATATATTTTCATAAATATCAACAAAAGGCTTAGATCCGAGAATGGTGCAGTAGATGTCAGGCAGGCTATAAACGAAGATGTGCTGGACTCAGTCGATCGGACTTTCGACTTGAATAAAGAACCGACAGAGAACTTACAAGCCGAGACAGAGGCTACAGTAGCGATGGGGTAAGTGATTGGAATCCGGATCTCTAAAAGTCGACAGGAAATTTTAAGAGTTGTCCGGGAGGAATTGGAGTCGGAAGGTACGCTATGAATTATTTGGCAATAAATATTAGAGGCATTGGGGGTGTGGAAAAACCAAGGTGGATAAGCAGGTTAATTAAGGAACACAAAATTTCTTTTTTATGTATGCAAGAGTCACAGGTATCAAACGTAGATTCAGGGACTGTTGGAAGATTTTGGGGAAAAGTAGATATGGAATATGAATCAGTGGATGCGAGGGGTAGATCTGGGGCCTAATTTCGACATGGGATCCGGGTGTATTTTCAAAACAAAGGGTGTGTAAGTCCCGTGAAACGGATCTTTCAATGATATCAAACAATCACCAAGTTTGTGCGGAATCCAAACTTGGTGAGATTCAAGAAGAACAGAAACAATGAATAACAAAGAACAAACCGAATCACCTTTTAAACACTTGCACACGATTCTATTACTATGAATTAGCAAAACCGTCTAGTACAAATGCTCACAACTACCAATCAATCGCCTCCCTCTCTAGAGAAATTGTAACAATGAGGTTCCAAAGGTTCAACAACCTAAAACAAGTTAATAACTTGTTTATATACTAACTCAAGCCCACTTCCCTACATGGGCTTCCCTTGGGCCTGCTTGGCCCACATGGCCTAAAGCTTGGCCCAAGTGACCTATAAAGGTCCAAAACCTAATATAAACTAACCCGGTAAGACCCAGTTCGTAACCATAACCCGTTGTGTTAATTTGATGCGTCAGTCTCACACTTTAGGGCCTAACAATCTCCCCCTAGACTGATGCCATCAAATTGTCTTCATACTTGAAATCAGCAACGTCTTCAACGTAGTCTATGGTTGTCGCTATGCTGCAGATGTTGTGGAAGTTCTTGACTTCTGAACTCTCAGCATTGGGTCTCTTTCTTAAGTTCTAGTGGTTAGCTTCATATCAGGATCTCGATCAGCTTTGCTTGAAAATCTTGTTAAAATGATTGTGAGAGGAGGATTCTCAACAACTCTTTTCTTCTTCAGTCTTTGTCTTTCAAGCAGGTTCACGGTACTTCTTCAAATGTACTTTCACTTTCAGATGGCGTTTCGTATCCGGTTCTTCTGACTCAGGTACATCTTGTTGTTGTGCTGCTTCAGGCTTCTTCAGTAACTAACAGCATCTCAGTCTTCATCAACTCCTGTTCTTGATTGAAATCAAGTTCTGCACATGCTCACAAACTCATAAGCAAACATTTCTTATGCAACAGGGAGAGTACCATATGAACACTAGGTACATCAAATTTCACAATTTAAATTCTTTTAACGTTTGATGATCAGTCAAATCTTCAATAACGGTCGTAATTTTTAATTTTAAGAAAAACAATTAAAAACTCTATTTTTGGATTTTTGGTTTTATAGAAAAACAAGACACTATTTTTGTATTTTTTTTAATTTTTCTATTTTTTTTTATTTTTTTTATTTTTAAGAACTAAAACAAATAAAAACTCAAAATATAAACAACTACCATAATATACAATTACAATTGCAATGGGATCAAAATTCGTTCTAAGGCAAACTAAAAAACACTTTTCAGTATGAGCCTAATCAAACTGGTCTATGCGATTGCCAATATGTTTGTTCACTTAAACTTTAACGCTCAACTTTCAATTTTTCAATTTCATGATATGCTTAAGGTAATATTATACTATTATACACGTGTGTCCCATACCAAGGCATACCCCCACGATCAAGGTAAGCACAACAATTCATCGTAACAAGTGAGTACACTGATGTCATCCTTTAAGATATCCTGACTGTGTCTAGGTCTGCATATAATCTGTTTTATCATGTTTTGATTTCTTAACAATGAACACCCAAATAAATACTAATCAAATCCTGGAAATATAAATAGCACACTCTATCATGCAAGTATCTTCCCTACCACATATTTCACAAGTCCAATCCAGATTTCTGAAATCTTAACTGGGAGTAGGTTGAGAAGAGAACAGAATAGATCTTTTGCAGAGATGGTATAATATACAGATCAAATGAGTTTTTCTCAATTTGATATAGGTTTCTTGGGGTTTCTTTTGGGCACTTGAGGGCCTCTTTCGGGTGTATTAGATCTATAGCGCGACAACGTACAGCTAGGTCAGCATGTATCTGGATACAGCAGAAGCTGTCGTTGCCTAGCACCTCCAGGTCAGCATGTATCTGGATGCAACAGAGGAGGTACACAAATTTTTTCAGAGAAGATTTCAGAATCAGATCAAAATTGTGTGTATCGGGACAACATACAGACATTCAAATAGAAATGAGCTAATTCCAAGTGACTTTCTTTCCTGGGGTCATGTACAATTTTAGTTCTGAACAGAAGGACAACCAAGATATCCCCGGATGATTCAACAATATAAAGACCCGAAACCTCAGATGTTGGCTATCTATCAACGCAAGATTTAAGACCATAAAATCATACGCCGTTGGTATGTTACTCACATGTACATAGTTCGTTATGTTTATATCACTTAGTATCTTTTATCATGTTGAGCGTCAAGCCTATCGACATATCGCAGTAGATCCTAGTCTTTTCAGCTATGGCACCTTACATGTGTTAGTCAAACCCTTTAACACGAACATTTATTTCACTTCCCATAACATGCAATTTTTCTTTTTGGCTTTTTCATTTTTCTAATGTTTTTGTATTTTTCTCATTTTCTCCCCCTAAAACAATGCATATATATACATCAAACTCTTTTGTATTTTTCTTCTGTGAGTTTTCTCCCCCTAAACTCTATATATGCCTCTCTCTCCCCCTAAATTTGTGCATAAATCTTGTATTTTTGCGCAAATTTACCATTTACTAGAGAAAGGACACTTTATATACAAAATAATAAACTAGAAAGAGAAAAAAAAAATTTTAACCGTTCTGTCATCAGATTGAAGACTAATCAAATTCAAATTAGAGTACGGAATTTAAACGGTACCTTTTGCTGATCTTATCTTACTTCTCTAATCTCTTCCAAAGGGAACATATCATCTGTAAAAAAATTTGAACTTTTTGCAACAGTGAAATGTTACCCGTTTTTATCTCTGGAACAACCGCTATCAACATTCCATAGATTGTCAACAGCTCCTCTTTGGTTGTTCCTGAAAAGTAAGGAGATTAGTAAGACATGGGTACCCAGGCCATCGTGGTCCTGGGATTTCCTGAAGTATCAAAATAAGACACTTCCTTTAAACACAAGTCCCCTTTAGTTTCAAGAATTGGAGATGTAGCTGCTTTTTGTTTTGCTCTCCAAATTTGTTTAGGCTTTTCTAATTTCTTAGATGCCTTTGGCAAAACAGTTGGCTTATCAACCTTGTTATTTTTCGAAACTTGTGTAGGTTTCAAAGCTTGTTTTCTTTTTGCTTTAGCAGCATTCCAATCCCCATCAGAAGGTTTAACCTTGGGATTCACATTCTTCATTGCCTTAGGTGATGATACCTTCATTGGCTTGGAATGGTAGTTATCCTTTGGTGTAACCCTCTGATTTTGCATATAATAGGGTACATAGGGATGGTGTGTGCAGTTTCGAGCAATGTGACCAGCAATGCCGTAGTTGAAGCATGTTTGTCTCTTCACATAGAAAGCATTTTGATCAGCTAAATTTGCTCTTGCAGGCCCTGAAGGATGAACTGATCCCTTCTGTGCTTGGTTTCCTTGCACATTTCTTGCAAACGAGGATGAATTGGGATGTCTGTACTTGTCGTTTGCAGGGACCTTCTGTGGTGGAGATTTCTTTTGATTCTTCTTGCTTTGCTTAGACTGCAAGTCTTGTTCAGAAATCTCACCAGTCTTTCCGAAAGCTTTGTTAGCACAGTCAAATGCATATTTATCACATTTGCCATTACTGACTGGCTTAACAAAGGCATTTTTCACAACACGGGCCTTTTGAGGACTATTGCTGCCCGTTGAGGACTGTGGAGAGCCTGCTTGTCTTTGATGTTTAGGCTTCTTCTTTCCGCGTCCTTTACCTGCTCGCTTCGGATCTTGTTGCATGATCTGAACCTTTTCATCACTAACAGAAGGTTCAGATTGTTCAGCTTGCGCACTTGGAGCCTTGTTCACGTCAGTCTTCTCTTCATCCTTCATGTCATCAGCTTTGACAGAATCGGAGAGTTCTGGTTTGTTGGATGAAATATCAGAAACTTTAGCAGAAACTTCAGCTGAAACATTTGACGAATTATCAGCACAAGATGGTTCTGCACATGACACCTTTGAGCTGAATTCACTAGAATCAACTGATTCCAATTTCTAAGAATCAGCTGCTTCAGGTGATTCGCATTTGGAATCAGATGGTCTAACTGGCTCATTCGTTTCGTTTGCCGATTCAGTCTCTGTTACGCAAGCATCAATGTTTTCGCCCAAATCATCAGACCTGAAAGTAATCATAGAGTGAAAAAATGAGCCAAAAATGTCACACACATGAGAACTTGATGCTTGTTCATCTCCAACGACACCTTCAACTTTAACTTCATCTGCAGGGGAAGACGAAGCATTAGGTTCAAAAGTATCCTTTGAAACAAAATGTACCGAAGGAGTCGTTCGATTATCAACAAGTCTGCTGTTGATTGATGACTTATCAGTTTTAGGACCGTAAGCCATCTTGTCCTCATTCATCAATTCCTCCTCAGTCATGGGTAAATATGTGTAGTTGTCATTATAAGGAGGAGGAACTTGATTGAATCCCAACCCACACCCCTTCTTTTTCTTGTATGCAAGTTGTTGATCACACAGGTTTTTGACTAATTTGCTGGAAGAATCAAATTTTTTAATATTGAGTTCATTTACTTGATATCTATCTCTGATATCTTCCAGTTCTTTAGTCAAAATGCATACTTTCTCCTGAGCTTCTAAGAAATGGCAAGTCTTTACACTTAGATCATCCTTAAGTTTGATGATGTCTTTTCGCTGAGCTTCAATTTTATCTTTATAAAGCTTTTCATTCTTTGATAAAGTAAAATTTTTATTTTTTATGTCGTTGTAGTCTTGAATCAACTCAGCGTTGTGTAACCGATATGCCTCATTTCTTTCTCTACACTTAGGAGTGCAAAAAACAGAAAGTATCTCTTCACGTTCTTTAGTAATTTCTCGAGCCAGGGGTTTGTTAAACATAAATGCTGAATTTTGTGATGAGTCAGCATTGTCATATGATTTGATTAGTGAGATCAGCTCATCTGACTTCATTTTGTAACAGTGGCAGTCGGTTGTCACTATTATCTGATTAACATTGCTAAACCAACTACAGCTGGAATCCCTTTTATAGCATCCAGAAGCTTTCTATTGCTCATGTGAGTAGACACACCATCTCTGCCTTCTCCATTTCAGAGAGCAGTTCAACAAACCGGCCAATCACTGCTTCTATAGATTCACCAGGAAAGTATCTAAATCCTTGTAGTTCCTGCTCAAGCATCTCTCTTTTAGAAGACATTTTTAAGATGTGATCCCCCAAAATATGATCTTTTAACTATTTCCTCAACACAAGCCCAAAGCGAGAACCTGTGTACTCGCTAACTCAAACCCTTTGCAGTCGAATGACCCCGCTTTTTGAACCGCACTTCAAAAATATGTCAAAACCGTTATCACAAACAAACTCCCCTTTTTTTTTATTTATAAATAAAACCTTTTTAATTTTTTAAAAATTTTTAATTTGATTTTTTTTATTAAAAGAAAACCTAATTATAATTATTATTATTACAATTAATATTTAGTATATTATTCTTATTATTATTAAGAAAAACAATGATTAGGTGATTATGAACTAATGATTACTGTAATTATTAATTATTATAATTATTATTATTAAAACATAAACGACAAATCACGTTGTTGTTGCAGGTTGTGATTCACGGAGTACGTTTGACGATGATGATCGGATATGATGCACGATGCTGATGCTGTAATCTAATGGATATTGACGTTGACGAACAATAATATTGCAGGTTTCCGGCGAACAGTTAACGAAGAAGAAGAAGATGATCGGAGGTGGTGGTTTGATGAATGGCAGTGGTGATCGGAGTTGATATACGAAGAAGATGATGAATCTGTTGGTCGTTAGGATGGTGTTCGGCTAATTTGGAACGTTTCTGTTTGTAGAGTGATCGGAGAAGGTGAAGTTGCAGGTTCTGGTGTGAAGATACGATGTCAATATCGATGACAGAGGTCACAACCTGTGACTGTTGCTTGGTAGTTGCCGGAGGTTGGAATGGTGTGGCGACTCGAAACCGAGGTTGCGACTCGAGAACGATGACTCGAGATCTCGGTTGCTACTCGAGAAGAATGACTCGAAACCGTGAAGAAGTTGAAGAGTCGAGACCGAGGGTGATGACTCGAGACCAGGAAGACTCGAGACCTTGAAAGCGTTGTGTATCGAGACTAGGAATGATGATGATGAAGATGAGTCGAGACGAGTGATTAGTAATGGACTCGAGACCTTGTGAAGATTAACAGTTTCGAAACCGTGAACTAATTACAAAAATAGAAAACCTTTTCGAAAATTTTCAACACTTTTAAACAGATGGAATTCCGAGATTTTTGGATTTTTAAATCAATTTTTGATTTTATCAAATCTTTTAAGGATAATTTCGCAAATTTTAAAATTTTGGAACAATCTGTTAACACTTTTCAAAAGATCAAAATCACCAAAATAAAGGAATTATCAATAAAATTCGGATGAACGCTACGAAGAACGCGAAGAACAAAATTCCAAATCTTGATGATTTTTAACAAAAATTTCAAAATCTTGAATCTTTGATATCACACCGAGCCTAGAAACAGGTTCTTTGGCTCTGATACCACTTGTAAGTCCCGTGAAATGGATCTTTCAATGATATCAAACAATCACCAAGTTTGTGCGGAATCCAAACTTGGTGAGATTCAAGAAGAACAGAAACAATGAATAACAAAGAACAAACCGAATCACCTTTTAAACACTTGCACACGATTCTATTACTATAAATTAGCAAAACCGTCTAGTACAAGTGCTCACAACTACCAATCAATCGCCTCCCTCTCTAAAGAAATTGTAACAATGAGGTTCCAAAGGTTCAACAACCTAAAACAAGTTTATAACTTGTTTATATACTAACTCAATCCCACTTCCCTACATGGGCTTCCCTTGGGCCTGCTTGGCCCACATGGCCTAAAGCTTGGCCCAAGTGACCTATAAAGGTCCAAAACCTAATATAAACTAACCCGGTAAGACCCAGTTCGTAACCATAACCCGTTGTGTTAATTTGATGCGTCAGTCTCACACTTTAGGGCCTAACAGGGTGTTCAAACATGAGTCATTCCTAATAGTGAGCGGGGTGGTGGCTGGAACCAATATGTACATTAACATTGTTAATGTATATGCACCATGCGATGTGATGAGAAGAAGGAATTTATGGGGGGAGTTAAAAGAAGCTGTAGATAGCAGTAACAATGGGTTGTGGATCATGGCAGGAGATTTCAATGAAGTAAGAGATGAGGAGGAAAGGATGAACTCCAGATTTGACAGTCAAGGTGCAATGATTTTCAATAATTTTATAGCTGAAACGGGCCTTATCGAATACCAATGGGAGGACATAAGTATACATACATGTCGGAGGACGGGTCAAATCTCAGCAAGATCGATCGTGTTCTCGTTTGCGGCTCATTTATGGAAAAATGGCCGTGTGCAAGATTTGAAGTTGTAGGGAGATACTTGTCGTACCATTGTCCGTTGATCCTGACATGTGTGTCCGTAGGCTTCGGGCCAGTACCATTCAGATTTTACAACAGTTGGCTAGAAGATGGAGGTATTGATGCCGTGGTAAACAAAGTCATGGAGAATCACGTTAGAGGGGACAATGTCATGAAAGATATGGCTGGTATTCTCAAAAATCTCAAATTACAGATTAAAGAATGGAGGAAGGAATCAAAGGTAAGAGAGGAGGAGGGGGTTTACAACGCGACAAAAGAGGTGGAGCAAATTGAAAAATTAGCGGAAAGCAGGAGCCTTACGGCAACAGAAAAGGAGAAAAGAGTTAGTGGAAAGTGGGTTATAAAGAACTATGAGAGGAAGAGACTTAAGGATTTGAAGCAAAAAGCAAAGTTTAAATGGGCAAAGCTCGGAGATGAGAACTCAAAATTTTTTCACAGGATCATCAATTGTAGAAAAGCTAGGAACAGGATCAATGCAATGATGATCAATGGAACATTGGTGAATGACCCGAAAGCTATAAAGGAGGAGTTAAAAGCAAGATTCCTAGATCGATTCACAGAACCCTTGGAAAATAGGCCTACCCTAGATGGTAGGGGTTTTAGTCAGGTAACACATGACCAGGCTATAACATTGACCAAAGAGTTCTCAAAGGTAGAGATCAAAGAGGCGGTGTGGGCATGTGGGAGTGACAAAGCCCCTGGTCCAAATGGATTCTCGTTCAAATTCATCAAAAGGTACTGGGCGTTGCTAGAAAATAACTTCGTTGATATCCTCAAAGACTTTCATGAAAGAGCTTTCATCGAGAGGGGCTGTAATGCGTCTTGTATAGCCTTAATTCCCATGGTCAGAGACCCTCAGACCGTGAACGAGTTTAGGCCGATCTCTTTGATTGGTATCATATATAAAGTCATTGCAAAAGTGTTAGCTTCCAGATTAAAGAAGGTCATCCCGTCGATTATGGCCCCGGTACAAACGGCATTTGTGGAAGGGAGATCCATCTTTGACGGGCCCCTGATCACAAGCGAAGTCATTTCTTGGGCGAAAAAAAGCCAGAAACAAGTATGTACGATTCGATAAATTGGAAGTTCCTACTTTCCAATTTAAAAGCGATGAAGTTTCCTAGCCGATGGACAAAATGGATTGGAGCGTGTTTGAAATCAAGTTGGGCATCGGTCCTAGTAAGTGGGTCGCCTACGTCAGAGTTCAAGCTGCAAAGGGGTCTAAGATAAGGTGATCCGCTGTCACCTTTCCTATTCATTCTAGCATTGGAAGCCTTAGAGGTCGTCATGAAAAGAGCGGACAACAGAGGAGCCTTTAAAGGTGTCAAACTACCAAAATATGGCCCGTGTATAACACATCTGTGTTACGCGGACGATGTGATATTTATGGGTGAATGGGATGAGACGAATATATTAAACCTTAATCGAATCCTAAGGTGCTTTTACCTATGCTCGGGGTGAAAAGTCAACTTAAACAAGGCTTGCCTGTACGGGATAGGAGTTGAAGAGGATGAGATAATAAGAATGGCTAAAAAATTGAAATGCAGGAAAGGAAGCACACCGTTCAACTTCTTGGGGTTAACCATTGGAGCGAACATGAATACAGAGAGGCACTGGAAGCCGGTGATCGACAACTTCAACAGAAATTATCGGCATGGAAGGCCAATTGCTTATCTTTTGCAGGTAGAATGGTGCTAGCTAAGGCGGTATTGGGAGCCTTGCCCAACTACTACTTTTCAATGTACCTTGCACCTAAGAAGGTTACAAAGACCCTCGATGCAATACGGAGAGACTTTATTTGGGGAAGAAAGGCTGGAAGACACAAGATACGGTGGATAGCATGGGGGAAGATGACAAGAGCAAAACATCACGGCGGATTTGGACTAGGAGACCTGTGGAGTGCAAACCTCGCTTACATGGTAAAATGGTGGTGGAAGTACAAGGCGAAATCGGAGGAATTATGGGCTAAAGTGATCAAGTCAATACATGAGACCAGAAGATGTTCTAATTATATACCAATTAATAATAAATATGCAGGTATTTGGAAAAATATTGTGAATGCAGGTAGAAAAATTGGAAGCATGGGCATATCAGTGTCAAAGGAACTTGTTGCGGAGCTGGGCAATGGAAAGAAGGTATACTTTTGGCTGATAATTGGAGCAGCGACAACACTTTGAAAGAAAAATGGCCGGAGATATTTAAAATAGCCACAAATAAACAAGCAAAGGTTGCGGATTGTGTTACGATACTGGGACAGGAGCAACAATGGAATATAGGATGTGACCGACCACCGAACTCAGATGTGGAGTGGACGCAGTCGAGTAGCCTGATGCAACACCTAAATAGGGTGGAACTAAAGACAAAGGAAGATCGTTGGTACTGGAAGACAAGCAGTAATGCAGAATTCTCGGTAGCTTTGCTTAGAGATCAAATAAACAAGATTGATGCAACTGTAGAAGAGGAGGAATGGAAATATTGGAACCGTTGGTCACCGCCAAAAGTAAACTATTTCATATGGAGATCGATGCTCGGCAGAATTCCAACAAAACAAGAACTTGTCAAAAGAAGAATTACGATAAATAATCAGATGTGCTCAAGGTGCGGATTATATGAAGAAACGGCAGCCCATGTAATTTGTGAGTGTGATTTGTCCAGGTTAATTTGGAAGAATGTTCGTATATGGCTAAAGATACCGGCTACAAATGACTTTCATTCATGCAAAGAAGCCTTGGAGTTTATCAACAGTTTAACAGGATCTAACGGCTGGAAGAAAGTTATCAACTTGGTTTTTCAAGCGACTATGTGGAACATTTGGAAGTCTCGTAATGAAAAAGAGTTTGAAGGCTATCATCGGACTGGAAATAACGTACTGGGAGAGATCATGGCAGAAAGCTTTATTTGGTTGAAATCTAGATCAAAATTCCATAGCATTGAGTGGGGAAGGTGGGTGGATTTCAACATTCGCGATATAGTGAATTAAATGGATGTAACTGGGGAGTGTTAGTGGTTAGTTTTTATCTTTCATTTTTTTGTTTTGTACCTTTCGGGTTTTTATAGCATATGCTGGCCCTGTTCTATTAATCATAGAATCTTACCGTTCAAAAAAAATATATTTACATAAATATCATAAAATATATAAATGTTTTACGATTTCCCATTTTCATATTAAGTGCACTTGTACTTGAAAATTGATTAATCACATTTGACTTTTTTGATATTTATCATTTCCGATGCATGCATGAGCTGTCAAATTTTTAACCTTTCTTTTTCATCATTTATTGCCCTTTTTCGCAATTCCATAAAATTGAAAGTTTGATGCCATACTTCCTGAACATCACAACGCTACTACACTGTCTTTTCATTCTTGTAATTTCTGAAGAAAACAATCGGTAGATCTCTTTTCCAAACTTGCCGGACATCCCCAATTTCCCAATTCGCCGGATGTTATTACTTTACGGGATTCACCGGAGCTTGTATCGGAGCTTGTAGCACCGGCCTGACTTTAAGTAGATGAACCACCGGCCCGACCGCCCGGATCCTGGCTCGACCTCCGGGTCGATGTTGAAACGGGTTAAATGCAAGACCCGACCAGGTGATGCTTCCGGTTCCCGGCCGGACCGGTCCGACCGGCCGGCCCGGTCCGGGTTTAAAAACATTGGATATAAGAAAAGTTGAGGTGGCAGCCATAGAGGCTATCCAACAAGACTTTTCTTATGTCATTACTGCATCATAAACCTTAATATATAAAATTGGCTCACATTCAAATTTCAAAGGTCTGGCCAACATTAAAAATTCAAACATCTGCCCACATACAAAAGGGCAAAGCTTTATACACACTTCAAACCTCTGCCCATAACCTCTACCCATATTCAAAATTCAAAATTCTGGCTCTAAATTAAAAATTCAAACTATATACATATATAACATACATTTCTGGCTCCACTTTCAAAATTTAATCCATCTCTCTCTCAAATCTTCAGACAAAAGTTAGGATCTTTGAACAATTTATGATCTGGGTTTTTGTTAAACTAATTCAAATTTACAAAAGTATGAATTTTTATTATGAATCTGATGTAGAGATAATATCGATGTTGAGATCTGTTGTGTTTTTTCTTTTTGGATAATAGGGTTTTAAGGGAAAGAAAATGGCACGCAAGAAGATCCGAGAGTATGATTCCAAGAGATTGGTTAAGGAGCATTTCAAGAGGATTTCTGGTTCTGAATTGCCCATCAAATCTGCATAGGTAAACAATGATTTCGAAATTTTTATTTACCTTTTTAATTTAAAGCTTCTATTTGGTGCCCTAGATGGTTTCAGTGGTTTTCAAGAAGGTGATGAAGCTAAAACTTTGATCAAATCATCATCAGAAGAAGAAGAAGACCGAGTAATGGATTGAGGTAGACTCACTTTTATTCTTGATATATGCTACATATCCTTGGATCTATTGACCGAGTAATGTGATTCGTGAATTATATTTATGTGTTACAGGCTGGTCAAGTTTATGGAGTCTCTCTAACTGGTAATTTATTAAGTATGTATGGTGCTTTTCCATAACAGAAGGGAAGTACTGGTGAAGATTTTCAGAAGAAGAAATGGATTGAGGTTTGTTTTTAAGTTTCAATATGAAGTGTTTTCTCAAAATATATAATCATTGAACCTAATTGCTTGATACTTTTGGGCCTTATTTACAAGGGTTGTCTCAGCAACATAAACGTTAATGGTTCTTAGTAGATCATGTTCCTCATGGATATAGAAGGAAATCACTTTTGGAAGTTCTTATTATAGACTACTGGTGGTTATTTTAGTTGACAGTTTCTGGTGTTTTAATGGCAGGAAACTGGCTCAAAGGTTGAAGAGTGAAGGTGTTATATTGCGTTCATGATTTGTAAAACCTTAGGTCTCAAAATCTTATTGATTGAATCAGGTATGAAGTTTCTTTTTCTAATTGTTAATCCTTTAGTTATATGGTTCTAATTTAGTTCTTTCTTTCTTATTTGAAGGGAAAAATCTACAGAGAAGTTATTGAAGCAACGAAAAATTTTAGCATCATTTTTTGGAGGACTCACGTCAGCACGCTCATTTTTATCTCTGGCCGGTAGGTTCTCGAACTACAATTGGTTATTCAATCTTTCTGTGTGTGTTTGCTCTATTTTTCTATGTCGTTATTGATAAAGAGTTTACCAATTGTGTGTGTTAGGCAATGTTAATATTTTCCTGAATCCATTGGAGAACTTTAAAAAGTCTCTGAATCCGTTAAGCTTTTGGAAGTACGTTTGATCCGTTTTTAAGCGTTGTGTTATGCTAATAGAGCTCTAAAGATGTTAGTTTAAGAATCAGTAAATGTAGTAAGCTTAACTAATCTTTTTCTTTTATGGGCTAATTCAACTAACCTTAATTTCTTGATTTTTACAATTTGGGTTTTTTTCTCAAATACTTTTACTGTGATATTTGCTTTTATTATGTGCTTCAACCCGAATAGATCCATGCCGATCTAAAAAGGTTCGACTCTGTGTTACTATAAACCGGGGTATCCATAAAAAATGACACCATAAGAAAAAGTTTCTGGCTTTGCCATTGGACCCAATATTGCCGGTATAGATTTGAAATGAATGTGTTAAAACTTAATAGGCAACAACATTCTAAAAGATGAGACCATAAAATGCGTTTGGCTCTGTCAGATTATGTTGCAAAGAAAACTTGGATGACCGTTATGTTGATTAAGTTACTATTTTCAACCATAGACATTATCAGTTGCTGACAAATAGGGCACACGTCAATTTTCAATATTTTATTGTTAATATCTCTCATTTCTGCTATCATAATTTGAAAGAAGGCATTCTTATTTGACAATGAAGAAATTATTGTATACTGAGCTTTTGTACCAATGCTTCCTTTAATTCCAACTATTTCCTTATCCGAGTCAAACGTGACATGAATATATGCGCCAACACGAATAATATTATGTGGGCCAGTTATGAAGTTTCTTTTTCTAATTATTAATCCTTTAGTTATATATGGTTCTAATTTAGTTCTTTCTTTCTTATTTGAAGGGAAAAATCTACAGAGAAGTTATTGAAGCAACGGAAAATTTTAGCATCATTTTCTGGAGGACTCACGTCTGCACGCCCATTTTTATCTCTGACCGGTAGGTTCTCGAACTACAATCGGTTATTCAAGCTTTCTGTGTGTGTTTGCTCTATTTTTCTATGTCGTTATTGATAAAGAGTTCACCAATTGTGTGTGTTAGGCAATGTTAATATTTTCCTGAATCCGTTAGAGAACCTGGATGGTTGTTATGTTGATTAAGACCATAAAATGTGTTTGGCTCTGTCAGATTATGTTACAAAGAAAACCTGGATGACTGTTATGTTAATTAAGTTACTATTTTCAACCATAGACATGATCAGTTGCTCACAAATAGGGCACACGTCAATTTTCAATATCTTATTGTTAATATCTCTCATTTCTGCTATCATAATTTGAAAGAAGGCATTCTTATTTGACAATGAAGAAATTATTGTATACTGGTCTTTTGTACCAATGCTTCCTTTAATTCTAACTATTTCCTCATCCGAGTCAAACGTGACCTAAATATATGCGCCAACACAAATGATATTATATCTGTTAAACTTGTGTATATATCTGTGTAAGCATTGATTAGTAGATTAAGTTAATATTATGTATGTTAAATTTGTGTATAATATTATGTTTGTTAAACTTCTGTATATTCACGTCAGAAACTGTTTGACCTCCATTCCAGCCTCCAAATTTGTTAGAAGTGTTCAATACACCTCGAGCTTCAGTGGTGAACATAAGAGAGTATATTACATCATCACCATGATCAATTCTTATATGTTAATTGTAAAAAGTGCTGATATGGAAGGACTTGGGTTGACTCTCTAGGAGATATAGTGTTGACCAACTTGACCACCGGAGACAAAGTCATTTATATTTTAAACCTTATGGTTGGTTTGGGTATGTTCTTCTGACATTGCTAATTTGCCACCCGAACGTACTTCTTTTGCACTCATAGAAATGTGTATGAAGGTAAAAGGAAATGGATTTGAAGGTGAATTTGGTAGGGTTTCGGGTTGAAAATGCATAAGAATTCTTTTGTTTGATCGTATGCTTAAAGTGGTAGGGTTTTCGCTTGAATATGTTATAAATTTTGTAAAAGTAGATGTTATTGAAATGTTGACATGTCATGTTATAGTTGAGTTTTTGCTACATGATTAGCTTTGTTATTCAATTTGTTATATATGCTTATAACTTACTACGTAGACTTAGTCACTTTTACATGTCAAATTAGAAAGAAATGAGGTATATACTTTCATAGTGTACTGTTTGTTAGCACGCCATCTTTTATATTCAAGGTCGTGAAGTCACCGTTCTAGGTGCATTTCTCAGTTCTTCCCCTTCTCAAGGTCCTCATTTATCTAATTCCTTTCCAATTACTATCAATTACAATTGATTTCACTTGAATTTGGATTATATATTGAAGTTGAATTGGTGAATTTGCTGAATTGAAAGTGATTGCGTTGGGGACAGGAACTAAGTGCATTATGCATTTGAGTTTAAGTGGTTGTGGTAATGTTTTGAACGATTCTCGTGCTGAGATCGTTGCTAGAAGAGCTTTGTTAAGATCTCGAGTGAAATGTAGGTCCCCATCAATACTTATCTATATGTTAATATTTGTATGATTTGTTGTGAAGCTGGAACTTTATTTGTGTAACGCCTCGCTTTTTCGTAATTTTCCTAAATTAGAAAGCTCGTCTTATATATCTATTTTTGGAAACCTTGCTTCTCTTATAATCGTATTTCGTTTATAACCATTGTAAATCCGAGACTTCGATCGTAATAAAATTGGTCTTTTATGTGAAATATTCATTGTTTATACATGTTTATAAATTGATACGTGCACTTGTATGATATATGATTCGTAATCCTCTCAAACGTAATTCTTAAACGTTCATACAAAACACTTGGTTATTCGATTTCGGGGCTTAACTCTAAGTTTTATACTTATTTGATACTTAATGATATGCTTTACAATACATCACATACGTTTTTTTACAACACAAAAGAACCATGTTTACATATTAGAGAACACTTGATTTCATGTTCTTTTGGGCATAGTAATATGTCAATTACACCTTTAGTTATCATATAACACCTTGGGTTATAACAAATGCCTTATATAAAAAAAGATTTAAACATTTCAAACAGTTCCGTTCGGAAATGTTGATGCATGTTAGTTGTTGTTTTCTAACTATAAATTTCCACCTAACCATATGAAGTTGCACTTATTCAAATTTGTTAATTTATGTTCTAGTTAATTAATATAATGTAACTATACAATCCATTTTGTCAAAAAATAGGAACATAAACAGCCCCTTCCGGCCGCAACTACATATATGCATTTAGTTGTTTTGTTGCTAACTATAACTACTTGTGACATCATGTAACTACCTTGTGTAGTGTTTTGTTTTTAATGTAACAAATATCAACCTTTATTAAATATCAAAAACAAAAAAGGGGAATGTTAGTGGCTGAATAACAGCCCTTACGGCCACAACATAGATGAACATTTAATTGTTTTTTTTTATTTTGAAGGCTTAAACCACCTAACCACCTAATACTACTTTTATTAAATAGGTAGTCGCAAGATTATTTAATATAACATAACTTTACCTAACCCTTGTTGCCACAAATCAAAAAAAAGGAAGTGAATGGCTATTAATCAGCCTTGCAATCGGATAGCCATGTTTGGCAGATTTATTGTTTTTTTATTATCTAAACAACCAACTACCTATAATTAAAGGCAGCCAACTTAACCCTAAATCATTCCCTATAAATACCAACTTATGTCCAACCCTTTTACCACTTTTACAACCCTCAAACACTCTCAAAAACCTCTCTAAACTCAGCTGAGTTTTCAGCAACACATCAGAAAGTTCCAACCATAAAAAGTGAGTTTTAACTCACTTCTACTTCAATTTTCTTCTTGTTTCTTTATTCTTAACACTTGGATAACCTCTAGGAAGGTTTTCACAAGTTTGCTTGGGCAAACTAAGGTGAAACCTCACCATTTTTTAGGTCTAAAGAGCACTTTAAATTCTGCTCATTTTTATCTTTTTTAAATCTTCATGTTTTGATAGAAAACTTGATGGAATCTTGTTTCCATCAAGCTCACAACTTAGTCTATGGTTGTGGGTTTGTGTTTAGGGGATTTCCATCAAAGTTTTGGGCTCAAACACCCATTTAATTTCAGTTTAAACTTGATAATCGAATGATGAAAACAAGCACAAGTCATCATCTTCTATATGATGAAATTGTGACTTGCGAAGTGTGAACAAATGGAGGCTTTGGCCTTCCAAACTAAGTTCTACTCCTTCATTTGAACACTTTTATGACTTGATTAGATTAGATTTACTTTATCGTTATTCATGACCCTTCCACTATCTTCAAGATGGTGTGTGTAGTGGTGAATCTTATAATGAGGTTTTCTAACCTCCATGCTTCACATACATGATGCTATATGACAATACTTGATTGGACATAGTCTAGGATATATTATTACCTTATGAATACACCTATTATTATATAGAAACATGGTTGAGTTTGTGGTGTTAATCAAGCTATGATTAATCACCATAAACCTAAGCTAACATATCAAAGATTCTAGAGTACTTGTTATGATTCCAATGGGCAAATTGGGACCCATGAAACCACTTGATATGGTGTCATAAATAAACTCTTAGAACTTAGATATTACTTTCATACATACATACTTTATGTTTTTTTTAATTCCGAATTCCGACTCTAATCATACTTTGAACTCCAACCTGAATACATTCAACCTCCTAAACTCATTCCCTCGACAACAATTGAATAATCGGAAGAAGTATCAATTTTGTGAGTATACTTGAACCCCTTTTTCATTTACCACTTTTGGGGTGTAACATGTTATCTATTAACTTACACTTAAACTTTATTCATAATGCACAAACATTCCTTATACATGCATGCATGCATACTTGATTACTTGATACTTTAAACTTGGGGTTATACTTCTTGTGTTAGGCTTATCATTAACTTCGTACGAGCCTATCCTTGACATATATAGCGCTATAGGATTAACGCACCGCCTGTAAACTTTGGGTTATGTTAAGAGCTTATTGCGTTTCATCATTGGTTTGATTAGTTAAACACATGCCGATTTTATTGTTTATCTTGTTTCAATTGCTTGTCATGTGGAATTGTTTATAACTTATCTTTTTATGCTATGTATGAAAACTTGTATACTCGCCAATACATATTTGTATTAAACTATACTTTTTAACATGTTACAGTTTGATAATGACGATGCTGTGAAACTGAAGTAGTGATGATGCCTAGATACACATTTAGATGTTTTAGGTTTAAATACGTTGTATAACTTTCGTACTTGTTTGTTGTATTGTTTTCTTGTATCGAACACATTGTATTTCAAGTTCCATGTATTGTAACATTTTTTTTGAATGAAATCAATTTATTATTAATTCTACTGTCACAATTAGCGTTATGTGTGATGAGCAATCTATCTTCATCTCACTCCGATGTTTCCGCCATCGATTGGGGTGTGACAGATTGGTATCAGAGCCATAACTATAGGGAATTAGGAAAATTGCTATGCTTTTGACCTAGTCTATAGTTAAGTACCGAATTCGACCATACTTGATTCATATGCTAATTTCTTGAAACGGCTCTTATGTGTTAATTTCTTGAAATGCCTTTTTATGTGCTCATACTTGTTTTATTATTCCATAAGGTACGCCTTTCCTAAGGCTATTTTAAAAGATTATATTAAACTCGAAAACACTAGTATTATGCAAACGAGACGACCTCACCAAAATAGGCGTGAAACCCACAATTTGGTGAACGACTCTCAATCCACATATTCTTTTTACACGAAATTCTCCATCAAGTTAGGAGTGAAATCCTCACCTTAATGGATAATTTTCATTTCAAATCACCCTCGTCAAAGTGTCGAAATTAAATTTTGACCCAACGAGTACCAACCACACTTAGGGTACGAATCGTCAATTTAGGGGTGAAACCCGCATCTTGTCGACTAGTCCCACTCCTTGATTTTCAAAATCCCGCCAAGTCTCAAATATTCGATTAATTTGGAACACTGGAAGGGTGGATACCGTTAACCGAACTTTCGGCGAGAGTACTCCACCTATTAGGCCAAAGCATGTTTCTCAAATTCAAAAGAATTTTCGACCACTTTGGTTTAGTCAAAGTTCTGTTTTGGAACAATCCAAGTTTTAATCAAACCTTCATTTTTACTATTATCAATCTTATATGATGCAATCCTATCTTTTCAAATTCAAATTATTTTCGAGTCTATCTTCTTACACACACATCATATTAAGTCTTTTCATACACTTGTACGTATTTCACATGCATGATTTCAAAAACGTCACCAACTAGGTTTACATTTTTGTAACCCCAAAATGGAGACATATCATCGAGATAGGAGTGATTTCCTTACCTTGACGATTAACTCTGCTCCTTCCTTTCTTAACAACGACCTCACCAACGGGATAGGGGTGATTCCCTTACCTAGGCGATCGTTACTAAAATTTTCCTTCAAAGAGACTTTATTATGCAAACACGATCAAGTTTTATACCTAAGTCGTTTATCATTTGTCAAAATCCTTACTTATGCAAATTTCAAAGTTTATTGTTTTTATCAAACGTATTTCTTACCCTACAATCTATTTCACATAATTCACATACACGAAATTCTTAAGCATACCCTAAATGTTTTGTTTCCCGATTTTCAACATTTTATGATGTGACACTCTAGGTTTTCCGAGCAAACACCTTGTAATTACATTTTTGCGTATATGTGTGTTATTAAATGGAAGTCGTGATTTCCTTGTGCTATGTGCCAATAATATATATATATATATATATATATATATATATATATATATATATATATGCGTGTGTTATATTAGTGAGCCGAAACCACAACCAAACCCGAGACCCGACTCGAGACCACCTAGTCTCGAGTGAACAACAACCGTTAGGCCGGTTTGGGCCTTGTGACCGAGAAACCCAATCCGGAACCCCCCTAGCCCAACGCGGAACATTATATAACCCAACCCTCACACCCTTTTACCATTTTTTTTACCATCATCTCCTCTCACTAAACCCTAAAACCCTAAGATCATCAACCTCCTCTCATCTCCTCTTCCTACTCGGAACCAACCGGAGACACCAAGACCCCCGGATCGAGCTCAAGATCACCACCCGAAAGTCGATTCATCGGATCTTCACACCCTTACATCTAACCGGTTAGTATACTATAGTTGTTTGCCTCAAAATGATGGTTCTTGATGCTTAAACTATTTTGAGTAGTTGGATGTTGGTTTATTTTGTTTGAAAGGTGATAGATTGTTATGATAAATCAAACAATGTGTTGTGTGAGCTAAATGCATGACTTGAAATAACTAAATGATATAGATATAAGCTAGGGTGAATATTATGTGTTTTTATGTTCTTGTGTCATACATGCTAGAAATAGGATCAAGTATGAAATCTAGTTGGGTAACTTGGCATGCTTCGAATGTTTCGGATGTGTGTAACATAGGGCTGCTAGAAATGCCGATATTATTGCAAATGAAAGGTGGAAAATACTTGTTTTGGGTCGGTTAAAGGATAGTCTAGACATGATGAACATTTGGTGATTTTGATGAACAATTTGAATATGTTATGAACATGATGAATATTTGAAATTCTGCTTGTTTGATCTGTTTTGGTGTAAATTCAGACAACAAAACATGTTAGTGGGAATAGTACACAAATTACATGAAAATGCAATACCATTGGATAGTACACTGCACAGGTTCTAGAAGGATTCAGGTGCACGCAACGGCGGTTGCGAGTCGGAACCCTCGGTTGCGACTCGAAACCACATCAAGCTTTGTCGAGACCTCCCAGTTGCGAGGCGCAATCAACACGAGTCGAATCCGGTTGCGAGTCGTAACCACTGCTGCTAAGTCGGAACCGCTAGTTGCGAGTCGTAACCTCTGGTTGCGACTCGTAACCAAAACGTGATGGACCGAGACCTCGGTTGCGAGTCGTAACCTCTGGTTGCGACTCGTAACCAAAACGTGATGGACCGAGACCTCGGTTGCGAGTCATAACCTCGGTTGCGAGTCGCAACCACCCTTGTCTCGACTGGGCTACTTTGTTGTTTTTGGGCTTTGACTGTTGGGCTTTCTGTTGACTGGACTGCATGTTTGTTACTGCTGATTATATGTTTAGGGCTGACCCAATAACCCAACTGTTTGTGTATTCGCATGTTATACGTGTTTGCTATATGTATTGCCATACGTGTTCGCTATGTGTTTACTTGTACCCGACTTGACCCATACTTGGTAACCATGCTAGGACGTGGTGACCAACATACTTGACCGGGTAACATATCTACCGAGCAACCCAAGGTGAGTTCACAACTTAAAAGCATGCGTCCCGGTGGTTTGGGACACGAGACTAAAACAACCCTATCCCCTTGTAAAGGGGATACCATTTACAATCCTTCCCTAGTTACTGGGAACAAACTTACTTTACCTTCCCTTGTATTGGGAAACCTTTTAGTTAATTACTGTTTATACGGAATGCAACCAAACGGCACTAAACGCAACTCTATCACTCAAGTCCCTACTACATAATACCGATTAGTCGCCGGAGCCAGGCGAACGGGTTATTAGTTGATAGCGCTATTTAGGTTTTACCAACCTCACACCGTGCCATGGTATGGGATCGGTCGTGAACTAATGTACTCAGGCATCCGTCAATGATGATAGAACATTGACATCGGGGCATCCTGCGGAAACGCAAACGGTTACCTAGTGTTCGGTATTGGAAAAACAGTTTAGTCGCTAACCTTTGGGGTAGCTCCCCATGGCATGTATAAACGGATAAATTAACTGGTGAAACAAGTTTTTGGTAATTAAAACTGGACAACTAGTGAACTCACTCAGCATTATTGTTGACCCCTTACTGTATGCTTTGCAGGTAACCAGTGACTGTGGAGCTGCTGCTTGGGAATGAGTAGTGTTCGTCAAAAACCCGTATGTTGGGTTTTATTTATCTCGAACCATGAACTGTCTTTTAAAACTATTTGGTTTATGCTTCCGCTGTTTTATTTAAACTTACTATCAAACTTAAGCTAAGATGTTGCTAAACTATTCAAGATAACATTTTACTTTACTATTAACCAACGCTTAGTATAATTGGTGGCTGGATCCTGGTCAGTCACGCCCTCAAAGCGGGTGTTATCCGCAGGTGGATTTTGGGGGTGTGACAGATTGGTATCAGAGCCATTGGTTATAGTGAACTTGGTTTTAAAAAGGGGAAAATCTTTTTGAGAAAAACCAGACTATAACCCGTGACTCGTGACGACACTACACTCCAAGTGCAAGGCTCGACTTGTCTGTCCTCATAGCTCGGACCCATATTTACTTGCTTAATTGTCTTATGCTTTCTGCTTTACTATACGTACTAGTTTGCCTGATTAGATAGATACACCTCCTCTCTTCTATCTCATTATCGCTATGTTACGACACCACACTCATACTATGTTTTCTGGTTATGAAGACAATGAGTGGACGCGGACGAGGAAACGTCAACATGACTCAGGCTCAGTTTACTAACCTGCTCAACACAGTGGCTGCAGCTTTCGCAGCCCACCCTATAGGTAAGCTCGTTGTTTTAGGATGTTTAGATCCTACCGCCACATCGTCTTTTCGCCTCTAAACCTATTTCGCTTCACTCCTCACAACAGGTCAGCCTGCGCCTGTGCAACCACGTGTTTGTACCTTCAAGACCTTCATGGATTGCAAGCCTCTTCCGTTCAGTGGCACTGAGGGTGCCATAGGTCTCCTACACTGGATCGAGAAGGTCGAGGCTGTCTTCGCTGTCTGCGAGTGTCCCCCTGCTAATTGGGTGAAGTTTGCTACTGGTACTCTTGAGGGTAGTGCGCTTTCATGGTGGAAGGCGCAAATTCAAATGCTTGGTTTGGAGACTGCTAACGCTACTGCATGGGAAGATTTCAAGGATATGATCAAGGAAGAGTACTGTCACAGGGATGACATCCACAAACTCGAGGACGAGTACTATGAACTCAAGATGGTCGGGTCAGAGATTGAGACCTACACCAAGCTGTCCAACGACTATGCTGCTCTCTGCCCAAACATGTCCCGACCTATGTACCGAAGGATCGAATTGTACATCAAGGGTTTAGTCCCAGAAATCAGAAGCCATGTAACCTCGGCCAACCTCACTGCCATACAGCCCGTGGTTCGTCTTGCCCACAAACTCACCAACCAGGCTGTGGAGGAGGGCAGATTGCCCAAAAGGATCAGTGTTACGGAAGGAACTTCTAGTGATGGTAAACGAAAGTGGGATGGAAACCAGGGCAAGGATGCTAACTCTACTCAGGCCCCAGCTCAGCAAAGGAAAACTGACAACAACAAGGGCACTCAGCAACAGGGTGGCTACCGGGGAAGCTACCCTAAGTGCAACAAGTGTAACAGGCACCACAATGGGGCATGTAACAAGGGTCAGTGTCAGCGATGCCACAAGATGGGGCACGAAGCCAAGGATTGTAGAAGTCAGTTCCCAGCAAGGCAGAATCAGCAACAACCTCAACAGCAACAGCAGCAGGGAAACAACCGGGCATGTTTTAAATGTGGGGCAACAGGGCACATGCGAAAGGATTGCCCTGAGCTGAATCAGAATCGCAACAACAATCAGGGAGCTGGGATCAATGAGCAAAACAACAATGCTGGGAATGGTGCGAGGGGAAGAGCTTTCGTGATTGGAGCTGGAGAAGCAAGGAACGATCCCAACGTCGTGGCGGGTAAGTTCCTACTTGATGATCGTTATGTTTCTGTGTTATTTGATTCCGGTGCCGATGCCAGTTATGTATCCCTTCGCATTAGTAAGAAACTTAAGCACTCGCCTGCATTATTAAGTTCTAAGCACGTCGTCGAGATAGCTAATGGTAGGAACATCGAGGCCACGCACATGATCCACGACTGCACACTAGAATTGTCTGGCCACACGTTTAGTATCGATCTTTTCCCTGTCAAACTTGGAAGCTTCGACGTCGTCATTGGTATGGATTGGTTATCCAAACATCGCGCTGAGATCCTCTGTCAAGAGAAAGCAGTTCGTATACCTCGTCGTTCTGGCCAACCCCTCATCGTCCAAGGCAACAAAGGTGGAGAAGTCACAGGCATTATCTGGCTCCTGAAAGCCCAGAAGTGTTTACAAAGAGGGCACACCGCTATCCTCGCACTTGTCACCGACACCCACGATAAGGAAAAGGGGATTGAAGATTTCCCTGTAGTACGAGACTATCCCGAGGTATTTCCTGAGGAACTACCTGGACTCCCTCCCCACCGTCAGGTCGAATTTCAAATCGAGCTAGCTCCCGGAGCAACACCTATAGCTCGTGCACCGTACCGTCTAGCCCCTGCAGAACTGAAAGAACTCTCTACGCAACTACAGGAACTTTTGGATAAAGGATTTATCCGTCCTAGTTCATCACCCTGGGGAGCACCAGTACTCTTTGTCAAGAAGAAAGATGGCACATTCCGAATGTGCATTGACTATCGTGAGTTGAACAAGGTTACCATCAAGAATCGTTACCCTCTCCCGCGCATCGACGACCTATTCGATCAGCTGCAAGGATCGAGCTACTATTCTAAGATTGACCTACGGTCAGGTTATCATCAGTTGAGAGTACGTGACGAAGATATTTCCAAGACTGCATTTAGGACCCGTTATGGTCACTATGAATTTCTCGTTATGCCTTTTGGAATGACTAACGCACCTGCGGTTTTCATGGATCTTATGAACCGCGTATGTAAGCCTTACCTCGACAGATTCGTGATTGTGTTTATCGACGACATCCTGATTTATTCGAAAAGTCAAGAAGAGCATGAACAACACCTGCGCCTTATTCTGGAACTCTTACGCAAGGAGCAATTGTACGCCAAATTCTCGAAATGTGACTTTTGGCTTCGAGAGGTCCATTTCCTTGGGCATGTGGTCAACAAGGACGGAATTCACGTCGACCCCGCTAAGATCGAATCAATAAAGAACTGGCCTACGCCTAAGACTCCCACTGAAGTTCGCCAATTCTTGGGTTTGGCAGGCTACTACCGCAGATTCATTCAGGAATTCTCAAAGATTGCACAACCCCTCACAACTCTTACTCAGAAAGGCATTGTTTACAAGTGGAATGAAGCTCAGGAGTCGGCCTTTCAGAGGCTAAAGGATAACCTCTGTAGCGCTCCTATTCTCTCGTTACCTGAAGGCACGGACGACTTTGTGGTTTACTGCGACGCGTCTATTCATGGGCTCGGTTGCGTGTTAATGCAACGCGAGAAAGTTATTGCCTACGCCTCTCGACAACTCAAGACGCATGAAAGGAACTACACTACGCATGACTTGGAACTAGAAGCAGTGGTTTTTGCTCTTAAGATATGGAGACATTACCTGTACGGTACCAGGTGCACCATTTACACCGATCACAGGAGTCTCGAGCATATCTTTAGGCAAAAGGAATTGAACATGCGACAACGTCGATGGGTCGAACTCTTGAATGACTACGAATGCGCCATCAAATACCATCCGGGCAAGGCCAATGTCGTGGCAGACGCCCTCAGCCGAAAGGACACTATACCAAAGCGCGTGCGAGCATTGCAACTTACCATCCAGTCTAACCTCCCTACCCAGATCCGAAATGCTCAAGTTGAAGCATTGAAGCCGGAAAACATCAGGGCTGAATCTTTGCGAGGATCGAGACAGCGACTAGAACAGAAAGAGGATGGCGCTTACTATGTAACAGGGCGCATTTGGGTCCCTCTCTATGGAGATTTACGTGAACTCGTGATGGACGAAGCCCACAAATCCCGCTACTCCGTACATCCTGGTTCGGACAAGATGTACCACGACTTGAAGACTACATATTGGTGGCCTGGCATGAAGGCCCACATAGCAGCATACGTCAGCAAATGCTTGACTTGCGCAAGAGTCAAGATAGAATACCAGAAGCCGGCAGGTCTACTCCAACAACCAGAAATCCCGAAATGGAAATGGGAGCAAATTTCCATGGATTTTGTTACAGGGCTACCTAGGTCCCAACGCGGAAATGATACTATTTGGGTAATCGTAGATCGATTGACCAAGTCCGCGCACTTCCTGGCTATTAAGGAAACAGACAAGTTTTCTACCTTGGCGGAAATTTACTTAAAGGAAGTAGTTTCGAGGCACGGAGTGCCAACCTCAATTATTTCCGACCGAGACGCTCGATTTACTTCAGAATTGTGGCAAGCTATGCACAAATCCTTTGGCTCACGTTTGGACATGAGCACTGCTTATCACCCGCAAACGGATGGACAGTCCGAACGTACCATCCAGACTCTAGAAGACATGCTTAGAGCGTGTGTGATCGATTTTGGCAAGAACTGGGAGAAGCATCTACCGTTAGTAGAGTTCTCATACAACAACAGCTACCACACTAGTATTCAGGCAGCACCTTTTGAGGCATTGTACGGTCGTAAATGCCGGTCACCTCTCTGCTGGGCGGAAATCGGTGATAGTCAAATCACGGGCCCAGAGATGGTGGTAGATACAACGGAAAAGATTGCCCAGATCAGACAACGCATGGCGGCAGCTCGTGACCGTCAGAAGAGTTACGCTGATAAGCGTAGGAAACCATTGGAATTCCAGGTCGGTGACCGGGTTCTACTTAAAGTCTCACCCTGGAAGGGTGTGGTTCGCTTTGGTAAACGGGGCAAGCTTAATCCGCGTTATATCGGACCATTCGAAATTACCGAGAAGATTGGTAAGGTTGCTTATAGATTGAACCTGCCTGAAGAACTGAGTGCGGTACACAACGTTTTCCACGTATCTAACCTGAAGAAGTGTTTGTCGGATGAAACACTTGTGATTCCTTTTAAGGAATTGACTATTGACGAACAGCTACACTTTACTGAGGAACCGATTGAAATCACTGATCGAGAGATCAAAATCCTCAAACGTAGCCAGATACCTCTTGTACGAGTCCGTTGGAACTCGCGACGCGGCCCAGAGTTTACCTGGGAGCGGGAAGACCAGATGAAGCACAAGTATCCCCAGTTGTTCCCAAACGAAAACCCCAGCACTGAAACTACAGCCGAATTTCGGGACGAAATTCCAAACTAACGGGGGGATGATGTGACACCCCGTTGAAACGTTCTCACTTACACTAGCTTGACAGTGACTGCCTTAACTTTCGGGACGAAAGTTCTTAGAACTTGGGGATAATGTGACACTCTAGGTTTTCCGAGCAAACACCTTGTAATTACATTTTTGCGTATATGTGTGTTATTAAATGGAAGTCGTGATTTCCTTGTGCTATGTGCCAATAATATATATATATATATATATGCGTGTGTTATATTAGTGAGCCGAAACCACAACCAAACCCGAGACCCGACTCGAGACCACCTAGTCTCGAGTGAACAACAACCGTTAGGCCGGTTTGGGCCTTGTGACCGAGAAACCCAATCCGGAACCCCCCTAGCCCAACTCGGAACATTATATAACCCAACCCTCACACCCTTTTACCATTTTTTTTACCATCATCTCCTCTCACTAAACCCTAAAACCCTAAGATCATCAACCTCCTCTCATCTCCTCTTCCTACTCGGAACCAACCGGAGACACCAAGACCCCCGGATCGAGCTCAAGATCACCACCCGAAAGTCGATTCATCGGATCTTCACACCCTTATATCTAACCGGTTAGTATACTATAGTTGTTTGCCTCAAAATGATGGTTCTTGATGCTTAAACTATTTTGAGTAGTTGGATGTTGGTTTATTTTGTTTGAAAGGTGATAGATTGTTATGATAAATCAAACAATGTGTTGTGTGAGCTAAATGCATGACTTGAAATAACTAAATGATATAGATATAAGCTAGGGTGAATATTATGTGTTTTTATGTTCTTGTGTCATACATGCTAGAAATAGGATCAAGTATGAAATCTAGTTGGGTAACTTGGCATGCTTCGAATGTTTCGGATGTGTGTAACATAGGGCTGCTAGAAATGCCGATATTATTGCAAATGAAAGGTGGAAAATACTTGTTTTGGGTCGGTTAAAGGATAGTCTAGACATGATGAACATTTGGTGATTTTGATGAACAATTTGAATATGTTATGAACATGATGAATATTTGAAATTCTGCTTGTTTGATCTGTTTTGGTGTAAATTCAGACAACAAAACATGTTAGTGGGAATAGTACACAAATTACATGAAAATGCAATACCATTGGATAGTACACTGCACAGGTTCTAGAAGGATTCAGGTGCACGCAACGGCGGTTGCGAGTCGGAACCCTCGGTTGCGACTCGAAACCACATCAAGCTTTGTCGAGACCTCCCAGTTGCGAGTCGCAATCAACACGAGTCGAATCCGGTTGCGAGTCGTAACCACTGCTGCTAAGTCGGAACCGCTAGTTGCGAGTCGTAACCTCTGGTTGCGACTCGTAACCAAAACGTGATGGACCGAGACCTCGGTTGCGAGTCGTAACCTCTGGTTGCGACTCGTAACCAAAACGTGATGGACCGAGACCTCGGTTGCGAGTCGTAACCTCGGTTGCGAGTCGCAACCACCCTTGTCTCGACTGGGCTACTTTGTTGTTTTTGGGCTTTGACTGTTGGGCTTTCTGTTGACTGGACTGCATGTTTGTTACTGCTGATTATATGTTTAGGGCTGACCCAATAACCCAACTGTTTGTGTATTCGCATGTTATACGTGTTTGCTATATGTATTGCCATACGTGTTCGCTATGTGTTTACTTGTACCCGACTTGACCCATACTTGGTAACCATGCTAGGACGTGGTGACCAACATACTTGACCGGGTAACATATCTACCGAGCAACCCAAGGTGAGTTCACAACTTAAAAGCATGCGTCCCGGTGGTTTGGGACACGAGACTAAAACAACCCTATCCCCTTGTAAAGGGGATACCATTTACAATCCTTCCCTAGTTACTGGGAACAAACTTATTTTACCTTCCCTTGTATTGGGAAACCTTTTAGTTAATTACTGTTTATACGGAATGCAACCAAACGACACTAAACGCAACTCTATCACTCAAGTCCCTACTACATAATACCGATTAGTCGCCGGAGCCAGGCGAACGGGTTATTAGTTGATAGCGCTATTTAGGTTTTACCAACTTCACACCGTGCCATGGTATGGGATCGGTCGTGAACTAATGTACTCAGGCATCCGTCAATGATGATAGAACATTGACATCGGGGCATCCTACGGAAACGCAAACGGTTACCTAGTGTTCGGTATTGGAAAAACAGTTTAGTCGCTAACCTTTGGGGTAGCTCCCCATGGCATGTATAAACGGATAAATTAACTGGTGAAACAAGTTTTTGGTAATTAAAACTGGACAACTAGTGAACTCACTCAGCATTATTGTTGACCCCTTACTGTATGCTTTGCAGGTAACCAGTGACTGTGGAGCTGCTGCTTGGGAATGAGTAGTGTTCGTCAAAAACCCGTGTGTTGGGTTTTATTTATCTCGAACCATGAACTGTCTTTTAAAACTATTTGGTTTATGCTTCCGCTGTTTTATTTAAACTTACTATCAAACTTAAGCTAAGATGTTGCTAAACTATTCAAGATAACATTTTACTTTACTATTAACCAACGCTTAGTATAATTGGTGGCTGGATCCTGGTCAGTCACGCCCTCAAAGCGGGTGTTATCCGCAGGTGGATTTTGGGGGTGTGACATATGAAATGCTACCCATCAACTTAATCAGTCTAATGAATCCCTTGCCCACAAATTTCATACTCAACTTAATCACTAGAACACGCTCACGTTATATCATCGTACTAAAGACTTTCATTCTAAATCGGAAATCAAACCAACCTTTCTTACATGGCTATAAGATCTTGTACATATTATAAAATCGTTTTACTAAAACTCTTTTCAAAATCAATAAATCATTTTGCTAAAACACTTTCGACGATCACTAAGTTCATTATGCTAAATTTCTTTTTAGGATCAACGTTTTCACGAGAACCTCCAAATTTCAAATTTCTTATTTTAATGCAAAATCCTTTAAAATGATGCAAACGTACTATTTTCAAAAAAAAAAAAAAAAAAAAAAAAAAAACTCTTCCTACACCGCTCAATACGTCATCCAATTTCAAAACACGTGGGCAAGAAAACTTCATAGGAACCGACAATCTTCAACTTACGTAAATTCTTTTAAAACGAGAGTAGCATCTCCGTTCTTTTACAAGGTACACCTTGCATAACCAATAGGTACTTTATATTCCTTTTACATTTACAAACTAAATTCTACATTCCAAATCAAACTCAAATCTATTTTGATTCGATAAACTCAACGTTTTGCTCAAACAACTATACATGCATATCATCATACATGTTTTAGTCACTATCTCACGTCAATTTAACTTATATCGTTCATTTTTACATACTCAAACTTTTTGATCGTTTTATTTGCTTAAATTCGTTATGTTTCAATTAATACTATATACGCAATCATTATTATTCATACTTATACTCATACTTGTATTCATACTTATACTTACACTTATACTCACACGCATACTTATATTCACACTCGTATTCATGCTCATACTTATACTCATATTCATACATTCGTACCTATACGTGAGCATGGCTCGAGGGACACGCTCACGTTGGTCTCATACTTAATTAAACATAAACATGCTTATATACTACATTCTTATATGCACATATTCTTATTTTCAAATTTATGTATACCCTAATTCAAACACAGTACAAGCTATGAGGATCGTGTGACGATCAATATAATCGCGGGTGCACACGGGATTATAGTGATAGGCGCATGAGAATCATGGAGTGTACTACTGTGTATGGTAGGACACGGAACGTAACATGACACCAAACATCGAAACGGACCTAACATGGTTAAAGCATGGTGGATACGCCGCTGGTACTTCCTATATATAAGTGTTTTCACCATGTTACCAAACTTTCATAAAACGTGCCATGAGAGATTCGATGTTTTGCAGACCTATTTAGACCCGATACAAACTTTAACAGCTCACAAACGCATTGTTAAACGCGCGATATCCGATTATCCATGACGAGACCTCATTCTTAACGTATCACCTTTGTTTATCCAACACACATAACATCCCTATCCTTGCATTCCTTTACTAGATCAATCATTCACTCTCGTACCTCCGTTATTCCCAGTTATTCTTGTCTTTTATACAAACCTCATTTACAATCAATCGGTTTAAACGTTCGAATCCTAAAATACATTCTTACTTTTAAAACTATTTTCCATCCTTTATTTATGCGCAAACATACTTAGTTGTCTATTACCTCCAAAACCATTTTTAAAATGCCTAACTTGTTTCTCATCAGTAAACGGTGTTCTACAAACTTGTGATTTAATGTTACCCTTAAAGCCAATGAAAATTTTCTTACAACTTACAGTGCGGCCACACTTCTCATCAAAATACATACCGTTTCATACGAAAGTTTTCCTTCTTAGGTATCATATTTTAAAATACCTCTTCATTGAATTATTCAAACTTGTTTAAACTCGCTCGTCTATACACACACATGCACGTTTTACTTATGTTCAATGCCTCAAATCATTTTTTTAGTCAAACAGACTCTTTTTACAAACCTATCTTTTCGTTCCTCAAAATTTTATACTTTTCAACACGTCTCAAACTTCCAAGTCTCGATTTTAGACAATCATTCCTTTAACCAAAATACCTTTTTACAAGTTTTAATCTTGAATAAATTTCGGAACGAAATTTTCTAAAGGAGGGGAGACTGTAACGCCTCGCTTTTTCATAATTTTCCTAAATTAGAAAGCTCGTCTTATATATCTATTTTTGGAAACCTTGCTTCTCTTATAATCGTATTTCGTTTATAACCATTGTAAATCTGAGACTTCGACCGTAATAAAATTGGTCTTTTGTGTGAAATATTCATTGTTCATACATGTTTATACATTGATACGTGCACTTGTATGTACATGATTCGTAATCCTCTCAAACGTACTTCTTAAACGTTCAAACAAAACATTTGGTTATTCGATTTCAGGGCTTAACTCTAAGTTTTATACTTATTTGATACTTAATGATATGCTTTACAATACATCACATACGTTTTTTACAACACAAGAGAACCATGTTTACATAATAGAGAACACTTGATTTCATGTTCTTTTTGGCATAGTAATATGTCAATTACACCTTTAATTATCATATAACACCTTGGGTTATAACAAATTCCTTATATAAAAAAAGATTTAAACAATTCAAACAGTTTCGTTCGAAAATGTTGATGCATGTTAGTTGTTGTTTTCTAATAATAAATTTCCACCTAACCATATGAAGTTGCACTTATTCAAATATGTTAATTTATGTTCTAGTTAATTAATATAATGTAACTATAGAATCCATTTTGTCAAAAAATAAAAGGAACATAAACAACCCCTTCCGGCCACAACTACATGTATGCATTTAGTTGTTTTGTTGTTAATTATAACTACTTATGACATCATGCAACTACCTTGTGTAGTGTTTTGTTTTTAATGTAACAAATATCAACCTTTATTAAATATCAAACACAAAAAAAGGGGAAAGTTAGTGGCTGAATAACAGCCCTTACGGCCACAACATAGATGAACATTTAATTGTTTTTTTTTTTTTGAAGGCTTAAACCACTTAACCTCCTAATACTACTTTTAATTAAATAGGTAGCCATAAGATTAATTAATAACATAACTTTACCTAATCCTTGTTGCCACAAAACAAAAAAAAGGAAGTGAATGGCTATTAATCAGCCTTGCGATCGGACAGCCATGTTTGGCAGATTTATTGCTTTTTTTATTATTTAAACAACCAACTACTTATAATTAAAGGCAACCAACTTAACCCTAAATCATTCTCTATAAATACCAACTTATGTCCAGCCCCTTTACCACTTTTACAACCCTCAAACACTCTCAAAAACCTCTCTAAACTCAGCTGAGTTTTCAACAACACATCAGAAAGTTCCAGCCATAAAAAGTGAGTTTTAACTCACTTCTACTTCAATTTTCTTCTTGTTTCTTTATTCTTAACACTTGGATAACCTCTAGGAAGGTTTTCACAATTTTGCTTGGGCAAACTAAGGTGAAACCTCACCATTTTTTAGGTCCAAAGAGCACTTTAAATTCTGCCCATTTTTATCTTTTTAAATCTTCATGATTTGATATAAAACTTGATGGAATCTTGTTCCCACCAAGCTCACAACTTAGTCTATGGTAGTGGGTTTGAGTTTAGGGGATTTCCATCAAAGTTTTGGTCTCAAATACCCATTTAATTTTAGTATAAACTTGATAATCAAATGATGAAAACAAGCACAAGTCATCATCTTCTATATGATGAAATTGTGACTTGTGAAGTGTGAACAAATGGAGGCTTTGGCCTTCCAAACTAAGTTCTACTCCTTCATTTGAACACTTTTATGACTTGATTAGATTAGATTTACTTTATCGTTATTCATGACCCTCCCACCATCTTCAAGATGGTGTATGTAGTGGTGAATCTTATAATGAGGTTTTCTAACCTCCATACTTGATTGGACATAGTCTAGGATATATTATTACCTTATGAATACACCTATTATTACATAGAAACATGGCTGAGTTTGTGGTGTTAATCAAGCTATGATTAATCACCATAAACCTAAGCTAACATATCGAAGATTCTAGAGTACTTGTTATGATTCCAATGGGCAAATTAGGACCCTTGAAACCACTTGATATGGTGTCATAAATAAACTCTTAGAACTTAGATATTATTTTCATACATACATACTTTGTGTTTTTTTTATATTTTGAATTCCGACTCTAATCATACCTTGAACTCCAACCCGGATACCTTCAACCTCCTAAACTCATTCCCTCGACAACAATTGGATAATCGGAAGAAGTATCAATTTTGTGAGTATACATGAACCCCTTTTTCATTTACCACTTTTGGTGTGTAACATGTTATCTATTAAGTTACACTTAAACTTTATTCATAATGCACAAACATTCCTTATACATGCATGCATACTTGATTACTTGATACTTTAAACTTGGGGTTATACTTCTTGTGTTAGGCTCATCATTAACTTCGTACGAGCCTATCCTTGACATATATAGCGCTATAGGATTAACGCACCACCTGTAAACTTTGGGTTATGTTAAGAGCTTATTGCGTTTCATCATTGGTTTGATTAGTTAAACACATGCCGATTTTATTGTTTATCTTGTTTCAGTAGCTTGTCATGTGGAATTGTTTAAAACTTATCTTTTTATGCTATGTATGAAAACCTGTATACTCGCCAATACATATGTGTATTGAGCTATACTTTTTAACATGTTACAGGTTGATGATGACGATGCTATGAAACTGAAGTAGTGATGATGCCTATATACACATTTAGACGTTTTAGGTTTAAATACGTTGTATAACTTTCGTACTTGTTTGTTGTATTGTTTTCTTGTATCGAACACGTTGTATTTCAAGTTCCCTGTATTGTAACATTTTGTTATGAATGAAATCAATTTATTATTAATTCTACTGTCACAATTAGCGTTATGTGTGATGAGCAACCTATCTTCGCCTTACTCCGATGTTTCCGACATCGGTTGGGGTGTGATAGATTAGTATCAGACCCATAACTATAGGGAATTAGGAAAATTGCTATGCTTTTGACCTAGTCATAGTTAAGTACCAAATTCGACCATACTTGATTCATATGCTAATTTCTTGAAACGTCTCTTGTGTTAATTAAAACATGCGATTGCAGCAATTGTTGTTAGAAATAACCCGTTGATGTGGCCTTACGGATCATTTTGTAACATTACCAATATGACATAACTAATCCCTGACAATTACTTGATGGTAGTAATTGTAATTATTGATTAGTTTAAGGGGCAATTATGATTTCCCTTTTGGTACCTTTAATAGAGAATGTAAAGAGTTTTCATAACCTACCATCACTTATGATCATTATATATTGATCATTGGTATTTGATAAAAAGGTATGAAAAACTCCTTAAGAACACCAACACTAAAATTCTCTCTAAGGTGATCCATCAACCCAAGGTACCATAACGGGAATCATGGCCTTATCTTCGTCTTCAAAGATGACCACTCCCACAAGTAAGTGTCTCTAACTTGGTATCTATATTTACGTTATGATTGAATAAACATGATTAGGTTCTATTTTTGACCCATGTTTATAGATATAATCAACATGTGGTATCAGAGCAATGTTGATTATATCAAAATTCAATCACATGAATCGATGTATTCCTTTGAGTTCGATCAATCTGTTTGATGGATATTTTATATAAAATTAATTTGTTTTCTTTGTTTTAATATTTTATATCAGAATGAGATAAAGCAAATCAATTTTATACAAACTAAATTCTGATTAATTGTTTTAGATTATTTTGGTTATTCATAATTCATAATCAAGATTGTAAAGTTGAACTAACGTTTCATCAGTATCAATATGTCATTTAATATTAGTCAAATATTCAAAAGGCTTTTCATTCTTTGAAAATATTAAAATACCATCGAACAGTTTATTGGATTATGGAATTTAATTAATTCTTTTTGACATTAATTTGATATCTATTAGAGAAAGGAATTTGTTTCCTATTGTATTATGTTTAAAGAGGTGGATAATTGATTGCCACATCTTTTGGGTTTTACAATACTCTATTGCAATTCTTTATTCAATATGATTAATTAGTGAATTAATGGTATATTAATTTTATATTAATGGTATATTAATTATTGCAATTCTTTATTCAATGTGATTAATTAGTGATTAATGGTATATTAATTTTATATCAATGGTATATTAATTTTTAACTTTACGTAAACTTCCATGCCAACAAGAATCCATCAATTGGATTATTTCTTTGATTGGATTTAGTTTTGCAAAAAAAAAAGGATTTAATCAATTGAGATATTTTATTTTGCAATCGATTTAATTTTTTTGCATATCGTTTATATGACAATCGGTTTTCATGAATATTAAAAAGGCATAATTTGCAAATCACTAAATTAGCATTATTTTTTATAAATATATTGATGATCGATTAAATCAATTTATTCTAAATGTTGGTGACTTATTTCAATCACACACCAACAAACCTATTAATGGTGATTTAATTTGGTATAGATGAAAAGTATTGAAATCGGCTAATTAGTTAATTATTTTAGCAAAATTATCTTGCAAATTATGAAATCGTTTTGCAAAGATGTCAAAATCGGTTTGCAAGCCTTATTTATTTATTTACTTATTTTTGCTCTAATATGGGACAAACTTGTGAATGGTCCAACTTAAGTATGCAAGTTAAATGGCAAACTTCAATGATCGATGATTGAACCAACGGGATATCATTTGATTAAACATTGGAGCTTTAGTTATGCCATCTTATGTAATTATCTGTATTAGCATAATTTACATAAATATTTCATTTCTGGCCCAAAGGTGTTATGTTATATTTATGTGTTTTACCTTATTGTGTATGTATGTTCATCATGATACATGAATTTTGGTCAAAGTCAAAGCGAAGCCAAAGTTCATGTAGAACATTGAGACAGTCTATATTTATGTGTGTTCATAATATATGAATTTTGGTCAAAGCCAAAGCGAAGCCAGAGTTCATGTAGAACACTAAAGACTCTATTATTTTATATCGTTCATTATGCGTGAATTTTGGTCAAAGCCAAAGCGAAGCCAAAATTCAGGCAGAACATTAAGTTGGTTTTATTTATTTATGTTCATAATACATGAAATTTGGTCAAAGCCAAAGCGAAGCCAAAGTTCATGTAGAACAATAAGTCAATCTATTATGTATGTTCATAATGCATAAATTTTGGTCAAAGCCAAAGCGAAGCCAAATTTATTTAGAACATCAAGACAATCTGTTATTTATGTACGTTCATAATGTCTGAATTTTGGTCAAAGCCAAAGCGAAGCCAAAATTCAGGTAGAACCTTATATTAGTCTGTTATTTTGGTGTTATAGTAGACTATATCTTCAATATAATAATTTGTGTCTGCCTTACTTGATTACCCCATAATGTAAATCATTCCAAGTTTCTTCCTAAGTTTGTATCTCATCTGTTTTATCCACTCTAATTTCAAAACCTAAAATGTTTTGCTTACTAAAGAGTTTCTACAAAATTTCCTCTTGTTGGATTGTTGATTATTTCTTAAGATATGATAATTCTACTGCTCTTTTCTGATAAAAGTTATACAGAAGAAAACTAGAGCATGACTAGTGGGATAAGTCAAACATTATATCTCTTATGATAATCAAGAACCCACTTAATTATTGCTATCATGTGAGCTATTCTAGATTCTAAATTTCCTAAGACTAATTTATTTTCTTTGGAAGAATCAAAATAACTCCTAAGACGCATGCATTACTCTAGATTCTTACTATAAAGTTAGTGGCATATGTGAATACATCATCATGTACAATACCATGATCCATAATTTAAAGGTTTACACATGGAAATCAGTACACTTTTCCGGTGCATTACATATAACTTTTCCATAAATACCATAAGTTGCCTTAAGAATCATCTATACCACTCAAGAGTACCAAAGGAAATTGAGTGTGTTGATTAGCAGCATATATACAGGAAAAGGAATGCATGAAACTGGAAAATTAGATGTTGTTCATCTCACCGCCACTAAACCTAAAAGGAGGATACTTTTAAGATTTGGAGATAGTGTACAAGTTCTACTTCCAGCTATAAGTTTCGTCAAAGGAAAGTCTCACTGCAGACTTATGTCATTAAACTAGGCATGAGCATCACGACTACCCATAATTCAATGGGACAGCTGGCTAAGATAAGTAGTTAGATATTTATGATATTTAAGTCTGCTAATGATAATATTCCAATTAACACATGATGGGTTAAGTCTAGTTCTATACGGTTACTTACCAGAAATCAACAAATAATTAATATGAGAGTTAGTGGCAAAATTTTATGTTAAGACTATAAGAACCATAATAAAATGTTTTATAATTGGGTTTTATGATACCTTATATATTCTGTAGATTATTCAGAATTTAGTATCAATATTAAAGCTACGTTATGACAGTTGTGAGGTTTGCATGGTTAAAACAAAGTCACTCTTACCTTAAACTCTCATATTGTTGGTCATCTCAATCAGGATAGAAACCTTATAAGATAGAACTAGATGATGCTACACTTTCCACAACCTTTTGTTATCATGAAAATAAAAATTTAACAAAAGAAAAATGAGACTTACAAATTCCATCCATTAAGACCAAATTTCATGAGAAATCATGACTAGTTTAATGAAGGATGAAATATTATCAAATCTCATTCTTAGAGACTTATGAGCATGTGTATAAGCCTTAATATTTAATGGCTAAGGGAATAAATTAAGTTCCATTAGAAATTATATTTCATTGGAACTTATCCCAAAATGGAATATTCAGGCATTATTCATTTATCATAATATTTACTTGTGTCTAATATGTCCCTAATGGATCAAGGCATTAAAGAAATTAATTCATATATACTATGATTCCTTCTAAATATGTCCCTCAAAATTTTTATAAACATCTGGACATTAAGGAAATTAAGTTTAACATATATGACATGTTCCACAGCACGTAAATTATTGAAACTTATCTTGTAGCATTTCTAGAGATGTAAAAGGTTAGTGGGAACATTAAATGTCTTTATCTTAACTTGCGAGAGTTGCAAGAGGTAGGGGAGTGAAAACTTGTTACTACCTCAATTTGCACCTCTTGTACAAGACATTGCTCCTTCACAACTTTTCTCTTTAAGAATATACTGCTACTCTAACAAAAGTTTCATTGTTGCTTAAACGTGGGCACACTCAGATTTCTTGCCAAACTTGTAATCCTCAAACAGAGAAACTACAATGAGTAACTTCTTTAATTTGTTTCTCTATTAGAATTTATTGGTCTTCTAATGTTGACCATAATCATGCTAAATTGTTAAAGATTTCTAAGTCAGTGGGAGCAATAAAAGTCCTTATCAGGACTTGCCAGAAGTGCAAGAGGCGGGGGGAAGAGACCTATTAAATTTTACTCCGATTACACCTCTTGCACACCATACTGCACCAACTCTTACACACTTAGAATCTTGAAAGTGATAGCAACTTAATCAAGAGTTAATCCATAAAACTGAAACTCATAATACAACCCAATAATCAACTACAGAGGTCATCTATGTTTAAATCCTCCTTGGTTGAAGTTGAAATGGATATTGGAAAGTTTACTGGTCCTACTTCCTCTAATTAAGCCATTAGCATCAATCAATTTTCTAAATGGAATAAGAATTGTTATTAGCAAATTTGATTTTAACGTTTGGGATTTGGTTGAATTACCTAAGGGTGTTCATCACTAAACAAAATCTGAATGCAAACGTTAAGACACTAAAAATATGATTGATTGTTAAAGGTTATGCTCAGAAGAGAATTATTTATCAAAGAATCATCTTATCTTTCTTACAAGATGTTTCTTTGAGGACCATTGTTGTTCTAGTGGCTCATAATCATTTAGAGCTACATTATATGAACATTAAAACAACTTTCCTTAAACAAAGACTTACATGTTCATAAAACAACCTGAAAGTTCTAAACTGTAGGTCAAGAACACTTACTTTGTATGTCAATTAATTCCATGTATGGGTTTAAGGCAAACATCAAAATGTTATGAAATCTTAATGCATTATATTCATCAAGAATTAAGTGGATTTATGTACCTACCTCAAGATGAGTGGGAGCAACTAATGTAAACGTATCCTTATATAGATAGCACTTTTTGGATAAGTATATGTTACACAAGTCAAATAATTTCTCACATAAATTTTGATATAATGAATCTCGGAAATACCACTTACGTGAGAGATATCAAAATATACCGAGATAGACCCAATGGGACATTAGTTTCGTCCCATAAGCCTTACTCTAAAGCGTGCTCTTACATGTGTAACAAACAATATAGCTCTCCTTTAGAGGATAAAATAATAAATGAGATTATTTCCTTGTGCTTCATTAATTAGAAGCGTTACGAAGGTTCAAGTCTATACTTGTGTAGATATTGCTCACATTGATGAACATTAGAGCACTCTAGATTATTGTGAAACATCTTACGATATCTTTAAGAAACGAGAAAGACTATAAAGAAGGGGTTGATTATTCTTACCTTGATTTTGTAATATTCAAAAGAACTTAAAAGTCAATTTGGGGAAATCCTTATGTTTGCAGACAAATTTATCTTATGGAGGAGTCATAAGAAACTGTTAACAACAACCTAAATTATAATGACATAATATGTTGTTAATTAACAACGCAATTGTCACTAAATGTTGTTGAAATTTTATCAGTAGACTCATAAACTTATTAACTCCATATAAATACTATATTGAAGACTTACTGTGAAAAGTCAGCTACCTTATTTCCTCGAACAGTAACAGTTCGAGAGGTGCTGCATTAAACTTCGATACAAAATTATTGTTCGTTTATGAACAAGAAGAGGAAACTAATTATTTGTATCAAATACATTACATTCATGATATGCTTGCGGATCCGATAACTAAGGTCTACACCCAAAGTCTTTTTAAGAGCTCATAATAAAGACGGGTTTTACTAAAGGCCTTACATAATAGCATATCGTACATATGAATGATTAGTTATTATTTTTTCCTCAATTATACAATTTGTTTGTCTATAAATACGTATGTGCACCTAATGACGTATAGACAAGAATTATACAAATTAATTTTAAAGGGCTTACCTTAGTCATTTTGGTCTTAAATTTACGTATGTTTTGATTTGGGGTTGTAACATGATTAATGGGTGTCTTGAGTTGAGAATAACTCAATGACTGTATTTTTCTTTTGCAATTTCAATTTGAAACATTGATTAATGTTTTAACTTGGCCAAACTTACTTATACTTATCAAAAATGATCACTCGGCCAAGTGGGAGAATGTTAGAAATAACCCGTTGATGTGGCCTTACGGATCATTTTGTAACATTACCAATATGACATAACTAATCCCTGACAATTACTTGATGGTAGTAATTGTAATTATTGATTAGTTTAAGGGGCAATTATGATTTCCCTTTAGGTACCTTTAATAGAGAATGTAAAGAGTTTTCATAACCTACCATCACTTATGATCATTATATATTGATCATTGGTATTTGATAAAAAGGTATGAAAAACTCCTTAAGAACACCAACACTAAAATTCTCTCTAAGGTGATCCATCAACCCAAGGTACCATAACGGGAATCATGGCCTTATCTTCGTCTTCAAAGATGACCACTCCCACAAGTAAGTGTCTCTAACTTGGTATCTATATTTACGTTATGATTGAATAAACATGATTAGGTTCTATTTTTGACCCATGTTTATAGATATAATCAACAATTGTTTCCCCAACCGACGATTGCGGCCCTTAAAACTAAGAAATATGATAGAAGACGAATAAGGCCAGCAAGCTTGCAATGCCTTTCAGCCATGATAACTACGTTTACTTCTAATTATGTTAATTAAAACATGCGCTGCTCATGTTTCTGATTGCGATAATTAGATTGTTAAAAGTTTTGTAAAGATTTCAGTATGCTTGCCACTTATCAAAGATTCTCATGGCAACATAATATGCATAGTTTAACATTGTAAAGTTAGTTGCTTTGATTTGAGTGGAGTTTTTAATATATATATATATATATATATATATATATATGTTTGTTTTGCTTTGATTTTTGGGCATGTTATTTGTTTGTGAAGGTGTTCTCATCAGTTTTTGTTCTTTGATTAAAAGCTAATGGCATGCTAGCATACAAGAATTACAGGTTAATACGTCAAAGTCAATTTCTTTGTATGATTTTAGTTATATATTAAAAGACTATCCTCATACCTTTGATGGTTCTTTTTACAGAAGGGACTTGATTTATTCAAGAAAAGGTTTTGGCAACTTAAGAATATGCATTTTCAAAGGGACTCGACTATCTCCAAATTGTATTTCCATTTTGTCACTAATTTATGCAATATGGCACTTTATTTATATTTTATTTTATTTATACACTTATGATTTATCAAAATAACTTTCTCTAGCTTGGGAAGCAATCCCGAGTAATAACTTAGTTGTTTATGTATAATTAAAATTCAGTTGCATAACACATGTACCATATTTCCATATTATAAATTTGCAACAAGTTGTTGCTTTATATTGTTGTAATATATGCATTGGGGGTTTTTCAAAAAAAAAAATTGCATTTTCCACTTTTAACCCAAAATGTTTTATCTTTTACATTTTAACCCCTTTGACTTTTTTACTTTTAACCCAAAGTTTTTCATCTTTAACAATTTAACCCCAACACTTTTATATTTTCAACTTTGATCCCCCATATTTTTCATCTTTCGCAAGTTTTTCGTTTTACGTTTCTTTTTATATTTTGCGAGTCAACACGCCGCAACGTGCGTGTGAAGTTCAATGTTTTTTCCCGTTTGACATGCCAATCGCAGTGCGCCTATTTTTCTCCATTTGACAAGTTCGTCGCAACGCGCGGGTCCTAAAATGTAAAGGCTTTTATAATGTTTTCGTGATTATTTTATGAATGTTTTGTAAATTTTGTTTGGATCCAAGTAATTTTATATCTTAAAAAACCTCATGAAAATCTACAACGAGCACGACAAAACGAGTCGGATCAAATATAATATGTTTTCGTGATTATTTTATGAATGTTTTGTAAATTTTGTTTGAATCCAAGTGGAGTCAAATTGTCGTTTCTTTTTTCCTTTTTTTAAAAGCTCTAATTAATCTCTTTTCATTATACTTGTCAACTTTTGCGTTATACCTGTTACGTTTTCTATGTATGACTCGGGTCATATATAATACGTTATGATTTTACTCTATAATTTGATCTACTTTATGTTTTGATCCAATCGTAATGTTTATATAGGTTACATTGAGTTTAATCAAATACGTCAAAATGTGTGTTTTCATATGGTTAACGCATCACATAACGTTTGGACTAATCCATTCGATGTTTGCGAAGAATCCGCGCCGCAACGCGCACGGGTATTAATGCTAGTTAGTAAAGAAAAGTAAACATTTCATGATATGATTTGATGTTATATATCCGAATAGACATACCACTAATGGCATATATGGTTAAAATATTGTTGGTTTAAATGGTATTTATAGACCACATTTTTTTTCTCTTAATAACTTTAATAGATATATGACCAATGACACATATTAGGTTAAAATACTGTTAGTTTATATAATATTCAAAGAAGATAATATTTATGACACATATTAGGTTAAAATATTGTTGGTTTATATAATATTCAAATAACATAATATTTTTTTATGGTAACTTTAATAGATATATGACCAATATTAAATATATGACTAATGACATATATTAGGTTAAAAGGTTAAAATACTATTAGTTTATATAACACTAGGTTAGAACTCCGTGTATTACATGGGTTGAATAAATATAATTTTATATATTAAAAAATAAAAGTTTATATCTTTATGAACCTTATATATTGTACGAGTTAAATAAATGTAATTTTATATATCAAATAATAAAAAAGTTATATCTTTAAAAACCATGTGTATTACACAGATTAAAGAAATGTAATTTTGTATACTAAATACTAAAAATGTCGTATCTTTAAAAAAACCCGTGTATAATCGGGTTAAATAAATCTACCAAATAATAAAAAATTACATGCTTAAAACCCCCGTATATTACACATGTTGAATAGATATAAAAAAGAGTTATATCTTTAAAAACCATGTGTATTACACAGATTAAATAAATGTATTTTTGTATATTAAATACTAAAAACGTCGTATCTTTAAAAAACCCGTGTATAGTCGGGTTGAAAAATCTACCAAATAATAAAAAAAAAATTATATCCTAAATAAATGTAATTTTGTATATTAAATACTAAAAACGCCGTATCTTTAAAAAGCCCGTGTATAGTGGGGTTGAAAAATCTACCAAATAATAAAAAAAAATATATCCTTAAAAACCTCGCGTTTTACTCGAGTTGAATAAACATAATTGTGTATACCAAATAATAAAAAAAAGTTATGTTTTTAAATAATTAGGATAACATTTAATATTAATTTATTATTTATATATTTAATATAAGATAAGTAGATAAGAGAGTTATTTGTTTTAAAAATATATTAAATTAACAATTTAGATCTGAGGATAATATTTTATTAAAGTGTGATAAGATTTAATATTAATTTATTATTTATTTATTTCGATAAATATAAATTTAAAGACACCTTCAATGAATGACACGTGTCCAAAAGTTGGTTTCTTTTATTATAGTAATTAAATTAGATTAGATTAGATTCAAAAACCATATAACACATATGAGGTTAAAATATTATTAGTTTATATAATATTAGTAGACCATAATTGTTTTTTATCCTGATTTTAATAGTTGGTATTTAAAATTAATAACAAAATGTGGTATTATGTTATATAATAAAGGCAAATTGGATTTAAATAATCCCAACTCACTGTTATTGGCCAATAATAATCCCAACTCATTTAATCACTAATAATAATCCGAACTATTCACTTTTGTTTGTAAAATACTCCCAGTTAAAAAAACACTAACTAGGTTAAAAAATTACTGATGTGGCAGGTGACCTAGCATGCCACATAAGCAAATTTGCTGACGTGGCACTTGATGTGGCATTTTTTGATGACGTGGCAGCTGACATGGCTGTCTACGTGGCATTTTTGATGATGTGGCAACTGATGTGGCAGGCCACGTGGCATGCCACATCAGCAATTTTTTAACCTAGTTAGTGTTTTTTTAACTGAGAGTATTTTACAAACAAAAGTGAATAGTTCGGATTATTATTGGTGATTAAATGAGTTGGGATTATTATTGGCCAATAACAGTGAGTTGGGATTATTTAAATCCAATTTACCTATCTAAATATTAATAAAGGACTACAAATAATGCCACATGTCATTCTCTACTCTAACCTCATAATTATTATATATGTTTTATTTTAAATTTAAATTAATTAATTATATATCTATTTAATAATTATTCTTTCCCGATTTAATGGTGGATAAATATAAATATTAATAAAAGATTACAAATAATATCACATGTCATTCTCTCCTCTAACCTCATAATTATTATATATGTTTTGTTTTAAATTTAATTTAATTAAATATACATCTATTTAATAATTATTATGTCATTCTCTATTCTAACCTCATAATTATTATATATGTTTTATTTTAAATTTAAATTTAAATTAATTAATTTTATATCTATTTAATAATTATTCTTTCCCGATTTAATGGTGGATAAATCTAAATATTAATAAAAGATTACAAATAATGTCACATGTCATTTTCTCCTCTAACCTCATAATTATTATATATGTTTTGCTAGGTTATAACCCCGTGTATTACACGGGTTGAATAAATGAATTTTATATACCAAATAATAAAACATTATCTTTTTAAAAGCTTCCTTTATTACACGAGTTGAAGAAATGTAATTTTATATATTAAATAATAAAATAAGTTATATCTATAAGAACCATATGTATTGTACGGGTTGAATAAATGTAATATTATATACCAAATAATAAAAAAATTATATCTTTAAAACCAATGTATTACACGGGTTGAAGAAATGTAACATTATTTACCAAAGAATAAAAAAAAGTTATATTTTAAAAAACCCCCGTGTATTACATGGATTGAATAAATATGATTTTATATACCAAATAATAAAAAAATATATTTAAAAAAACTAACGGATTTTTTTTATATTTAAAGTAGGATAAGATTGAATATTAATCTGAACTAACGGATTTTTTTATATTTAAAGTAGGATAAGATTGAATATTAATTTTTATTTATTTAGTTAATATAAGATTGAAAAATCATATGATTGAATAGGTGGGAGGTTGTATTATGATAAATCGGTTAACCGTACTGAATGATAAAGATAATAATGATTGTTGAACAAATTAATTAATCGAATTTAACAGAAACATTTGTGATGTTAGACGGATTTTTTTTAATTATTTGAAAGTTAATATTAACTTTGGAATTCGTATGCATTCTTATTAGATTTGATTAAATATTATTGATAATAAAAATTTGTATTAGATTAGATTTTAGATTTGATTAAATATTATTAATAATAAGAATTTGTATTAATTTAGACTAAATATTATTATTTTTAGTATTATTAATAATTTTAATCAATTAAATGAGAGAATGACAAGTGTCGCAAAACAGGTTTCTTTTATTATATAGTATAGATTTTAAATTTAATTTAATTAATTATATATCTATTTAATAATTATTCTTTCCCGATTTAATGGTGGATAAAACCCAAAATTTTCTAATGCCTAAAAAGAATGCAGATATTTTCTAAATGGATTCAACTTTTCTACGGATTGATGTCATGGCTATCATCTATTTATGAATAGGACATGATTTTTATTTGAAGAGATTATAAACAAATAATGACTATTTGTCATCCTAAAAAATCTTAATTGTTTTATATAATTTGTTTTTGGCAAAAGTATTTTTGAAAATCTCATTCTAACGATTCCATTTAGTGTCATGTTGCCACAAGTACTTTTGAAAATCTTATTTTAATAAACGATTCCAGTTAGTGTCATGTGATATTTTTTCAATTAACATTACAGTTTTTACTTAAACTTTTTAACTTTTTTTTCTAATTTATAATATTCAATACTAAAATTCCTGGTAAGTCAAATAATCAATATTATAATTTATGAAGATTTAAAATCTTTTATATAATATTGCTTTAATAAGAAGGTCACTATTAAATTTAATAATATTTTTAAATTATATATAAAAAAGTATATGCTAAGAAAAAATCAGTTTAAAAATCATCAATAAATGGTAACGTAGGAATAACCCACTTGTAGAGGCATAAGCCTCTAGAGGGGAGGTCTGGGCTAGGAAGAATAATTTAGGATCATTGGTGTGTAGTAGAGTAGGAGTAAACTGTATCGTTATAAAAAACCATTAATAAAATATACTTATTCAGCCTCATTGTAATACGCGAGATCAAAGAAAACAGTTTTCTCGATGACGATAAATAAATTGAAGGACATTTGCTATTGAGAGTTGGTTTGTTTTTAAAACAACCAGTGTTTTCACATAGATTGTACATGACTTTTTCCATAATCAAAAGTAGAGATAGAATTAAACTATCAGTTACTAATAAAAATGATAATCTTTCGAGTAGGACATCTAATGTTGTCTATAAAGAAGTTATTCGAGATTTGTAAGTGTAACATTAATTTGTAATTTTTCATTGTAAATATTTTATAATGCATAATCCCGTGTACTACACGGGACTATAAACTAGTAATATAATAAAACAAAGTAACTATTACTTATGTTAATAAAACTTAAATTTAAAAACCAACAAGTATAAAATTAACTGTAAGACCATACGTATTACTTCATGTCAAAGCCGTGGAGGAAGCTGAACCCCCAGCAACGTGACAACACTTTTAGGACGATTTGTCGAAGGTCCACCGTACCGGTGGACGTGGAGGAAGAAGTTATTGTTCCAACCAGTGTAGAAAAAGAAATGTAAAACTTGAATTCCGCCTCAGTCTCAACACGTGTAGTCGTGTACTACTATTACTACGCCCAATTGTGTGTACTTCACTACTTCTACATATGCCCTTTAAACTATACAAAGTACAAAACTTCACGTTTGTACGTGACTTAATCTCTTTCTTCCCATTGACTCCAACCTACCCTTTGACTTGACTCGATCAACCCACATAAAACCATTGACTTAAAGCAAAAAAAAAAAAAAAAAAAACAACAACAAAACCCCATCAGCCGAGCCGAGCCGAGGCTCGCTGACATCACTGCTGGCGTCGTCTCCACCGTAATCCTTCCTGCATGTGAGGAGAGTAACTGAATTAGTCTCAGATTCCATCACTCCATTCGTATCTCATCCTCCACGATATGCCACGTGTCCCATGGACCCCACCTACCCACCCCTATAAAACCCCCAAAATCAACTCTCAATCCATTAATCGAATCGAATTGAATTGTGTGTAAGCTGAGTTCATCGTCCATCAATGGCTCCCGAGAATTTCAACCCTAATGTATGATTATTTTAACCTTATTTTGTGTTTTTGATTAATATGTTGTTGATTCTGATTAGGGTTTATTTGTTTATGTGTTTTGTTGTTTATATATATGTTTTGATTGCAGTTGATTGTAGTTTGATTAGTGATTGGGTTTTGGAAAGAGTTATAATTGGTTTTTAGGGTTTGTGGGAACAGAATCACAGATCATAGATAAGATTGAAGTTGACATCTTTGGACTTTATTGAGTGTGTTTATTAGTTGCTAAAAAACACATGTGGTTGTGGTTGTAATAACTTGGGGGGTGTGAATTTGTTTCATGAATGAATCTAACAAGAAATTCGCGGGTTAGTTTTGGAAGGGACCCGTATACACGATTGGCTAAACGGGTCGGGTTTGCAGATTGGCCAGTTTACTTTTATAGATATTTTAGAAATGTGTGTTGTGTTATAGTTTAATCTTGCTAGGTATTTTATGTCAAATCTTAAAAGCTAAAGGAGAAGTTAGTGTCGGTTTTGTAGTTTTAACAAGAAAATGTATATCTAAATTCACAACACCTAATACTTTTTCCTATTGAGTGAAAAGGTGGCAAATGAGGAGACGCGTCTCTTCATTTAGTTCAAGTGGTGGCCGTTGTCGTTTTTTGTAATATTGTATAATGCAATTGTTTTATAGATATTTGTGTTTTTGGCTGTAAATTTGTAATTTAGAGTAGTAATATGCAAAAGGATCTCAGGTTAAACGGGTCGTGTTCATGTAAATCTATGAATACGCCGCCAATCATTTCAGAGTGTGTTATGACCCGTTTATATCTATAAATCTTCTAGAAAATGTGTGTTATGTTATAATTTAATCTAGTTGGGTATTTTATGTCAAAACTTAATAGCTAAAAGAGAAGTGAGTGTCGGTTTTTGTAGTTTAAACACAATTGTTCTATAGATATTTGTGCTTTTGGTTGTAAATTTGTAATTTTAGATTAGTAATATGCAAAACAGGTTAAATGGATCGTCATTGTGTCAACCTGCAAAATACACGAGTCGTGTTTGGGTGCATTATATTTCATATATAATTTTAATATCTATCATATTTCATATATATTTTTAATTACTTTTATTTATATGTTCATGTTATGTATGTCATTCTTTAATAGGGCAATGCATCTAATTTGCCATGGGAGGATGGTTTTCTTGATTCACTGTCTATTGTAAACTCTGAGAAAGCCGTAAAGGAAGTCATCCAACCGCCTCTTGTTGAAGGGATTGATGATCATCTTGTGGAGTTTTCAGAGGCCATGAGAAGTATGATTTTTTTTTTTTTCAAATTTTATAAAATTGTTAATGACAAACGATAACGATCTTTTTTTATATACTTTTCTTGGTTTGATGTATAGCTGTTAGTAAGGTCTTAAGACGAGCAGCAGAGGGGAAAGCTTCTGCTCAAGCTGAGGCGTCAGAATGGAAACGTAAATATGAACTGGAGAGAGAACGGAATCGACAGTTGGAAAATACAGGTGTAAGATACGAACAACATTATTTGTTAACATAAATCCAAACACTTCATATGTAGAAGACTCATTGCTGTTAGATGATGCTTTAAAATCCTAAAACCGACAGTAACATATGTTTTTCTGACATCTATAGAGCTTAACAGTAACTACACTGTGGAGAAAGGTGACAACTCAGCAGACCACCTTAAACTCATGTCTGAAACCGATGAACCATCTCAATTTTGTAATGAAAAAAATGGAATTTACTCTCATGAGGTTCTTCGAGACAGGGAGCATAACGCGTATTCCAATGTTCATGGCAAGCTTATCAGGAAGGTACCGTGATAGACGCATATGCATATAGATAAACATTTATATATACACTTGAAGCTGGTATCTTCTAGAGGTGGCAATTTTTCGACCCGTTTATCTATGAATAGGTCATACGAGTAAAATAAAAAAGCAGCTCAAACGGGTCAAAAGTCGTCCAAAATTTATTTATAAGGATCATTTTATTCTAAAAAGTAGATTTTTTGTTGGTGCATGCGGCTGTTGACTTCGTCTTGTATCGAGTCTTGTACTAAGAATGTTAGATTAGGGCACACAGTTCGAGATATATGTAATTCCGCTTGAACAAGGTAATTCCGCTTGAAAGTTTGTTCATGTAATTCCGCGCGGAATTAGATTCCGCTTGGAATCTAATTTCGCTTGGAACCCTTTCAAACAGAATTAAGAGCCTATAAATACCCCTTCAAGCGAAATCATTTGTAACGATTCCGGTTTCAGTGCCGAACTGCTGCCGAAGTGTCGTCTCGCTGTAATTTGTCATCAAATCAATAATATCGACAGTTAATGAGTATATCTTGCTGAATTGACCTCAATACGACTGTTTCCGCCTTTCGTATTGAGCATAAACTCTTCTGAACGACTCGTTCGGATCCGTAAACGATCCTACATTTTTATTGAAGTAGTATAAATTTGAAACTATATTTGACAAAAGTTGTTTTTGTTGTTAAAATAGTGTTTGGGTCAACCTAACCCTGTCTGACCCATACCAAAGCTACCTGTTTTGACCTGAACCCGTTTCACTTTGTTGGAAACCGTGACTGAAAAACGAATATATCCCTATCACAGGCATCATTCAAGCTACAATGGTATTGTAAAGGTGAAAAGAACGATCAACATAAACACGATATTGTCTCCTTTGAAAAGGGAAATATAACGACAGCAGAACGTAGCAGCAAACAGGTATGGCACGCTCCAATTAAAATGAATATTAGAAAACTGAAATGTAATGGCCAACATCGTAAGCCGTAACATATTCATATTGAATTTTGATCTGTTTAAATCTGCTGTAATTGGTGTATTTATCGTATTTTATTTCAGATTTGTTTGAAGTGGGAATCTCCTCCACAGACTGTTCTCATCCTGACAAAACCAAATTCGACTTCTGTTAAAGTTATTTGTGCAGAAATGGTTAGGTAAGATCCGATATTATAAATATGATATTGCTTCCATTAGAGATATTAAAATTCAAAGAGTAAATTACAAAAATCGTCCTTTATGTATGTCACTTATTGCAAATTGTGTCCTTTGTCTTCAGTAATTACAAAAAACGTACTCGATGTTTGCAAACCCTTGCAAGTTATGTCCTTTAGCCCTAACTCAGTTAATTTTTGTGGTTAAATCTACCAAATTGACCCCACATGAGGGTATTTTGTGGTTAAATCTGACCAAATGGACCCCACATGAGAGTAAAATGACCAAAATACCCTCATGTGAGGTCCATTTGGTCAGATTTAACCACAAAAAATTAACTGAGTTAGGGCTAAAGGACATAACTTGCAAGGGTTTGCAAACATCGAGTACGTTTTCTGTAATTATTGAAGATAAAGGACACAGTTTGTAATAAGTGACATACATAAAGGACGATTTTTGTAATTTACTCAAATTCAAATCGACTCATTAACGATAAGTAAACACATAGAAATCTAACAACCATGTTTGTTTCAGGTGGTTGAAGGAGAAGAAGTTAAATATTTATGTGGAACCAAGGGTAAGAACAGAACTCGTAACGGAGTCCGCATACTACGACTTTGTGCAGACTTGGAAAGATGGTGAGACATGCAACTCTCTATTGTCATAAAGTTGGAGCATATGTTCTAGAAGGTTCTATTGTCAATCATTCTCGTCTTGTTACTTGACAGATGATGGCTTTTTGCTTCTGCATGAGAAAGTTGATCTTGTTGTAACTCTTGGCGGGGATGGAACCGTGCTTTGGGTATGAGCTTCTGTTTCCGTCTTTGAAAATCAAATGATTTTAGAAATCTTCATATGTGATGTTTTAATTAATTCAATAGTACACGGTATGTTTCTTTTCTTCTATTTTCTAGTATACAAATGTCAAGGAAGTGTAGTGTTGATATTTGCGATTTCCAACCTGAGCGATCTTAAATAACTTCTTCTTCGCTTATCTTCTGCAGGCAGCATCAATGTTTAAAGGCCCGGTTCCTCCAATTGTGCCATTTTCTTTGGGCTCGTTGGGCTTTATGACTCCATTTCGTATCCTAGATCTTTTTGAAAATAGTATTTCTCCTCAAATTCGATGTTCTATTATGATTAATAAGTAAAGTTGGCTAAATGGGCTGGTCGGGCTGGTTTGGGTAACAAGTCAAAAGGGGTTCGGATTGAAACAACTCAAAACGGGTCAGGTTGGGTTGACCCATAATCTTTTCTTTGTCCATTGATATAAATAGTTAAGGAGTTAAGTTTGATTATGAATACTATATAATTGTAATGATAATATAACTTAAAAAAATGATTTTGGAGGTGTTTGACTTCTGACCCGTTTGACCTCATAACCCAACAAACTTATGCTCCGATCGCAGTTTGCGAAAAAAGTGTTATTATTGAATTTGGTTCATAAGTGATCTTTAACTTTAACAAGATAGTGAACAATACAAAGAATGTCTTAAATCAATCCTCCAAGGTCCAATTAGTATCACACTTCGACATCGTTTGCAGTGCCACGTGATTCGTGAATCGGCTAAAACCGAGGACGAGACCGAAGAGCCAATACTCGTGTTAAACGAGGTTACCATTGACCGTGGGATTTCATCATTCCTTACAAATCTCGAATGTTATTGTGATAACTCATTTGTCACGTGTGTACAAGGAGATGGCTTGATCTTATCAACCACTTCGGGAAGCACTGCATACTCCCTTGCCGCCGGAGGTTCCATGGTCCATCCACAGGTATGCTGCATGCACTATATTATTTAACTTTTGCTATTCATTTGCGTGTTGAGTATCGTGGCGTTTATTAGTTATCAGGATTAGATAATCATCTATAACAAAACACTAGTGTCCCAATGTGCTTCACGGGTTGATTTTATAATAGTAAGATGATAAGGTTTTTGACAAATTCTTATTATATAAGGATTTAACAGATGAAATAACTGGAAATGACATTTTTTTGTGAAAAATACGGAGTTTTTTTTTTTTTTTTTTTTTTTGTAAAATGGAAGTTAAGTCTATAATCAATCTATTCATCCTTATATAATCAGTAAAATTCATTGTCATATTGAATAAAAGGACTGATGTAAATGAGTTGAGCCGAGCATGGATTCCGACTTAGCTTGAGCTCGGCTCGTACTTGACTCATTTATTGTTTAACTATATTTATTTATATGTATGATTATTTTTATATATTTCTAATTATATATAACATAATAGATAATTGTCTCTTTGGTCCTGAAATTCGCTAGAATTTGTTATCTATATTCTATATCCATATATACATGGAAGGGATCATGTGAGAACCAGAAGGTTATTTGAGAACCGAGAGAACCTCCATCAATCAAGCAAATTATTTTAATTTGTTTTTTACTTTTTTATGTCATTAATCTTTATGGAAATTAAAAAAAAATTACATGTAGATTGACAAGCTACATATATGTGACGCATGAACTACATATATATACCACATATGAGCTACATATATGTAGCTTCGCCAACTACATGTACGCAACTCATCAATCTACATATACTTTTTTAGTTTTTATTATGTTTTTACAATAATTAATTTGAAGACATGAATTTTTAGGAAAACTTGGATTTTAATGGAGAAAACGTGATTTCTTAAAATGGAAACATAAACTTTTACACAATATGTACACATTAAATAAATCCCAGACACTTTTTAAAAGGAAACCTAAGTACTTTTTAGAAAAAAAAAACATGAGTTTTCGTACCGTATGTACAAAAGTGGACCCCAACTGTGAGAGGTTCTGGTTCAGTCATTGATGAGATGAAATGGGGTGATTGCACTCAATTTGCGTATACTATTTGTTTACACGACTTAAACAAAACACGCAGGTTCCTGGCATCTTATTCACCCCAATATGTCCACATTCCTTGTCGTTCCGACCTCTAATATTACCAGAGTACGTAACACTTAGAATCCAAGTCGCCCTCAATAGTCGAGGTCCTGCATGGGTGTCGTTTGATGGGAAAGATCGAAAACAATTGAGTCAAGGTGATGCACTTGTGTGCAGCATGTCTATCTGGCCTGTGCCCACAGCTTGTAGAGGGGATTCCACCAATGACTTCTTGCACAGCATTCATGAAGGCCTGCATTGGAACTTGAGAAAGACTCAATCTGGTGACGGACCCCGAGACTCGTGATTAACGAGTCGGCGGGTTTGATCATTGGTGGTGTTGTAGTTTAGCTTGTAATTTTATGTGGTGAATGATGTAGATTATAGGTGGATAACCAGTTAGTGACCAAGATTGAAGTAATTTATACAAACAACTAGGTTATTACCCGTGTGTCACACGGATTGAACGGTAAAAAAAGAAAACACATATATATAACTTTATATTCAAAACAGTTTAAATAAAATAAATGCAAAAGTTTCCTTAACAAATGATAAATGAACAAAAAAGACTACAAATTTCCAAAAATTTCTTTGTATACAACATTTGTGGTCTTATTTGTAGCATGGCCATCTTTATCTGTTATCAGCATCTTTAAACCGGCTCTACTTTTAACCCTTGATAGTGCCACATAAAGTTGACCATGTGAGAAAACAGGATCTTTGAGATACAATCCAACCTTGGATAATGATTGTCCCTGACTTTTGTTAATAGTCATTGCAAAACAAACAGCAACCGGAAACTGTCTTCTTTTGAACTTGAAAGGAATTTTCTTATCAGATGGTGACAGACTAAGGCGAGGGATGAAAGTTCTTGTACCAATATTAGCACCAGATATAATCTCAGCTTCAATCACCCTATTACCAAGATAAAGTACTCGTAGTCTTGTACCATTACACAAACCATTCTTTTGGTCAATATTTCGAAGTAACATTATTGGAACACCCACCTTCAAAACTAATTGATGATTAGGTACACCTGAAAGTTTAAGTCCATTCAAAACATCCGGTGAGTAGAGCTTTTCATCAAAAGTTTCGTTTACATGATCTGACTGACAAATTGAATCTGAACTTAAGTACTCCTTTTCATCGCCAGGAAACAAAGACATCAAGCGATCATTGATAGATTGAACAACCTCATTTGTAGGTGCTAAAATGGCTCTATCGTCAAAATAGTTAGGCTCATGGAATCTATCAAGAATGGAAGGATAGACAAAGTTAATTAAATCAATAATAGGATCAGAAGAATCACCAATTAAAAGATCTTCAGGTATATCAATAGTTGATTCACCATCATTTGCTTCACCAACTTTTCCTTCTCCGATGTCTAATAGCCAGTTTGAAAAAGCAGTAGTTTCCTTGATGTTTGTAGAGTCGATCCCTAAAGATAACCTCATGTTCTTTGTCAACCGTAAGACTTTGACGTTTGACCAAATATAAGAAGAACATAATGACGCATTAACAATGTCATGCCTGCTTCCATTTTGTACCACAGGAAGAATCTGCCTAAAGTCTCCACCAAAAACAACGACCTTACCTCCAAACATGATGTTTGAGCTGCTATGATTGCCAGAGATCAAAATGTCATTCATTGTTCTATTTAGGGCTTCAAAGGCATGTTTGTGAGTCATTGGAGCTTCGTCCCAAATAATCAAGGAGGCTTTTTTTAGTAGCTCTGCAGCATCACTATTTGGCTTAATAAAACACATAGAGTCTTCGGTTAGATTTAAAGGAATAGAGAAACGGGAATGTGCGGTCCTGCCTCCGGTTAGTAACAAAGATGCAATTCCACTCGAAGCTACATTTAAAACAATTTTTCCTTTAGATCTGAGTACTGTTGATAATGTCTTCCACAAATAAGTTTTTCCAGTACCACCGTAACCATATACAAAAAACACACCTCCTTTATTTCGTGTAACAGATGTCATAATATTATCATAGACATGTCTTTGCTCATCTGTTAACGCACTAATGAGAGTAACAACATCGGTCTTCAGATTATCGATATCATAAGATAGCTCTTCGGTAATCAATCGATTGTTGCAATTTGAAACAAAATCAGAATCAGGAAATGGCATTGCTGGAAACTTTTTCAAAGTTGAGTTATTACGAAGTAATATTCTCTCAATTTCAAATAGTGTAAGGTTCTTGATTTGATTGTCGGTAAGTGATAACTCTACAACAGACAAATGTGGATTATAATAAAGTCAGCTCGGAAATTGCATAATAAGAATTTAAAACATAAAGAAAAATCTATATGCTCATTAGCAGGTTTCATCAAATCCTTAACAAATGTAAATGGAAATCTTATTAACTTAAGACAATTTAATAAATATTTAATAAATCCTTAACAAATGTAAACGGAAATCAATATTAGCAACAATAAGAAAAAGTTAAACTGAAAACAAATATGCCTAAGTGCACAGTCAATTTTCAAACACGCAACAATGTAAGGAAAGACCTACAAAGTGTTTACCTACAATTTAATGTTATATTTCTCATCCATAGAAAAATAAAAACATATGGATAAATGTTGAGATTATGGATATCCTATGGGTCAAATTAGTGAAAACATAGATTAATCATTATACGCAAGACATAGATTGAATGCCAATTTAGTATATATATCAGGTACATTTGATTTGGGTCAACTAAGTAAAAAAAAATACATTGGTCATTAAAAGGTTATTACATACTCATGAACATATGCGATTTGTAATTGCATTTATTGCAACTCATGGATTGTTTTTACAAATAGAACATGTTACAATTATATAACGTAATGTCAATGCAAATCTTGTTTTTTAATGATGTAAGTACTAAAACTGTAAAAATAAATTATAGTACCTGGACTTTTTAGTAGCATTTGTTGTTTGTAGAGAATGTCGTCAGATAGGAACTGCCATGTTTTTTGCCAAACAAATTCAGGTCTAGATAAAGTCTCATTAAGCAACATTGTCGAAAACAAAGACCGTAGAAAATACCCAGATCCTGAGTGACTTGCCTCTTGAATAGCCTCAATATATTCAGTGTCATCCTCCAAAAGACCTCGTTTGTAACATGCTTCCCTAAAAGTTTTGCATATCTGTTTATTGACTGTCAAAATCTCAACAAATGATCTTGGGCCTTTAACTTTATTCAAAAGAATCCTTAAAAAGTATGCTTCACCAAGAGCGGGTGACACAGCATGAATTCTACCAATAGAGAAGCCTCTTTCCCTTCGTTCCCAACATTTTCTTTCAAGCTTCCATACAAATTTTGTTGGAAATTCAACGTATGTTAGATGTTGTGCTTCTGGATATGTTGCATTAGCTTCCATCCACTTTAAAAACATAGTAGAAGCAACTGAAGGTTTGCTTAAAACGTCGTCTATATCTTCTTCAGCACCATAAACAACGTTTTGTTGTCCTGGAAGATGGAAAGGTAGCCTGATAACAGACGGAGTCCGATAATGAACATCATAAGAAAAGATACGCCAAGACGCTTCGCATGCAGATACATATCTACAATCGTAATATTCTTTAATCTCATCAGTATCCTCATTAAGGGGATCGTCGTTGTTGCCTTGTTTCAACAAAAGGGTAGCTCTGTCTGGACCTTTGTTTATGTATTTAAACAAATATTTGATAGAACCAGCCTGGTTGCACCATTCGACATTTATATGTGCTTGATATCGTTTAAGCAAGGTTTTGTTATATGGAACCACATTCCTATTGTCCTTTCTAACATCATATTTGTAAATTTCTTTACCAGAATCTCGCCTTCTGTACATTGGAAAACCATTACCGTCAATTGAGGTATGCTCCAAAAATTTCTTAGGAAACTTTTTTGAACACTTTCCATCTATCATGCATGGAGAATTGAAATTATCAGCACCGCAAGGTCCATGCATCATGTGTTCCTTTACAAGCAAATACAATTCTGGATCTTCGATTTCATCAGGAATCTCAGCACAAATCACGGGATCGATCTTATCAACTGTAGGAACCTTGTCATCAGGGTGCATAAACAAACACACGTGAGCGTGGGGAAGTCCACGCTTTTGAAACTCGACAGTGTAAACAACTACAAAAAAAAAATAAACAACAGTCATATAGAATTGTTGTAAACAGTAAAATATCTACAAAAAGTACACAACGTAAGTTACTTACCGGCTAGAACTTTTCCAAGAATGGATTTGTCCTTCAAATCTTTAACAAAAGCATCAAGTTTAATTTTAAACAATCGGCATAATATGTCTGGCCTATCCTCGGCCTTTAAGGTGGTGTCTTTAAGAAATCTCTTGACTTCAGGCCATTTGGGATTACAGGTAATGGTTATAAAAAAATCTGGGTACCCAAACCACTTACATAGTGACATCGCGTCTAGATAGTTTTGCATCATGTATCTAGCTCCACCAGTAAAAGATGAGGGCAATATCACAGGTGTACCAACGTTTGAGCCGTTTAAACCTCCACCGTTTTTTACATTCTTTAGATTCTCGAACGTTTCACAACGTAGGTTTTTCTGGTGGCCACGTATGAAGAACAACCTTTCACTTTCGATCATTGTGTAAGCATCCACTAAGAACTGTTGGAATAGCCTTCTTGAATTATGAATAAGTGAAAAACATCCTTCCCTGTCTTGAATTCTGTATGAAAAAAACTCCCTCATTGTACACAAGTTACGCTTCTTGGGTTTCTTTTTGTCAGGAGGCAACTCTCGATGTGGGATATCAACGCGATAACCATCATCTCCAAAAGGAAAAAGCAAAGGATACTGAAGAGGAAGATAAGACGGATGCAGTTCACTAATACGTATAAGATTGCCTGTTTGTGTGTGAACAATAATATCACGTCTGTCTACACAATCGGTAATGTCTCCGACAATTAATGCTGCTACTTCAGAACATGACGGAATGTTGTATGTCCTCCCGTCTTTATCTCTTTTACCAATAAGCTGTAACTTAAGATTCACATGAGGGTCTTCCTGAAAACAATTTTTAGCCATCCTGTAAATCTTGACAAAAGGATTTTCTAAATCCAGCATGTCTTTAATTTGTTGTATAAGCTCCACATCAATGGCTTCATCAACTTGAGATTTATTTGAAGTAACACTGTATAATAATAGAACAACTATAAGTTATGATTGTTGAATGATTAAAATAAGGTCGTGAAATAAACTAATAAATAAATAAAAATGAGTTTGTCAGCATACCCGAAAACATTCTGTCTGTTTGATATTTCATTATCAGTATCATAGATGTAAAGTTGAGAGAACTTTGGCTTAGAACCATCTTGAGGAAGCAAACTTCCCATTAAATGACAATTTTGACCACTTATTCTAAAAATGTTTGGGCCCCTTCCTTTATTAATTGATTTATCAATCTTGCCACCCATCGAGGTAAAGGAGAACATTGAATTAAGACGTCGACTGTTCTTTAAGAAGTAATTGCTTTTCTTATCACCACCAACAAATAGCTGTAAATAACTTGTAGGAGGTTGTTTGTACGGAGGAAGCTCAACTTTTCCATAACCGCAACAAAGAGAAAAACATTTTTCATCTTTTTGACCTCTAATAGCTTCAGCTTTCCATAATTTAGCTTTACATATTTGACATACATTATCCTGATCAAGATGATCCAAGTAATCTAGAAAACATAACGGTTAACAATTGACTTAATATTTATATATGTTTGTATAATGATGTATGAAATTTATAAACGCATACTTTTAAATACATACCTTTAGAGATTCCTTTAATTACTTCTTCATCCTCTGAGTTCAATTCATCTGTAGGAAATTGAGGAATATCCAAACCAACGGGATTGAACTTCCGCTTAGTGGAGTGCCGGTTGGTCAATAAAGAGTCATTATTGACGGTAGAAATAGAGATTCTTTCAATCAGATTGGAAGTAAACGATGGTGGTGTCGCGATGTTGTTATCAAAAGTAGCATAGACTGAAAATTTGTAAAATCAGTAACTTTGTTTTAATTTAATAATATTTGTAAATAATATAAAATGTACCGTTAGTGATGCTTGATAATGGAGTTGATTGATTTGTATTAAGCCTCTTATTTTGAATAGTTTTTTGTTGCAATCTAAGAGACGTCCGCTGAAAACTATTCTCTTCATGAGTAGCATTTTTTAATGGTAGATTAGTGTATGTTGATACCTTCTCTTTACCCTTTGTAACACCTGCAACCAAGTATCAAATACACAAATATGAAGATGCTATGCATTGAGCATGTGCAGACAATAGCAACCTTTACACACTTTTGTTTATTTTTTGTAATTATATGTATGCAATATATATGATACTAATTGTCAAAATTTAGGTTGATATATATTATTAACATGTTTTGCAAAATTCCGTATGTTATATTTATTAATATTTTTTCTGAATTTCGTAGAGTTATCATTGCTATTTACTAATAATGAAACGTAAGTAAAAGATAATACCATTAGTTATGTCTGATAATGGGCTTGAACGAATTATATTTGACGTGTTGTTAGCAAGTCGTTTTTTTTGAAAATCCACAGAAATATGTGGGCCTACATGCTCGTTCTGGTCGACAAAAAATGTAAATTGACTGGAAGATGATAACTTGCGTTTACCCTTTCCAACATCTGCAAGACAATTAGTTATATAATAAGATGCAAGTATATTAATGTAAGTTAGGTTAAATCAATTAATATTATTTGACAATATTAATAAACGTGTTTTGTAGTAATAAAAAATAGATACCAATGGAATTCGTAGACGTTGCATTAAATTTCCTGGAATCTAAATGTTGCTTTCTCAAGTTTCTGTTATGCTTAGCTTGAATAGTAAACATGTTTGAATCTGAGAAAATAAAAAGATAGTAACTCGTGATTATTGAATTACAACAGTCATTGATAACAAATACGAAAGTTATGACTTTAATATGCAATGAAAAAAAGAAGTAAAAAACTAAAGTATAAGATTACCGTGTAAAACTTGCGAAACATTAGAAGTAGTCAACTTTGATGCATGTGAAATTTTCTTGTTCTCTAAACATCGTTTTCGATGTTGTCGGTTTTGTCTAGCAGTCACGGCACGAATTCGTTTATAGGAATCTGGGGAACAAAGCAAATATATTGTTTATATGTTCATTGTTTATACGGTTATTATAAAATGTAGGTAAATAAGTGGTTATGTGTGAACAAAACTTAGAAAAAATATAGGATACAAGTATATAGAATATAACCATGTATTGGATAAGTTGATAGAACGTTGATAATCATGTATAAATTTGATAAAAAGGTTGGTCTTTATGGTGAATATATGGAAAATGCTAGATGTTAATTGAATGTGAAATGTTCTTTTAATAATTGTACTGAAAAGTATTAGATTTTGAGTCGATTATATAACTTATAGTTGTGTGGTTGTTAGAAATGAGTTTTGTAGATGACAAATATCTTTACTATAATTTGTAATATTGACACATTTTTGAAACACAGTTGTTTACTAATAAATGTAAGTAATAAAGATAGTAAGAAACATATTGCATCCATAGACATAACATGTAACACACCAAACGCAATACAAGATTGCTAGTCATTGAAATAACAATAACGATCATAAGTTGTTCAACATTTCAAAAACCAACAGTTAAAATGCCACAAATCCCAAAACCTAAAATAAGTCTTCTGGAAAAAAACACATAAACAAAACAACCACACAACCACACTTGATATAATTATTTTTCCAGCTTGGGAATGAGAAAATCAAACTTGCCATCTTGAACTTGAATAGGCTGGATCGTTGGGCTAGCTTTTGTAGCAGATGCACAATCATTATCTTCAACATCGTACACCTCTTTCAGATTTCGTTTGAGTTCAAGACGAGCATCTTTCTTAGTTTCATTGCTTTCTGAACTAACCGGGCGTTTTCCTATGCTCTTGTCAGCAGCATCATTAGGGGTTTGGTTATCTCCGGTGTACGATACGGTCCCCTGGAATCATAAATTCAGTTTCTCAATAAATACGCCAATTACAACACAAATAAAACCTTTTTCCATCTTATGTAGATAGATATTAATATCAAATATAAACAATACCTTGTCTTGAATTCTTGAATCTCACTAAAATCATGATTTATGAATACCTTTGTTACCGTATATGAATTTGAGACATACGGTTTATCTGGTATGAGAACATATAAGAAATTATATCTTAATATGTGGGATGTGTAGATAGATATATAAAATACATGAATGTAATTAAAGAATTTAAAATCAAGTTACCTTTAAACCAAGACAACTTGCCAAACTGGATAATTAGAACAACACGGGTAACACCAGGATTTTGTGAGATGTAATGATTAAACTGATGTACGTATGAGTCCCACAGAGTCACATATATTTTATTGCCCCTAAAATAAATGAATTAGTAACATTTATATGTAAAATAATATTCAAATAGACATTAAAAGATATGACAAACTCTTTATCTTCAAGCTGCATAGTTCTTTTAACTGATTCTTTCCCATTTTTACCGGTGAAAGATTCCGTGTCGTAACAAACACAAACATCTCCAATAACATCTTCAAAAAGAAGTATTTGTTATAAATAAAAATATTCAAGAAAATTATGTAAATTTTTATTAGAATTTGAATAAGTGTATACTGACCTATGGGTTGAGTATTCTGAAATGTTTTGTCCAAAATTGAAGAAAATGGAGTGAATGAAAACCCATTATCAGAACCCAAAAAGTCATTGCATTTTATGACTTTAGAATCATAATAAAGACATATCTTGTGAGGGCAATCGACGTATTTAAACGAAGAGAGATTGTCCCCAAGAGTAGGATTTTTGATTATCACAGTAGACCCTTCTTGAAGGAGGGGACCAAACTTCTTTAGAAAAGTTTTCAAACATGTCCCTTGACGTCGAGTACCCTGAAAATAGAATGAAGATAAGTTATGATTATTTAAGTAAAAATATGACAGATATAAAAATGTCGCATCATGAGGTTAAGGAGTACCTCTTCATCAACCACCAACATCTCAAGAGCATAAATTTCGTTCTCATTTTTGAAACTCATTCGATTCCATGCTCTTAGGACACGGATTTTGATGGTAAACTCTGACCTTGAAGGATGTAAATCCTTCAAGAAAGTAATCTCGGATGGAGGTATGCTGTTAAGGCAAAAAACAAACAAACATATACATTAGTAAATGATAAATGATACATGTTGGATAATAAATATGCTTATAATGTAATTAGAGGGTCCAAATAGTAATTAACCACGTACATTGAAGGCAATGGTGCAGCTGATGAGCAATCCTTTTTTGACATTGCAGAAGCAGATGAGGTATCCGGTTTAGACATTTGTTAAAGAAGAGAGAATGAAGAATAGAGTTAAGTGTGATTGTCCAAATTGTTTCATGGATTATATAGGGGTGGCACCTCAATATTTTTGAGGAATTTTCTAGACTGCTGGATATAAGACAACAATTCTATTTTTGAGCAGCCTGTTTTTGAGCATATGAGTTTGAATTCCTGTGTTGAAAAGTACTATACTTTTTTGTGAAAAGGGTTTTCAGTTTTTGAGAAGCCTTTTTTTTAGCATATGAGTATGGATTATGTGTTTGGAGAGTACTAAACTTTTTGGTGCAAGGGTTTTCATAAGATATTAATGCTTATTGTCCCTTATAGTTGACATTTGCCTGCTGTTACTGCTGAACACTGCTTTCTGGCGTGTCACTGTTCATTTCAGCTTTTTGACCTTTGTCTTTTGTTGTCATATGTGTTGACAATATTCCCCTATATCAAAAATAGGTTGTTGCATTAGGGTAAGTATGTTGAGGACTACTAAATCAATGCCCGTTTTACTCAATGTCACATAACCGGTTAATAACTTTTAAAATGAACAAACCTTATTGTAAAGCCATTCGGTCATGAAGGTGCTTTGTAAAGAGGAGAAACAAGTATTAAACCAGTAACTCTGTCTCTATACTTTATCTGTAACAAAAAAACAAACATTTTAAAACTTACAAACAATCAATTTATACGCCTAAATTACGAACAAAAGTCACAAGTAGTCTCACCGCAAAGAGAGTGAGAATATATGCACCCGCCATTGCCCCCATGCACATCACGGAACCAAGCCTAAAATAACCAGAAAATATATTTTAAATATTTTTAAGATGATTAAAGAATATTAGTACAAAGTTAAATGATAAATGACTTACCAAAAATAATTGAAGACCTCAAGAATCTGATCACAAAGATCGTCGACAGATAGAATAGGATCATCGGGACATACGGCTGCTGCCCCTAACTGCAACAACTCTTGTACAAATCCCATAGGAGAAACATTACGTTAATAATATAATTCAAAAAAAATGATATATATATAATGAGAGTAAGGGTGGTGATTGGATTTGTGTTTTGAAAACTGATTAAATAGATTCTGCTACTGATTCTAGCTTTTTGTAATTTATGCTAGCACTATTTGTTATTAAATAAGGTGTACGTCTATGTATATATATAATTATTTTTATTGCTTTTTGTTTAAGGGTAAAAATTAAATTTAGAAAATAAAAATGTGTGTGTATGTATATAAACATATACACATGATTTATATATATAAAGAGGTAAAAAAGAAAATTAGAAAAAATAGGTGTGCATATATAAATGTGTGTATATGTATAATATATTATAGTTATAAATACTGTTTTTTATTTAAAGGTAAAAAAGAAAACTAAAAAAATAATGAACAAAACAACAAAAGGGTAAATTGCCAAAATTGTCCAAGTTAACGAAGTCTTTTAACTGAGTTAGTGATTTGGATGGAAATGGCAACAAAAATGAAACGTAAGGGTTCCAGTTACAAAAAATTCTTATTTTAGATGTAACAGGCAAAAGTGCCCAAACCTCAGGGATGATTTTGGCATTTTACTCAAAATAAAATTATTTCCTTTTAAGCTAATGAGCTAATCAAAGTAATTTTACTCTTAATTAACAAAACGTCTTCCCATCTTCTACAAAAATGTGATTTTAGTCATTTTATCTATTAATTTCATAATAAGTCATAATTTTCAAGTTTACAAAAGACCCTCTAAGAACCAACTTTTATCATCTAATTCTGATTATTTAATATCAAGTAATCAAGTTCAAAATGAACATCCAAACAACCCTATATTAATATAAGCCCGTTCACAGACCTCATGTCCAGGTGGACTGATGTGATAAATGCAGAAGTTATGAAGAAGCAATGAAGCGGCTTCGGGACAGAAGAATAGCCCTTGAAAACACAACATATCTGTCCACAAAATTGAACCTTAATCAGACCAAAAGTACGATAAAACAACATGAAAAGAATCAAAGAGTTACAGATTCTTACGATTTAGAGCTAAATCTGGATATGTAATCAAGGGTGGCTTTTCTTGGTCTCCATACACGATTACAGACACGGACCCACGGCCGGTTTGAATAATATGTTCCTAAAAACAAATTTTGCAGCACGTCTTAATAACAAAGATCGTGATTCACGTAAAGCTGTCAAAAACTATTTTAATCAAGTAATCAACCGACGTAATTCTTGATCATTGTTTTATTCCACATGGAGATGGCTGAGCAATATTATATAGAATCTAAAAGAAGAACATAGAGAACAAAATGGTTTTTTTATCATAATTAATCCAGTAATTATTTATAAAAAAGAGAACACGAAAAGTGTTAAGCGAGTCAACCAACCCGATTCTACAAAATGATGAGTAAGACGATAAAAAACGTTCAATACCTTGTCAGGAGATGATACACAAGCTTAGTTTGTCATTATACTTTGGATAATAACCATAGCCATGATTTTATTATGCTTTGGACTTACCGGCACTCTAAAAAAAGAACTTTGTGTGAGCATAAATGTGTATCAAGTCTGCAGCAGCATCATGTCGACATTTTGGTGAGCAAGGAAGGTTCCGCACCTCATCCCGCAACCTGTAAGACATAAATAACTTGGTAAAAATGTTGATGGGGAAACCGTCAACCCAACCCATTTTGGGAGGAACAACATTGTTTACCATATTAAGGAGTTTCGAAGAGCCCCTAGGACATCATCGGAAGAAGATGGGTCGTGAGCCCGAATGCTGGACCGTACTTCGCTTAGGTGTCCATCTTCCAAATGAGGTGCAATGCATTGAATAAGTTCCTCGACAAACGATCCCTCACCTATCCAATACAGTAATGAGTAATATTAGAGTAGTAGAAAGGTACATGCTTCTTCAAGTTATGAATTAGGGTACAAGAAATGATCAGTAGTTTATAGATAGGGTGGTGCCTTAAATGCTAAAGTGTGCTTTGATTAAGCAAATAAAGTGAAGTTCATTGTCTTGTATTGCCTCAAATCTTTATATTTGTTTCATCTTATTAATTAAGTGTTTTTGAGACTTAATCAGATTAAATAAAGGACAAGAGATGGAAATTTCAATGTACATGCTAAGTCAATATTGGAAATGTGAAACCACTACCGAATTATGCCCCACTCCCATCCATAGACATCAATGATTATGATGTGGACATGTTAGGCAATATGAAGTTGACCAATTTACATTTGACCTTTAATTCCATTATGCTTGACTGATACCTAACCCACCCACCCCCCCAGATTGATACTATTTAAAAAGGTTATTTTGACCGAACCCAATTTTGTCAAAACCTGTTTTGATCCGGGTTCGGGTCAAAACAGGTCGCTTAGAAAATGATGGCTTTGGTTCGGGTTAAATTGGGTTCGCGGAACGGATTGGTTCAAAAATGTTATTTTCCAAAGAAGAAAGATGGCAACAGCATATCCATCTTCACTTATTCAGATGAACATCTTCGCCCCATTAACAACTTCAACATCATGTGTGGGTTGGAACGGGGTGGTTTAAAAATGGTTTTGTTAAGGCTCAGTCAAAGACAATATCTTTAACCACTTTAAACATGCCAAAAAGTGAACTCACAAAAGTTAGGGTTTAATGATCTAAACTGGAAAAATAAGCATAAGTAATGGTCTGTGACATTTTAGTAATAAAATCTTACAAAATTTTCGTTTCTAATGTAATCGGTTGACTTCAAAAGTTAACGTGAGCTCTTTTCCTAAATCACTGAGGTATTCTGGATACAGAAAGCTAAATGCTAAAAAAGCTTAGCGCTTCATATAAAGTGAATTGTATTACAGGTGGCAAAATATGTAAATTTTGGTATTTGTCAGGTTGGGTTGATCCGAACACTACCTGTCCAAGAATTTAGTTTTATCATAAATAGTCAGTGTGTAAAATGTGATTAAACTAATTATAAAATTTCAATAATGGTAACTTTATGAATAAAATGATTTAGGATTTATGAATTACAACTACAGTTTGGCTGAATTTTGTTCCATTTTACTTTAAGCAACTTATTAATTTTACCAGATTGACCACTCATAGGTCAACCGGTCAGTCACCACTTGTAAGTTATAGGGTTTAGCACTCACGGTATTTTTTAACTGGGCTCCAGCTCCAAAGCTTGATTTTCCAGCAGGAATACGAAGAACCCTAAGATCACCAATCGGATCTGATAACGGATTCGTTGGCATTTCTTCAGCGGATTCACGAAGAATAGCATTAAACATTGCAACGTCTAGTCTATCCACCAGCTGCTCCATAACCTATAACAAAAATTATAAACGAAAATTTAGTATTATGATAGATCTATATCATTCAAATAGGGCTGCAAATGAACCGAACGTTCAGCGAACAGTTTGTGAACCGTTCGACAGGAAGTTTGTTTGATAAATGAACGAACACGAACAAAAAGTTTCGTTTGTTTAGTTAACTGAACGAACACGAACAGAGATCGCATCTATTCGTTTATGTTCGTGAACGTTCGGTAATATGTACATTTTTGTTCGATAATTCATTAGGATTTTTACTTTCTATATTTTTATTTAAATACTTTGAATTTTCACTAATAAAATGCATTTAATAATTGTTAGTGTATAGTATATTACATACCTTTTAATATATGTTTGTTTATCGTTCATTGAATGCTTGTTTGTCTTCGTTTTATTAAAAAATGTAGAGTAGTGTTGTAATAATATTGATTTTGTGATTAAAATTAATGCATTTATTAATTTAAAACAATTTAAGTGACAATAAACCGTTAGTGGGTAGAACAACCCGTTTTGACCCAAACCTACCCGAAGTCTATTTTGATGCATACAACCTTCTATATCGTTTTTATTTAAGGACTCTATTATTATTATACAATAATATTGCATTTGTCACCATAGTTAAGTCATTAATTATTTGTAAACAATCTAAAAAAAGTGTTTGCACATCAGCCACTCGTTTGACCCAAACCTACCTGTTACCCGACCTACTGTTTTATCTCGAATGGTTCAAATGGGTCAAATAAATATATATACCTAAAAGGGGAGAGGGTCAAATGGGTTGAAACTTTAAAACAAAATGGTTTTTTTTATCATAATTAATCCATTAATTATTTATAAAAATCACCCAAGTATGTATCAGTTTTCATTAATACGAAGTCAAACCCATTTCTGCCACATTTAGTGTAAAGTGTCTGGAGCAAATCATTTAATGATTATATGTCGAGAGAGAGAGAGAGAGAGAACTGACCATCCTAGAAAGCATGGATTTCACAGTTCTCAGGCCATAGACACGTTGAGATGATGGCTTCTGGATTTTGGAATAAAATGATCCGATTTCCGGTAACGATAAGCAACCCCTGCTTGCTTTGATGAGGTTAGCATTAGGCTCTGCGTAAGCTTGGTTATGCCAAAATATGAGCTGCCCTAAACAGTAGTTCTTGTCATATGTGTTGCGGTATTCATGCAATCCGGGTCCCATTTTCTCTGCAGACTTGGCCCAGGCTAGCGGACTGATGTAACAGGTGGGGATACTACAACATCATACTCGTACAACATGATTTACAAACAAAATGAGAACATGAAGTCAACAAAAAGAAGCCAAACTACAAAAAAGAATCGGACTTACCTAAAAGTTAGATTAAAAGTTAAAAGTTCAGCAAGTATTTCATGTTCTCGTGAAGCACCTGCTTTAATAACAGCAGCCAAAACCTGCACCATTCAAATCAAATTCACCTAAAAGTTAGATTAAAAGTTAAAAGTTCATAAATATATGAAGTGATTACAAAATTCAAAAATAACAGCAATCGTACCAGCATTAGTAGCTTGTTTGTTCCATCAGAAATAGCTGCGAGACCATCATAATGTTCCAGGTCAAAATCATTCAGAGCCGATGTAAGATATTCCCCTGCTGGGGTTGACTTTATCTTGTCTTGACCTTGTTTGACTAACGCAAGAGTTCCGCCAGCCTTCTTTTTCAGCTGAGAAAGGTACAACATCCATTGCACCTTCTTTATTATTGTTGTCAAGTCCAAAAACCAGATAAAGCAAAATAGTATTTAGAATCTAACTATAGAAAGAAAACATATAAAACTGAATTATGGCCATTGTATGATCCGCCAAACTATGAGAATCTAGCAGGGCAAGCGCACAAGACGTTTAAGGTTTCTGAACGTCTAAAATCTAAATGTTTGAATCAGAATAAAAAGCATACCACTAATAAATATGTGCATACGACCCCTCTTATCTTGAATTTTGAAAGCAAATGAACTGCCAGAAGAAAAATCAAACCATAATCGTTATCAAGGCACTCTATTCCATTAGGGTATCATCACAGTTGTAACTGAAAAACAAAAAGCAGAATCAAAATCAAACAAACAAATAGCCATACGAGTAATGAAGTGAGTTGAATTTTTTGTTGAAAAACCCTAATTTCTTTTAACCACAACCATACAAATAGGAAAAAATCGAAAACCTAGAAATTGGCAATGAAAACATACTGTATTACGGATCAAATCGCTGGTATCTTCCGGCGATGGTGAGGGTTAGGGTTAGAGAACGCTGAATCACATCTGCGAGGAGATAGGGTTTGTGAGAGCGATGGTTGGTAGAGAGAGAGAGTGGTATGATGCAAGGGTTGTATTACGGATCAAATCGCTGGTATCTTCCGACGATGGTGAGGGTTAGGGTTAGAGAACGCTGAATCACATCTGCGAGGAGATAGGGTTTGTGAGAGCGATGGTTGGTAGAGAGAGAGAGAGACAGTAGTATGATGCAAGGCAGAATAAAAATTTCAAATTAATTTGGGCAGTGGATCCGGGTCAGATACTAAGGACCCGAGCTTTAACCCGATTAAAAGAAAGGTGAAGTGGGCTGTAAGATTGACACATAGGATTGTGTTGATGTGGCTAGTCTAAATCTTTGCCAAGTGTCCATATGGGTTAGTTATTTATTAGAGGAGAGAGATATTATTTGAAGTCAAATAATCATTTAACATCTTTTCATGGTATTACGGCATGTCAGGAAAAACCAAAATTAGTTAAAACCATGATCTGCTCCATCTTATTCGATTTCGAGTTGACTCGTCGAGTCACGAGCTAGCTTGGCTTGTAAACTTGCCCTTGATTAATCTTTTTGATTGTTACGATCAGAAATGGTAATCAGGATATACTTTGATGGATTAGGATCAAATACAAAGGATCCTAATTGTAAGAAGTGTAAGAAGGATTTATAGAGTGACAAGTGTCCAATAACCTAAAAAACCCACTACACAAAAAAAAACCCACTACACAAAAAAACCCCACTAAAAAAAAAAAAAAAACCTTAAACATCCACCACCACCAAAAACCTAAACCCCCCCCCTTTTTTTTGCCGAGGGGGTGGGGGTTTAGGTTTTTGGGTGGGGGTGGGTGTTTAGTTTTTTTTTTAGGTTTTTTTTAGGTTTTTTTTTTTTTTTTTTTTGGGGGGGGGGTTAGGTTTTTGGGTGGTGGTGGGTTGGGGTGGGGGTGGGTGTTTAGGTTTTTGGTGGTGATGTAGTGGGTTTAGTTTTAGGTTATTGGACACTTGTCACTCTATAAATCCTTCTTACACTTCTTACAATTAGAAGCCTTTGTAGAATAACTTGACCCATACTTTGATTATCAAATGTGTTCGTAACATTGATATTGTGAAATTTTATAGTTATGATATTGTGAATTTTCTATGTTTTTAACCAATTGTATAGTCCTTAATTAATCTTTTTGATATTGTGAATTTTCTATGTTTTTAATCAATTGTATAGTCCTTAATTAATCTTTTTGATATTGTGAATTTTCTATGTTTTTAACCAACTCTATAGTCCTTGACTAATCTTTTTTAAACTCAATAAGTTTTCGTTGATTTGGGGGAAAATAAAGCACTCTATTAAAAGATTTGTAACATTTGGTAATACCAAATTAGCTTTCTAACCCCTTTTATCAAAAGAAAATGATATTATTTATGGTTCATTTTGTTGGTTTTAATTCACAAAAATATTTTTTGATCGAAGTATAGTGTGTGTTTGATCTTGTATTCTAGTAAAATTCATTTTAACCTTCTTATGATGGATGTCTTTGTGTTTCATTGATCCTCTTGATTAAGATATACGAGCTCTCGTGTTGAAAACGTTTATAGTATAACACTAATTAACACAAGATTAGTGTTATGACTTAGAACTTTAGAGAGATTGTTAAGAGTAAGAAATAAAGAAATAATGTATACAAGAGGTGCGTTTTTTCATCTAAATGGTGGACCAGCTGATGCTTATACTATAGAAATGTAACTATTTGACAGATAACTTTAACTATTTGGTAAACAAATATAACAATACATTTATCGGTAAGTTTGACAAAGAGTTCATTCGCCAGCTAAATTATAATGTACAATTATAACTCATAACAAAAACTCATTGTTTATAAGTATAGTGTTATCTAGGGGTGTCAGTCGTGTCGGGTTGATGGGTTGACGGGTTGTGGGTTTGTGGGTTGAGATGTTCAACCTGAACCCAACCCATATTATTATACGAGTTAAAGATTCCAATCCTAACCCGCACACATATAAAATGCGGGTCAACCCGAACCGTTTAATCCAAATTTTTAAATGAGTCATACACGTTGATGATTTATAAGCGAGTTGTTGGGTTTCAAACGGGTTATCGATATCATGATGAGCACGAGTGTGAGAAGTAAATAATATAATGTGTCAAAACTAACATTATTATAGCTAACCATGTAAAATAGAAACGGAAAAATAATAACAAAAATACATAAGTTATTTTTTCTAAACAGTTAAACGGGTTAACGGGTCATCCCGAATCCAACCTGTTGAACCCAACCCGTTTTTCTAAACGGGTGTTAATCGACCAAAACCTGTTTTTTTTTATGTCGGGTTTAAATCGGACAGACAGGTTATTTCAAGAATTGCCGCCGCTAGTGATCCCATAACCAATCATCCATTCATGCTCAACACTATCAAATACAAAACCAACATAAAACAACTTGATCGTTACTCAACTCAATAGTCGTGTGGAAACGCCAATGAGGTAGTGGTGGAGTGATTGGTGAAAGACTTGATGTTCCTTGTGATCTAGGTTCGATTCCCACACTCCCCATTATTTTCTACGGCATCCAGGTGAATGACGAACACGGGTGGCGCCGGTTTGTCTTAGATGGGAGGCGAGGTTTTACCGATTATTACACTGTTGTGCCTTTGGGCGGGTGGAGGCCAGGTTTCCGCGCATCTGGGAGAGCCAAGGAGCTGGCGGTGGTCGAGTAGTCGATCTTGGCCACAGCGCCCGATGTCACGGTGGTTGGCACATCGTTCCTTCCCGTTACAAAGGGCATGTTTGGCTAAGCTTTTTGAAACAACTTAGACCGTCCGGGCATGTGTTTTTTTTCTCAAAAAAGCCACCAAAAACGCCCGATCACGCCGTAAGGCCACCCCCTGGGCGTGTTTCACCATTTTTTTTTTGTTTTGACATGTTTTAAATCACGCTGTTGGGGCATGTTGTTGGCCAATCAGATAAGACCATGCGGGCTTAAAGAGATAGAGATGGAATTTTTGGGTTTGGGTTTTGTGGTTAGCCGAATTTTTTGCCGGTCAAACGAAGAAGAAGAAGGGATGGGAGGCGGGTGGTTTGACTTAAAAGTTTGCTCAGTTGTCACATTAGGCCCCATGTGGTTTTAAGCTTTAAAATCTTTAACATTTCAAGTTTCAAAAATGCTATATGAGTCCTTAAAGTTTTATTTATTAAATGTCTCATTTGGATCTTTTATAAAACCTAAAATTTTGCAATGTAATTTTTTAGTATTGTAATTTTTGTTTTACTGAATGAAGTATTACTAGTTTTTAATTTAAAAAAAATTAATAATTGTGTAATGATTGGTTGGGGCATTATTCCACTACGCCCCTTTTGTAAAAACGCCCAATAATGTCTCCTTGCTGACTGGACTGCCATATGACGGAAAACGCTCAAGAGTGGGGATATTATTCACTAAAACACTACACATGGTCTTATTAACTTATTGGCTTTTTAAAAAGTCATAAGTTATAAAATGATATTTGGCAATAAGAGTGTATGTAATGGGAAAAAACCAATAAATAAATAAATTAATATGTACTTGAACGTTTCTAAAAAATTAATAAGTTGTTTCAAAATGCTTAGCAAAATATGCCCAAAAAATAGTCGTGTGGAAACGTCATCATCTTCTTAGTGACATCACTATACTTAAAGAGAATTATTTTCCATTAATTAAACCCTACTTCACTTCACACACACACCATCACCTCACCTGTCCTCGTGTTCATCAATGGCGGATCCCGGTAACAACACACACTCAGATCAACGACAACACGTGTTCGCATCATTCTACTCTATCATTACACTCGCATTCATTCTACTCGCCTGCGTTGAGCTCGGCGATGCATCCACCGTCGTCGACGTTTACCGCCTCATTCAGTACGATATCTCCGGTGCACCGTTTGGATCTCGTGTTGCATCAATTAATCATCACGCCGCTTCTTCTCTCTTCGCTCCTGGTTCCGATCTCTCCCGCACTGTTCTCGTTCTTCCTCTGCGTGAATTGAACCAAACTTTCATTCGAGGTAGCGGCTCTTGATTCACTGATTTTATATGCGTTCGGTTAACTGCATTGATTAGTTGTGTTTTGAACGTACATATCCATATCCTGATTTATTTATGACGTTGTTTGTTAGATTTAGGGTTTTGTTGAGTTTGATTAAGATGAAATTGAACGAAACCTTCATTCGAGGTAGCTGTTGATTTACTGATTTAATATTGCGTTCGGTTAAGTGTATTGATTAGTTGTGTTTTGAATGTAGATATCGTGATTTCTGCTGTTGTTTGTTAGATTTAGGGTTTTATTGAGTTTGATTAAGAGGAAATTAGCTTAGGTTTGATTAGTAAGAAGTAAATTAATTCACTGTTGTCGGACTTCATATACGTGAATTGGACGAAACGAAACGTTCATTCAAGGTAGTTGTTGATTTGATAATTACTTTTGCGTTTGATTAGGTGTGTTTTGAATATAGGTATTTTGATTTGTGCTGTTGTTTGTTAGATTTAGGGTTTTGTTGAGTTTGATTAAGATGAAATTGAATGAAACGTTTAATAATTACTCTTGCAAGTTGCATCCGATTAAGTGTTTTGATTAGGTGTGTGTTGATTATAGATATTGTGATTTGTGTTGTTGTTTGTTAGATTTAGGCTTTTGTTGATTGTTAGATTTAGGCTTTTGTTGAGTTTGATTAAGATGAAATTGGCTTAAGATCAGTAAGAAGCTAAATATACTTGAGAAAGAGAAGTAAACTAATTCACTGTTGTCAGTTTGTCATACTTAATCTATGTGAATTGAACGACTCGAGGCAGCAATTGATTCAGTGATTTCTATTGCATTCGCTTACGTGATTTGATTAGTTGTGTTTTGAACTTAGATATCATGATTTGTGCTGTTGTTCATTAGAGTTAGGTTTTATTGAGTTTGATTAAGATCAAATTGGCTTAGGATTAGTAAGAAGCTACATATACTTGAGAAGTAAGCTAATTCACTGTTGTCATACTTCCTCTGCGTGAGTTGAACGGAATTTTTATTAGAGGTAGTGGTTGATTCAGTGATTTTTTTTTTTAATACGCTTAAGTGTTTTGATTAGGTGTGTTTTGATTATAGATATCGTGATTTGTGCTGTTGTTTGTTAAATTTAGGGTTTTATTGGGTTTGATTATTATTAAATTGGCTTAGGATCAGTTGAAAGGTAAATATACTTGAGAAGTAAACTAATTACCTGTTTTTATAACGATAATTCACAACTTTATTTATAGATGTACGAAAGATGTCAATTGAAGTCACAGAAGTAGTGAATCAATTTGCTTCTCATGCATATTCACTTTCTGTTTTGATCCTGCCTGGCTTTCTCTAGATTGAGTCAATGGTTACTTTTGCATCGCTCAAGTATTTTGGTTAGTTGTGTTTTGAAAATAATTTTAACATAGAGAGAGAAATATCATGATATGTGTTCCTGTTCTGTTCATAATTCATTAGATTTTAGGTTTGTTGAATTTGATACCTTGATTAAGATGAAATTGATACATGTGTCATTGATTAGGCGGCTTAGGATCAGTAAGAAGCTAAATATACTTGAGAAGTAAACTAATGTACTGTTATCGCAGCGATGATTCACAACTATACTTCTTTGAGCGGATTTGCGAAAGCCGTGAATTGAAGTTACAAAAGTAGTGAATCAACTTTGATCTTACCTCTAGATTGGGTTGGTTATCTGAGGGTCAGTAGCAGATAGGACGGTTCAAATTTAATGCAATTTAATTTCACTTGCATACAGAGTTTGACTAAACCAGAGTTTAATGGGATGTTCACAAACTGTTTACAAAGTTTATTCTGTACCATTGCTGCTATGTTTGAAGCTGAAATTTAGATGCATTTGAATAATGAGAGAAGAGTTTGCTTTAGTTTTATTCAGGAAAGATAATATTTTAGGATTGTTATTTCTTGCTTTCTACGTGTTGGCCGAATTTGAAGTCTAATGGAAGTTGGAGGTTAAGTTAATTGCATTTTAGATATAAGACATCAACTGGAAGGAGGAATTTGATGTTAAAGGCTTCTCATTGTTTTTGTTACTTATATAATATATAGTAATCTGATTCAGTTTTTAACTATTGTTGACTATATGGCAGAATATATTGAGCAGGGAAAGCCTTTAGGGGGCTTATTACTTCTACTTCCTCAATTTTTTCGTTCTGAGGACAGTCAAACTGTTGTTGGACATGCTGATAACAGTGATAAGGAGAAAATGAAACGACTATTGGCTGATTTAGAGCAGAAGCTAATACATTCTACTATTCAAGTGAGTGAACAATATACACACATAACAGTTATTTATCTTTGTGCGTACCATGTTTCTCTAACAAAAATGATGTTCGTCTATGATGCTTAAAAGTTTTATCAACAGTTTTGATTCTTCATATGTCAGAAGGTGGCGCTTAATGCATTTCTGTGCCTCACTTTTGTTATTTTGCTTATTAATTCTGCTTTCATTTTACAGTATCCTGTGTATTTTGCTTTTGAAGATGAAGATTTAGATAAAGTGTTAGCCGATATAAAGAAAAACGATGCCGCTGGTCAGCCTGCAACAGCAACTACTGGCGGGTTAGTTTATATTTACCGCAATTAATAGAAGTTTTACATTGCATTTACTTAATATCTTATGTTAGGATCTTTTTTTTACTTTTCGTTATTTTTACTTAAAGTTACGTGTTGACTTCATATTCAACATGCATTTACTCACATTGTCAGAACTCAGAACTGCTTGAGCTTACTTGTATGTTGGTGGTGATAATTGTTGAATTTCTTTCTATCATTACAGATACAAGCTTATTGTCTCGTCACCAGCTCCAAAAAAACTTGCATCTCCTACAATCACAAACATTCAGGTTTGTCTTTGTAAAGTTTTTCCCTCCAAGTTTCTATTTATAGAAGTGGGCCCACAAAAGAATGTTGCAGTAAACGTTTTATCCTCAATTAGTATGCGGGACCAAGATAACACAATTGTATATAACAGGTGAATCTTAATGAAAACTATATTCTATTCACAATTAGTTAGCATAGACCAGAAATAAACTCCAGTAGTAAAAACTAAAAAGTATATTTTATCCACAAACTGTTGAAAAACCAAACTGAATATACAAAGTTGAAACTGAATAAAACCTATATGGCGAATTGACCAAGCTATATGCATATAGTAATTATGTGTCTTCAAGTAACATATTGAAAGAAGGCTATTTAAATTTCTCTTAGGAATTAAAATGCAATTTGGTCATCTGACACTAAACAGATAAGGTTTTGGTAGAATCTATAAAACATTAAACCTATTGTAAACAGTTTTTGGCAACACTTATCCGATAAAAGTGAAACTGATTTCACCAAAGGGTGGTTTATTAATTAATAAGAAGAGCATTTTTTAGTTGGTTTTTATAGTTTAAAAGTCACATGAATGGACAGAAAGATTGAGTAATGTTTAAAAATAAAATAGCTAATGTAGTTTAGGAGAAACCCCAAAACAGAAAAGCTATATACAACATGGGTACATACCCAATTTATGGAGGCAGAAACTATAAACAAATTTAATGATATTATATATTCAATCTGCCCATTAAACAACGCCTTATTTGCATACAAAAGCCCCAAACCTAGATTATTGACCCGTCTGCTTATGAATGATCGATTTGGGTTATTCATTTAGAGGCCTTTAAGGTTCCTTTTAATGACATTTTCAAATTGGATGTTGAATTTTGATGTCTGTGATAACATATGATTGATATATGCTCCTACTTCCATGACATTTATAATCGATCAAGAGTATTGTGTAATGGAAACTATTTGTAACTTTTGCTGGGCTATTCCTCTTGAAATGAATTTAGCTGAAATATTCTGATACCAAGTGAATTATATGCAGGGATGGTTGCCTGGATCGAAAGCTGACGGGAGTTCAAACCAACTCCCAACTATTGCCATCGTGGCATCATATGATACGTTTGGTGCAGCTCCGGTAATTTACTAAATCACCCTTTCATTTACTTCCTAAACTTACATGACTTTTACTTGGTTGTCTCTTTCATTATCTCTTATAGGCATTGTCAGTTGGAAGTGATAGCAATGGAGGTGGTGTAGTCGCACTTCTTGAAATTGCTAGATTATTTTCTATATTGTATTCCAATCCTAACACGAGAGGAAAGTATAATATATTGTTTGGGCTGACATCTGGTGGACCTTATAACTACAATGGAACTCAGAAGGTAATTTTCTATATTATGTTCCTTTGTAAACCTTCTAATAGAGGTGGCAGTTCTTACCTAACTACTTGCAAATGTGTCGAAATGGGTTTTATTTCTTTTTACGGGCAAAAAGCAAAATTAGTTGGACAGGTCAAACAGCTGAAAGTTGCCCCAAATTTGTTTTCATTGCATATAACCTTCTTATTTATTTGTTTGGAGTAAAATGTCATTTTCGCCCATGAGGTTTGGCCAGCTTTGCGACTTTCGTCTAAAGGTTTGTTTTTCGGCATCCGGATCCAAAAGGTGAGAAATTTTTGTCATTGTCATCTGGCTCTGGCTGGCTCTGGCTGTTAACTCCATCCATTTTTCTCCGTTAAGTCAGGGGTATTTCAATCTCTTTTGTTAACTTAAAGAGCAATTCGGTCCTTTTCATGGGTATTCGGTCTTTTTACATAAAGTGAAAAAGACCGAATTGCCCTTTAAGTTAGCAAAAAAGTCGGAAATACACGACTTAACGGAAAAAAATGGATGGAGTGAACGACCCGGGATCTAGATGCAGAAAAACAAACCTTTGGACGGAAATTGCAAAACTGGCCAAACGTCAAGGACGAAAATGGCATTTTACTCTTTTCTATCTTATGTTCCTTTGTAAACCTTCTAATAGAGGTGGCAGTTATTACCCAACTACTTGCAAATGTGTCGAGTTGGGTTTTACTTTTTTTTACGGGCAAAAAGAAAAATTAGTTGGACAGGTCAAACAGCTGAAAGTTGCCCCAAATTTATTTTCATTGCATATAACATTAAAACCTCCTTTTTTATTTTGGTTGAATATTAAGTGCACTTTAATAGTTTACACGTTAATCTTGGACCTGGCTGTACTATAATTGGCCTGTTTTCTTCGGTTACCCAAACCGTATGACGTCTTGCCACATCTACTTCATATGATTATTTATTCTTTTTTTCTGAAGTTCGTCAATCAGGTTTTATTCCTTGCAGTGGCTTAGAAGTTTTGATCAGCGTTTACGAGAAAGTATTGATTATGCTATCTGCTTGAATAGTCTTGGCTCAGGGGACAGCGGGTTATGGGTTCATGTTTCTAAACCTCCAGAGAATGCTTATGTGAAGCAAATTTTTGAGGTAAGTGGATAAAAACTGACTAGTAAACACTATATGTTGGAACAGATACAGCAGTGATACACGTGCTTTAAAATCTACCGTGCAGGGTTTATCCAAAGTGGCAGACGAATTGAGTCTTAAAGTTGGGCTAAAGCACAAAAAAATAAATGTCTCCAATTCCCGAGTAAGTAAATTCAGACAAAACAAAACTATAATTCAAAGGATGTCGTAATTTAGAAATCGTACACTTTAGGAAGCTATCTGATATTATGCTAACTACACGCAGGTAGCCTGGGAGCATGAACAGTTTTCAAGGTTAAGAGTTACTGCAGCTACACTCTCTGGACTTTCTGTTGCACCTGAATTGCTGGAAAATACAGGAGGTATATCTGATAACAGGTGAGTATTTGGGAACCGTGCTATTTCTTACCGTTCAGATAATTCATATAACAAAAGGGAATAGTTTTGCTTATTGTCTGTTTGTTGTTTTGTTTGCTTTGTCTTTAGAGAGTTTGTCAGTGAAGCTGCAGTTATTCGGAGTGTAAAATTGGTTGCCGAAAGTCTGGCGGTAAGACTCTTATGAACAAATACTAACTATTATTTATTTACATTCTCTTACGACATATTTTATATTTTGCTACTATATATATGAAATTATGGATATGTTTATACATACACACATATACACACATAACATACATACAACATACACCTACAACCTATAAGTACATATGTATACTAACAACCTGTATATATGTGTACACCTACATATAACTTTACAAGGGGCACATTTAATACAATAACCAATTTAAATCAGAGACTGTGAGAACCGAGAATCGCATAAGTTCCCTTTATTTTACTATGTTGTTGCTATTTGTGTTGACAACATTTATGTTGCTACAAATACCTTTCAGCATGCAATACCAACTCTTTTCATTCAAGTTTTGTAAGATCGTTAAAATTGCTTTAACTATTGTTGTATGCAGAGGCATATATATGGTCAGGAGGGGAAAAATGTCGATATATTTGTAGATAACAGTAGCTTGGCAGTCAATCCTTCTTACATACGATCATGGCTTGACCTTTTGTCAAGAACACCTCGTGTGGCACCTTTTCTCTCAAAGGATGATGCATTCATCACCGCACTGAAAAAGGTATTATCATATTTCTTTAGTTTTGCCCGAAAAAAAATAAAAAAAATCGGTTTTTTCGATTTTATATCCATTCAGAAGATATTCTATATGTTAATTGCAGGAATTAGCAGATCATGTCGCAGAAGTGAACTTGCAACATGACGTGATTGACGGGATGTTCACTTTTTATGATTCTGCAATTAATACACTGCAGATTTATCAGGTGAAGTTGTTCTTTCTGATTGCTATGAATCAAGTGGATGATGTTTTTATGAAGCTAACGGGATTGACTTATTGCAGGTTGCGAGTGTAACATTCGACTTGCTCTTGCTACTTGTTCTTGGATCATACCTGATTACCCTTTTCAGTTTCCTTGTGATAACTACCAGGGTATGATGTATTCCTTTGCTAAACCCTTTAGCTATGCAGTTAATGCAGTCAAAATTAAATATTGGTCAAGGGTCGATATTTGAGATACAAGTTATCGCGGTGGGATATCGGTAATTTCATTATCATGCAGAATCTGTATAATTATAGAGCATTTCCGTCCCTGAGGTTTGAACAGCTTTGCGACTTTCGTCCAAAGGTTTGTTTTTTCGCATCTGGATCCAAAAGTTTTAAAATCTTGCCATTTTCGTCTAGCTCGTTAACTCCATCCGTTTTTCTCCATTAAGTCAGGGGTATTTCTGTCTTTTTTGTCAACTTAAGGGTTTTGAATACTTGTACATTTTGCTAAATGCTTGAACGTAATGTGAAAAAGACCTATTTGCCTTTTTAAGTTAACAAAAAAGACTAAAATACCCCTGACTTAATGGAGAAAAATGGATGGAATTAACGAGCCGGATGAAAATGGCAAGATTTCAAACCTTTTACATCTAGATGCAACAAACTTTTGGACGAAAGTCGCAAAACTGGCCAAACCTCAGGGATGAAAATAGCATTTTACTCAAACTCAAAAGTACCAATATTTGAAACATGATCTAATCATAAGCCATAAAATCTTCCTCCGAGTCTACTTTAACCAAGGCATCCAAAATACCGGTCAATATAACCTATAGCCCATGATATTAACTGCATAGCCCTTTAGGTATATGTGACACATTTACTGATAAATGGGTTGACCCGGGTAATGTTTCATCTTTAATGGGTTCAACAAGTAAGATTTAATAAAAAGTAATATAGCTTGACAAGAAACAGGTCACATGAGCGGAAAGTCTGTGTATCTTTAGACTTCAATGCATGAAGAAATTTGGTTATCTTTGAAGTAATATGACGGTTTTAACAATATGTGCATATGATATCTTTCAACAGGGTCTCGATGATCTCATCAGTCTTTTCCGTCGTCCTCCACCACGCAAAATCAAAGTAGTTTAATGTTATGATACGCTGTGCCACAACCATGCAGCTTCTGCATAACTAGCTCATTCTGACTGCAGAGATTAGACACGCTCTTGTTGAACCATGATGGTCTCTTGTAGCTTTATTTGTAGCAACCAAGGATTCATTTTTTTGTTATAATTGCAAACATGCAAAAATATTTGGTTATGCTCGAGGTGTAACCTATGTAATCTTTCCGGCTTATTCATAGTAATTTTTTTCTTAGTACTGATTATAGAATGTTTTGTTTTAAGAGATTGTGGCTAACTGCAGGTTTGCAAATGTTCGTTTGGTTCGATCTTGTTTGGTTGATTGGCTCGTAACCGAACTTTGGCCTCGATGGTTCATGGTTCACATTTCACAATTAAACCAGTCAGATCAGCGGCCTGGTCTCATAACATTAGTTTCTGACCCATGAAAATGTTTGTGATGGATGTTATAAACAAGTAGGGGCGATTGTCGGTTTAACGCAGAACCGTAAAATGGGTAACATTGGAACTGAGAATCGAACTGTATGCTAATGGGTCGGTTCCGGCTTTGCAAGTTATGTAGGATGGGTTGCATGGGCTGGAGCGGTTATTTACCATATTACCTGGGCTGCAAAAACTACTTAGCTGATTACACAGATATAAGCATGCCTACTGTTGAAACTGTCGAATCGAATACACAAGTGATAATCAAAAAACCAATTATTAATCAGACTTCAAACTTGACTTTGAACGCACTAAGTCGTGACTTTATTCGTAACCAAAATAAGCAAAATAAAAACGAAACACACGTTCTTATTCTTGAACATTACTGACAATATCCAAATATCGCTTGATTTTTAATAGAGACATATATACAACATGAAGACCCAACTGATTACACCGAAGAACCCACTGGGGCTGCCATACTATATATGAAAAACCAACTGGATACACATTGAAGAAGAAGCAACATCTGCGGATGCCAACTGAACGCAGAACTTTAGCGGTTGCAATTGGAACCGAGTTCTGATACGGCATTAGATGAATCGAAATCCTATGAGAGAATATGAACCGGATGTGACGAGAGGAAGAATGTAATCTACTGTCGAATCTACTAAACAGACTGTTTGTTTACTTGCATGCATCTTTGAAACACCCCTAAAAACTAGGTTATTTTAATAAGTTTTAAATCTTAAACGGTTAGTTAGGTGTACAAATGTCATTTGTTGGGTCTTGGGATGACAATGGTTAGAGTATGTTACGACTTATGGTGATCCAGTTTCAGTTTCATATCTTATTGTAAACTCATATCTCATACTCCGTCTTATACCTATCACGTTTGCAAGATTTTGCACAGGTTTCGCGTATACTTGTTTATGATCCTACGTGGTAAAAAATAGCCATTAGAATGGGATTTGTTTTAGTTAATCCGATGAGTATCACCTTGTATCATATCCGTTCAAAACTTGTAAAAATAATTACAACTAATTCCGTACTTGGTCACAACGTCACATTGCCATACCGAGGACTAATTTAGTTCAATTTGTGGTGCAAGAAGTGCTTGTCATTCTTGCCATAACTACTCTCTCCTCCACATCAGCGTCACATCAGCTTTCTCTACTACTTGTGTTATACTTATCACAACTTGCCAAATCACAAATCATAAAACACACTTAGTAAACTTCCGTCACAACTAAATTTTAAATTAAGTTAACAAAAAAACCTAACTTAAGATATTGGTTAATATTCAAAGGGGGTCCCACCACCAAAGCCTTATGCTCCCCGCATTCTAATCAATCCAAAGAACCACCTTGCCACACCAACCATTGCCGAAGCAGCATGCCACAAACAACGGAATGGTGGTTGCCGGCTTGTCAAAGGTCATCGCTTGTCATCAATTAGGTTTGCCGAGCCCACTCCTTACACCCTTAATTCGTTAATGGACTATTATGTAAATATCCAAACCATAGGGGTTGATAATACAAATATACAATCCATCCCCAAGCTTACACTCTACAGTTTATCCAGTTAAAAGAACTATAAACCCCTTCAGAACCCTAAGTGCATGTTTGGCTTAGCTTATTTTCAACTTTTGAAAAGTCCTTTTGGCCAAAATAAGTCAGGAATTCCTGACTTTTGCCAAATCCCTCTCACATAAGAAGAAAAGCCAAACACTTTCAAAAGGACTTTTGCCCTTCAAAAGTCCTTTTACCCTCAAAATAAGGAACCCCAAACACCCTCTAATTCAGCTTATCTTCTTCTTCTTCATATCTATCAGTTTCCAAAATCAAATTATTCAACTTCAAAATTAAAACTAAATTATGAACATATGCAGCAGTGCATTCAATCACTGTTCTTCCATTTCACCAAATCAAAAAATGTTACCTAAATTCGTTCTTCGAACCGAACGAACAAAATTTTATATTCGTGCCGGTGCCGGTGACGGTGATGGTGACGGCGGTGGCGGTTCGGTGGTTGATGACGTCAGAGGATCAGGTACGACGGCGAGAGGACGGAGATTGCTTAGGGTTCGAGAAGAAAAACGGAAACGTGAATATGATCGGCTTCATAACTATCCTTCTTGGGCGAAGTAATGTTATTGTTGAATAATATTATTTAGTTTTTTTGATAATTGATAATTTGTGTGTGATTTTCATGTTTTATTTTTTTATTTATTTTTACAGAGTGTTGGAAGATGCAGCAAAAAATGATGTTGAACTTAGGAATGTGTTGGGTGATAGCATTGGGAAGCCAGAGCAGATGAGAAAGAAGGTAATAGTGTGTTATAGATGTTGTTTTCATATCTTTGTTAAGTTTTATAAAAGTAAATGCATGGTTTAAATATCGCTAAGCGGGCGGTGGGGCAACGACTAGCAATTAACTGGGACTAATCGGATTGGAATATTGTATGTAATTTTTCAAACTTATATCATTGTTGTCAATAGCGAGCGTAGCGATCGCTATAGTGCGCTACGTAGCGTATAGGTCTAGGCTCGATATTAGGGTTGTAGCGATAGATAGCGATAATAGCGACAATTTTTTTTTTGTTTTTTTAATATAAATAGCAATATATACCAGGGTATTTTGATATAATATACATATAAATTTTGAACTTTTTTTTTTCTAGTGTATTGCTATTTATAAAATAGCCGCCCGCTATTTATCGCTATTCGCTATGTAGCATATAGGTACCTTACCGCTATTTGCCGCTATTCGCCATTAACAACTATGAGTCATATACATATATATACGAGTTTTTTCAAAATTATATATATATTTTTTCAAACTTATCAATCGGACTGGACTAATAAGTATTGTTTTTTCAAATACTTCAAAGATTTTGACCAAAATTTGACTACCTTTGACCGATTATCGATTTTTGGTCCGACTAAGTGAAATTATCGATTATCAATTTTTGGTCCGACTAGTTGGTTGGATGATAATATTATATAGTTAAGCCTTGAGTTCGGTCTATTATGCCTTTATATTCTATCTAATATTTACTGTTATGTTCTGTTGTTTAACTGTCAAAATCACTTTCTTTGCAGATAGTTTTCTTTACAATTTTGTTTCTTGATGTGTTAAATGAGCACATGGTCACAATGGAATGAGAGTTATCTCTTATGATGTTTGAGTTGTTCCATGATGTTGAATATGGGCGGATTTTTGTGTTTTGTTTGAGTTTTGCTCATATATTTGCCTTTAGGGTTCAAGGTTAGGGATTAGAAAAGTGCGCATGAGGCGATCTAGGCAATGAGAAGCAAGCTAAGGCGTGCACTTTCGTCTGAAATTGAGGCGCCGCTTCAAATGCTTCCTGTATAGTGAATATGGAGTCGGTGTAGGGATTAGGGATCAAAGAAATAAAAATGAGAGCTTATTCTTGTTTTCTTACTTATTTCACTAGGGATTAGGGGTCAATTTATAACCTGAATGGGTGTTTAAAGATTAAGGTAGGTAACTCAGCATCTAGGACGTTAAGCTCCTTGAAACACCTCACGCCGTTTATGGATTCCTGGCAAAAGTAGACACATTGCATGCTATTTCTTAGTTGTATTCTGTTTTGTTTGAAGATCTATAATGTGCCTAGAAACATGATTCTACAGGTCGAAGATAGAATCCGGAAAAAAGGGCGAGATTTTCACAAGGCTAAAACGGGTTCCGTTGTTGCTTTCAAAGTCACCTTTAGAGAGTAAGTCACTAGTTTCATCTCTTATATTTACTCTTCTTTGATTGTTAATTAATTAACGAACACCATGATCTTTGTTCGATTCCTCTGTTCTGTTCCTTTTTTCTTTCTCTAAAATACCTGCTTAATTTACCAAAAAAGGGTATTTGGTTTTATATGTGATTGACAGCTTCAGTCCCGTTGGTTCCAATATATGGTTCAAGTTATACGGACCACCTTCTGATCGGGACGTTGACCTGATTGGCAGTGTATGTTTCCACACATCTTCCACATGTTTTTAGGTTCATATCGAACTATGAACTACGAAGAATGATTAAAGCAATCTTGCTTATCTATGTGACAGGTTATTCAGTCATGGTACGTCTTGGGCCGTTTGGGTGCATATAATTCATCTAATTTGCAGGTAACAACCTTAACAACATAAACGTAGTACCATGTTTGTTTCATCAACCTTTGAATTGTTGGTATTCTGAGTTTTAAGGATAACAAGTGGGCCTTTAATTCTGCAGTTGGCAAATGCATCAATGGAATACAACCCTCTCTATGATGCAGATAAGGGATTCAGTGTGATGCCGTCTTCGTTTCACGATATCGGTGATGTTGAGTTTCAGGACAACTGGGGACGGGTTTGGTATAAATCTTGACACAGTTTCGTTTTTATTGATGCCATCTTTTTTTTTTTAGAAAAAATAAAGGTTACAACTTTTGATAAATGTCGAACAGGGTAGACATTGGTACTTCGGATTACTTTGCTCTTGATGTGCTGCTTAATTGCCTCACTGTACTAAGTTCCGAGTAAGCATCTTTCTTCATATTACTATCATATAATATACACGTTTTTTTTGTTTTTTTCGTTTATGGTGTTGTTCTTGGGCAGGTATTTGGGTATACAACAGGTAGTCTTTGGAGGTCGGTCAATGGGTGATTGGGAAGAGGGAATGAAAAACCCTGAAGACGGATACAAGTACTTTAAGATCTAAAGGTCGTTACGTTATGTTTCACAAAGTGCATCTATGGAAACACACTCAGAAGTAAGATCTGATCAAGTGCAGTCAGTGGACCTGTGAATCCCACAAAGGAGGTTAGGTTAGCCCGGAGATGGTTATTCGGTTAGACTACATGTATAGAATAGTTTTATAATGTGTATGTTGTGGTTATTGTGTTTTATATCTGCCATGGTTTGGACTTTGGACCTGATTGGCTAGATAGAGGTGGCAATAAGTGAACGGGTTGGTTAAGGTTATCTTTTTATCTCTAACAGGTCAATAGCTAGAATATAGCTAGCTTACTTATTCGACATATTTTAGATCTGGAACCAGTCAATTTTGAGGCTTGGCATTCCCTTTTTTAATATATTTTTGGGTATTTAATTCGAGTACCCAATGTATATGCATTTCCTTTTATTCGGTTGGACAATAAGACTACGTTACCGAAGGGGCAGTGCTTTGGCGGTATCCATGTGATTTTCTTCTCCACAAGGAAGAGGCCGGTTGGAGTCTCGTTCGTGACAAAAATGTCATGCGTGAGCCAGGTGTTTTTACCATAGTTGGCCACTGGGTGTTTTACCATAGTTGGCCACTGGGCGGTGGGTTTCCCCTGGAATTGGTGATGAGTTGGGTCACCGGTGTTGTCTGCGATCGCAGGCGTGTGTGACCTTTTACCTATGGATATGCTTGGGTGGTTGGGCTTTGTTGGACGTTCAAAAAAACGTAAGACTACATTTAGAAACATTTTTAAACAAGAAGGTATGATAGGCCTGGTGAGTTTAAGTGTATCCGACATATGAGAAAACTAAAGATTTTCACGACTAAGTGATATCAAGTCGGTTTGATGTTAGTCATGTTATCAGCCTATTGAAGTTGAGGTATCAATTTTGTATGTTTATGTTCTAAGTGGGTGTGTTTGATTAGAGTTCATGTGCATACGTCTGTTTTCATATGTTTTGAAAATAAATTTTTGTGTGTTCTTGGGTTTTATTTATATTCAAGTCAAATTTGATTTACAAATAGTGGTGTGAACGGTGGTAGATGGTGCTTGTGAAGTGTATATTAACGAAGTATCATTTACCTTCAGAAAAAAAATCTTCAATAACCAAAATAGATGAAAGAAAAATAAGGCTGGCCGCTGTCGGACTGCACCCCATGTCACATATGCATGATGGCACCCCCTACACCGCTGTAAGGGCGTTAGGAGGGGGGGGGGTATCCCCTCTGCTATACAATTCGCGAGCGCTAAAGAGAGGTGGGTGGGGCTTTATCCTATCGGATTCCTTTCCATTTTAATTTCTTTTAAATAGTTGGAAGGGGGCTTTAAAGAGGCTTTATGATCTCACACCGTGGAAGCTAACAATGGAGCCCCATTGTTGACTTGTCGCCTACGTGGCACTAAGTTGGCGTGATAAAGCCCTATGGACTTTATTCCACACCACCTAGCCTTATAAATATGCAAAGTCATCAAAACTAATATAGTCTGTTAAATGACATGTAATCATCAAAAGAAATAAAAAAATGTTGTAATTACCTAACGACCAAGTTCTTTTTTTTCTTTAATCATATAGTACTTAGGGTATAGGGACCGTGATAATCAACAAACACCCGTTGACAGCTCCTCTATTTGATTTGCACTCACCAGAACCCGTCCTCACTTACGGCGGTGTACCTGTGAACCCGCCCACCGTCTTCCGTACAATAGTCATCTCCATACACACCCACACTTTATCCGTATTGGTGACCTCTACCCTCAACCCCTACCTGAAATGTGTGTGGCGGTGTACCCAATACGTTTACACGCAAGGGGCACCAGAGTGGTTACCTTATAACAAAATCACATATCTTTCTCGCGCTCTCTCTCTCTCTCTATACACACACACACACACATACTAGTGGGGTGTCTGTGCGATGCGGTGGGGAACATAATATTTAGGATGGTGATTTTATGGATGTGCATGGTACAATTTGGTTCAGTTTTGAGCCATAACCAAAACCAACTTAGGTCCGGTCGAGTAATGATGGCATAAATAACTTCCAAAAACATGAAAAAAAACATTATAGATGCCAAAACATGTGTGTCAAGTAACAGATCAAAGTGTTTAAAACTTTTTAATTTTTCTATAACTATGCAATGGGTTAAAAATGATTATAAATATAAAAAAAATATTGTAAATATTACCTTTGAACTTGTGAAGAAAGAAAATAAACCGATTTTTATTTCTAAGTGATGTCTTAGTTATAAAACATTTAATAAATGACAATTTAATTAGGAGAAGTGAAGACAAATTAAAAACTATTGCATAGAACACTCGTACCATATCTACAAATATGAATACTATGCGCCTTAAAATGGAGAGTAGATTATGATTGTACCTCCTAAAATCTTTTATAAAGTAGTACAAATGTATAACATGAGTGTGATAACTGTGATAAACCAATTAAAATTATTATTTATTATGAAAAGTATATAATTGTAAGATATTAAATACTTTATCTCTCTAATTGGTTAATTCTTGCTTTCTCTATTTTCTAAATTATTCTTAACAAATTTATACACATACACGTAAATGGTAAAAACTTATACATGTCTTAATGGTAAGCTTACACATTCATATTTTTTTTTTATAATATACGAATACATGTAAATTTACACATATTAATATATATATGACAATATTGTGTTTTAATAATAACTAGAATTACCACCCGCCGCAATGCGGCGGGGATTTATTAGTTATATATCATGTTAGATGAAAGACAAATGTTTCTCACATGACCACGAGCCTATGTGTAAAACCGAGAAAAAAATAACTAAGTCGATTTCTAACTCGCACATTGCGACAGACCTATCAAACGGGAAAAATAGACGCGTTGCGACAGACATGTCAAACAGAAAAAAAACAGATGAAAAAACATTGAACCCCACACGCACGTTGCAGCATGTTAACTCGGAAATTTAGAACGACACGTTAAACGGAGAACTTATGAAAGATGAAAAATATATAAGAGACTAAAGTTGAAGGTAAAAACAAGTGTTGAGATTAAATTGCGAAAGATGAAAACCTTTGGATGGAAAGTAAAAAAAAAAACTAAAGGGGTTAAATTGCAAAGATGAAAACTTTTGAATTAGAAGTGAAAAATCAAATTAATCAAAGGGGTTAACATACCAAAGATTGAATCTTTAGACTTAAATTGACAAAGATTGAAACTTTAGAGTTAAAAATGAAATCAATTTCAGATTAAGAAAACAAAAGAGATAAATAGATTTAGTTAAATTGATGTTTATCATTATTATTATTATTTAATAAAAGAGATAAATAAAAAAATAAGAGTGAGAAATTACCAGAGCATGACGCGTTGCGACGGACATGTCAAACAGGAAAAAAAAAAACAGATGAAACGTTGAACCCCACAGGCACGTTGCGGCGTGTTAACTCGGAAATTTAGAACGACACGCTAAACGGAGAATTTATGAAAGATGAAAAGTATATAAGAGACTAAAGTTGAAGGTAAAAAAAGTGTTGAGATTAAATTGTGAAAGATGAAACCCTTTGGATTGAAAGTAAAAAAAAATTAAAGGGGTTAAATTGCAAAAGATGAAAACTTTTGAATTAGAAGTGAAAAATCAAATTAATTAAAAGGGTTAAAATACCAAAGATTGAATATTTAGACTTAAATTGACAAAGATTGAAACTTTAGAGTTAAAAAAGAAATCAATTTAAGAAAACAAAAGAGATAAATAGATTTAGTTAAACTGATGTTTATTATTATTATTATTATTATTATTATTTAATAAAAGAGATAAATACAAAAATAAAAGTAAGAAATTATCAGAGCATAACACGTGTCTAAAAAGGATTCTTGTTTATTAGTATAGAAAGAAAGATATAGATAGATATAATCTGTTTACTAAAATATATAGTTATTGTAGTCTACTGATAAGTAGTAGTTCGAATCCTCGCAACAACTCTTTTTACACTTTTATGTTTTTATTGAAAAAATATGCAATTTGATGATTTGTTGTGGTTGTCTAGGAACATGGTGAATGAGCTTGTTGCTAATCTGATTTCTTTTCTTTTTTCCATAATTTGATTTATGATAATTTAATTATTTTTTATTGTTATTGACAACCTTCGGCATTATGCATTATGATAATCTGATTTTATCTTTGCATTTGAAAATCTAGACATTTTGATAATTTAATCTGAGTGCTATTAGCCTGATATCTTTGATTCTATAATATATATATATATATATATATATAGGGAGCCGCTAGAATGAGAACCACCTCGAGTTGTAAGAACCGCGAGAACTACACCACACGGAGCGCCGTTCGCCATGATTTTTTTTTTTACAAGTAGATGTGTATATTATAAACACAGCCGTAAAAAATCATGGCGAACGGCGCTCCGTGGGGTGTAGTTTTTTACACCACAAGTTTGGTGAAAAAAAAAAGAAAAAAGAAAAAAAATTAAAAAACACCAAACTTGTGGTGTAAAAAACTACACCCCACGGAGCGCCGTTCGCCATGATTTTTTACGGCTGTGTTTATAATACACACATCTACTTGTAAAAAAAAATCATGGCGAACGGCGCTCCGTGTAGTGTAGTTCTCGCGGTTCTTATAACTCGAGGTGGTTCTCATTCTAGCAGCCCCCTATATATATATATATATATATATATATATATATATATATATATATATATATATATATATATATATATATATATATATATATATATATATATATATATATATATATATATAGGGTAGGGTTTCAGCGTGAACAACCTCCCAAGAATGAACTGCGTGAACAGATCTGGACCCTTGATTTTCTTTTTAGTTGTCAAGGGTAGGATTGTAATTATATAAAAAATTAGATTTAAATCATTCTTTTAATAATTGAATTAAGTTACATCTTTCCTATGTTAAATTCATTATCCATATTATGTTTTATTTATTAATAAGATAATTATCAAAACAAACAACAAATCACCAGATTTCAATATTAATCTTTATTTCAGATTTCATCACCAGAATTCAAATTTTGATTTTTAAGATCCACGTAAGCTTCATATTTCAACGGTATACACATGTGTACTTGGCTATAATAGAACAGTACACATGTGTACTCAGCATCGTACATATGTGTAATTAGCTACATAATACATACATAGAAACAATACCCGGAAAGCTATTTTATATTTAACAAATTACAAGTTTCATAATGTTTTCCAAACCAATCAAAAAAACATATAATTACAAGTTCCAGTTTCGTAAAAACAATAACCCCAACATAATCGAAAAAACAAAAAAAAAAAACATAATCTTTTACAACTATTCGCCACGTTGTATGTTGAATCATCCTTATCGACCAAGCAAACAAACATATGTGAATCATCCTTATCGAACTCATACGTAAATCATCCTTATCGACCTTCCATCTCCATTTTTCTCGTTAACGACATCTCCTGTAATAGCACAAAAAAACTCAACAACTAATACTTTGCATAATTCACAAGTGTACATCAACAACCTTACACATTCAATACACAAAAATTTCTGAGATATCACAAAAACAGACGCAATACACATGTGTACATCGCGTTAAAATCAGAATACACATGTGTACATCGCATTAAAAACAGAGCAAAATCAGAATACACATGTGTACATCACACTAAAAACAAAGCAAAATCAGAATACACATGTGTATATCGCATTAAAAACAGAGCAAAATCAGAATACACATGTGTACATTACATTAAACATTGTACTCAACACTGAAAACAAACATAAAACAGAAATATATTATAAAAAGGTAGATAATGATGATGAAGACATATAACCTTCCATATATTGATGTCCCTTTGTCACAGCTTAAAGTTGTAACATTTTGGCTTTTGAAGATTGTAAAATGTTTTTCTTTTAGATATTTTTGTGGTTAAAGTAGCAAATTTTATCTTTATTTTTATGAATTATTTGATTATATGCATTTAGGTTTTAAAAAAGGTAATAATAAAAAATAAATATGCATTTATGGATAGTTGTTATGATGATTGTACTGTACATGATGCAGTTACACTTTGACCAGAAGAAGATCTCGTGTGGGTTGGGTTTTCAACTTCTCAACTAACATTTTTTTAAAAAGTAATTGTGTTTGACATATAGTTTAAGATATAACGATTGGGCTACGTGGATAAGTTTGAATTGAGATCCGAGGGACAACGTTGAATGAAAACGGCCAATACATTAAATATTAATATTGTTGGTTATCTCGTTAAAAATGTTACCTTGAGCATCATCCATACACACTTGCGTGGCTGGAATTCCGACGAAGATCAGAGCATCATCGATACACACTTGCATGGCTGGGTTTTGTTGTTGAAGACGTGACCTGTGAATCAAAGAGTAACAATCAGACAACACAATGAATCAAAGTAACAACACAATCTTCGTCCCCTATTTTTTCCGTTCACCTTCCTCGAATCCCTAAACAAAAAACGTACTGTCACACCCCAACCGATGGCGGAATCATCGGGGCGCGGCACTGAGCGAAACAGATTGTTCAGAAGTCTCCACAACAACTATCATACAATTCAGTTATATAACACGTCCCATACCGTGTCCCAAATAATAACAAGTTATCATAGAAATCAACTAAACAATATGGGATCTGTTCCGACAACTCAAATTCTTAATTATTACAGACCGAAAGTAAATATAGTTTTAAGACCTCTAGACGGCTATCCGTAAATCTTACTGACTACAGGTGCCAGTACAAGATCTACAGATAATTATGGCCCTGGGGCAGGTACGTGGACACTGTCCTAAGGTCACAGGCTCCTAGAAGCTTATTATTGCCTCGCTTCCCTAGCACGCTAGTAGCTTAAACACCTGTCACATACGTTAAAATAAAAGTCAATACATATAATGTAAAGGTGAGTACACAAGTTTGATATAGCATATAGAGTTCGAATAGTTTACGCATAACCAAGCACGTACACAAGGGCAAACGATGCATGTAAATTATCAACATGGGACCATCGATACCAACGACTTCGAGTTGACTGTCCGAGACAGTTCGCAATACATGATTACCACCGTAATCCATGCAAGTAATTGTCCTTAGCAACCCCCGTGTGAACGGGTGCTGAGTCCAAACTATAGTACTACGTTGCTAAAGCAGGCAGATAGCACTCCACGTGTAAACATAATAACAGCAATCATTTAGACAAGTAATACATGCAAGTAGGTTAGCGTTCAAATAGTTTGTGTTGTTTGTGAATTTGATAGATTACGTATGTAACACCCAAAAGTGCTGAAAGCAAAAAGGGATCGAGTATACTCACAGTGGTTGGTTGTGGATTGAAGGGAGCACTGAGAATAGGTTAGCCTGAATAGTTCGATAACACAACGATGAGTAACGCGGAAAAAGTAAACAATGTACTTGGATCGAGTAGGCCATTCGATCGGACAGCAGTTCGATCGAGTGGGCTGTTCGATTGGGTTGAGAGTCCGTTCGAACATCCATTCGATCGGCTGGCTGGCTCGATCGGCTGGTTCCTTCAAGTGGATTGTTTCTTCCTTTGATGTGAAGGATGTGTTTGTGTATGATGGTTTGTACTACCTTTCAAGTTGGCCGATCGAACAGCTGTTCGATCGGTTAGCCCAACCGATCGGCTAGCACTTCATTGTTTTCAAATATGTCACTCGATCGGGTGATATTCCAATGTTTCGAAAAGTCTAAGTGTTTTGAAGTATAGTATCTCATGATTCGAGCAGTAATGTTTACAATCGAGTGGCGTAGTCGATCGAACAGTACCTCGTCAATACTACACTTCATGAGTTTGTGGGACTAAGTGCTAGTCGATCGGTTAGCCTAGCCGATCGGCTGGCGTAGTCGTTCGGTTGGGCTGTTCGATCGAACAGCCTAGCCGTTCGGCCAGCTTCTCGGTTCGGTTAACCTATTACTTAACACTTGGTTATTCCCGTTATTTGTTGATGTTTTAGAGATATTTTGACTACGAGTTGAACCACAAAACTGAAGTCCCCACTTAGCCTACTGACTCGAGCAGGAATCACCCAAACCCGGTCAGAGACGGTTTGGAACCCAAGTTTAACGTTTAACCCGAATCGGTATATCTCTCGGTAGAACCCGAATCTTGAACCATGTGTTTGTTTAGGTTGATTTGTAAATCGGTTCAAGTCTCGTTTTCACCTTTTTGAGTGTAAAAGAGTTGAAAGATAGATGAAAACCCATCTTCCAATCCTTTTCCACCGTGAAATGTTAAGATCTTTGGAAGATTTTAGGTTATTGATGTGGAAATCGGTTAAATCTAGCTTATTCATGGTTGAATGAAGTCAAGAACATGAAGTTCTTGATGAACACCAAGAACACCATGATGACATCACTCAAGAACACCTAGATCTTGGTGATTTCATGGATGAAATTCAGATTTTGAAAGATAGAAAGATGTAGAATCGATTAATGAACAAAAACGTACAAGGATTAGAGTGAAATACTTACCGGTTTGAGAGAAATCTGAGATTTAGTGAGAAGAAGAGGCTGGTCGGTCAGAGCTTTTCCAAAAGTGGAAAGCTTGACAAGGACAGCCCTATTTATAGACTTCCAAAAGAGGAAAGGGTCAGCTGATCGAACAGCATCCCTGATCGAGCAGCTGTCCGATCGAACAGCCTGTTCGATCGGCTAGCCTGTTCGATCAGGTTGCCCTGTTCGATCGGCTTGCCTGGTTTAGAGTGTTTCGCGACGATTTTCGATATTTCGAGTTCGATGAACGATGGTTTGAGGATGATAGAATTCCTAATCAAATTACTTTTAGTTCCAACTACTATATCTAACATACAAGCATCCTTACAACCATTTCGGGTTCGATTTCGATTGAGTTTGATTCACCTTTGAGTCTTGATTGATTTGATTGATTCACCACACACACTTAACATAAAAGTAAACATGCACAAGTAACACATAAGGCACACACACACGTATAAAAGTACTAAAATCCCCACACTTGAGTTCGATGATCGATTTGATTAGCTTGATTATTGATTGACTAGCTTTATTGCATTGTTACTTCCTATCATTCACAGTCGGTCGTTGATTCACAGTCGATTATCGGTCGATTAGTTTGATTATACAACACTTACTCCAAATAATATGAAAATCAAAATGAAACTATAATGAAATTAATCTTTATTAATCTTTAATTCCAATAACAGTCAACACTTGACTTTGACTTTGACTTTTGGAAAACACGGGGTGTTACAGTCTCCCCTCCTTTAGGGAATTTCGTCCCGAAATTAGGCCGAGAACCGTACATCGCCGTGTGATTTTTACCAATTTGATGCTTCAGATCTATCTGAACAACTGCGGGTACTTGGCCTTCATGTCACCTTCGAGTTCCCAAGTGAACTCCGCGCCTCGTTTGCCTTCCCATCGTACCTTTACAATAGGAATGCGAGAGCGTCTGAGTTGCTTGGTCTGTCGGTCCATGATTTCGACAGGCTTTTCCACGAAGTGTAGCGTCTCATTGACCTGAAGATCGTCGAGTGGTATTATTGCGTCGTGGTCGGCTACGCATTTTCGAAGGTTTGAAATATGGAAAGTCGGGTGGACATTGCTGAGTTCCTCCGGTAATTCGAGTTTGTAGGCAACTTTACCGATCCTTTCCAGAATCTTAAAAGGTCCAACAAATCGAGGCGCAAGTTTCCCTCTTTTGCCGAATCGGACTACTCCCTTCCAAGGCGATACCTTTAGGAGCACGTAGTCGCCAACTGCAAATTCGCGGGGCCTGCGTCGTTTATCGGCGTACATCTTTTGTCTGTCCCGGGCCTTTACCAAATTTTCCCTTATCTGGTGGATCTTGTCAGTCGTTTCTTGCAGAATCTCGGGCCCAGTCAATTGTGAATGACCGACCTCGTGCCATACAATAGGCGAGCGACATCTCCTACCATACAAGGCTTCGAAAGGTGCCATTTCGATGCTGGAGTGATAGCTATTATTGTACGAAAATTCGACCAATGGTAGGTGTTTGCTCCAACTACCACCAAAATCGATAACACACGCACGGAGCATGTCTTCAATAGTACGTATCGTTCTTTCAGTCTGCCCGTCGGTTTGCGGGTGGAATGCGGTACTCAAATTCAGCGTCGTTCCAAGAGCTGCTTGAAAAGTTTCCCACAATCTCGATGTAAACCGAGCATCGCGATCCGAAATGATGTCTCGAGGCTTACCATGATTCTTAATGATCTCGTCGGTGTAGATTTGGGCTAGCTTGGCCACCTTATAGTCTTCTCGTATTGGCAAAAAGTGGGCTGATTTGGTTAGACGGTCGACTATAACCCAAATACTGTCGTGACCTGATGGCGTGGTCGGAAGCTTAGTTATGAAATCCATAGCTATGCTTTCCCACTTCCATACGGGTATCGGCGGTTGTTCGAGTAAGCCTGAAGGTCTTTGGTGTTCAGCCTTGACTCTTGCACAAGTTAAACAGCTACCAACATATAGAGCAATATCCCTTTTCATCCCAGGCCACCAGTACTTGTAGCGAAGGTCCTGGTACATCTTGTCCGCACCGGGATGAATGGAATATCGGGACTTGTGGGCTTCGTTCATGATAATCTTTCGCAAATCTGTCCTCCTCGGAACCCAGATTCGGTCCAGATAATAGAATATCCCGTTGGCTTTGCTCACGAGCTGAGTTCCATCGTGATAGATTCGTTCTTTCTTCAACGTACGCTCGTTAAAGCATGCGTGTTGTGCTTCGCGGATGAGAGCTTCGAGGTTATACTGAGCCTGGATGTTTCGAACACCTATCACGTAATTCTTTCTGCTGAGGGCGTCTGCAACTACATTCGCCTTGCCTGGGTGATAACGGATCTCACAGTCGTAATCGTTGAGAAGTTCTACCCATCGGCGTTGACGCATATTGAGTTCTCGCTGGTTAAAGATGTGTTGTAGGCTCTTGTGATCGGTGAAGATCGTACACTTTGTACCATACAGGTAGTGTCGCCAAATCTTTAAGGCGAAGACAACTGCGCCTAGCTCGAGGTCATGGGTTGTATAGTTCTTCTCGTGGATTTTGAGCTGTCGAGATGCGTAAGCTGTAACCTTGTCTCGTTGCATGAGAACACAGCCAAGTCCAAGATTTGAAGCATCACAATAGACAACGAAGTCATCGCTTCCGTCCGGCAGTGTAAGAACTGGTGCATGGCACAGCATGTGTTTGAGGGTTTGGAAGGCAGTCTCCTGCGCGGTTCCCCACACAAAAGGCTTGTCTTTATGGGTAAGGGAGGTAAGCGGTACAGCAATCTTTGAGAATCCTTCGATGAATCGCCGGTAGTAACCAGCTAATCCGAGAAAAGAGCGAACTTCTGACGGATTCTTTGGCGTAACCCATCCCTTGACTGCCTCAATCTTTGCAGGATCAACGTGTATACCCCGACTATTCACAATGTGACCCAGAAATTGAACCTCCTCCAACCAGAACTCACACTTGGAGAATTTGGCGTAGAGTTGGTTTCCCTGAAGCAACTCGAGAACCAATCGCAAATGCTGCGCATGTTCGGCCCTCGATCTGGAATAGATCAGGACATCGTCGATAAATACAATGACGAAACGGTCTAAGAACGGTTTACACACGCGATTCATCAGATCCATGAAGACCGCGGGTGCATTGGTCAAACCAAAAGGCATGACAACAAATTCGTAGTGGCCGTATCGGGTTCGAAAAGCGGTTTTGGGTATGTCTTCCTCTTGAATCCGCAACTGATGGTAGCCTGAACGTAGATCAATCTTGGAGAAACACTGAGCACCTTGTAGTTGGTCAAACAGATCATCGATTCTTGGTAAGGGGTATCGGTTCTTGATGGTCAGCTTGTTCAATTCCCGGTAATCGATGCACATCCGGAACGACCCGTCCTTCTTTTTGACGAAAAGGACTGGTGCGCCCCATGGGGAAGTGCTCGGGCGAATGAAGCCTTTTTCAAGTAACTCTTGGAGTTGGTTTGAGAGTTCTCGCATTTCAGATGGAGCGAGTCGATACGGAGCTTTGGCCACTGGGTTGGCTCCTGGAATCAGGTCGATTCGAAAGTCGATATCACGACTAGGAGGTAATCCAGGAAGATCATCAGGGAACACCTGAGGAAATTCTCGGACAACAGGAACATCCTTGACTTCAACTTTCTTTTTCTTGTCCATCTCTGCTACAACAATGTTGGCCAAGAAGGCTCGATATTCCTTACGGAGATATTTGCGAGCTTGAAGACAGGACATGAGCTTGAGATCTTTTGCGGTAGTCTCACCATAAACACATAAAATATCACCACTAGCTAGCACAAAACGAATCATCTTATCGGCACACACAACTTCAGCATGGTTTTCACGAAGAAAGTCCATGCCTACTATGACGTCGAAACTTCCGAGCTGCATTGGAATGAGATTAATCGGGAATATATGATTGTTGAGCTCGAGAGTACAATCACGGAGCACAGAATTGACAGCAATGGTTCTTCCGGTAGCGATTTCTACTTCGAAGGGTGTCGAAAGATAAGAGCGCTTACGTCTAAGAAGCTTCTCAAATTCAAATGACACAAAGCAGTTATCGGCTCCAGTATCAAACAAACATGATGCATATATACCATTCACAAGGAACGTACCATTGACCACGTTGTTATCAGCTTGAGCCTGGCGTGCGTTGATGTTGAAAGTTCTGGCGTGAGCGGCTTGTTGTTGAGGCTGTTGTTGTTGTTGCTGGGGTTGTTGAGCTTCTTGTTTCACCACCCTGTTCGGGCACCGGTTTGCGAAGTGGTTAGGGTCACCACATGCAAAGCAGGTCCGAACATTGTTTGCCGGGGCCTGTGCAGCTTGAGGAGCTTGAGGAGCAGGTAGCAGGGTTTGGTTAACAGCGGCTTGAGCTTGACGGGGACCATAGCGGCAACTCGCAGTGAAATGCCCGTAAACGTTGCAGTGGGCACAGAATCGGCAGGCCACACCCACCGGATGATGATAAGAACATGTAGCACAGAGTGGGTGGGGGCCGGTGTACGCACGCTTCGCTGGCGGCGCATTGATCACTGGCGCTGAACGCTGTGGCTGTTGCTGCTGGGCTGGTACAGACTGTAGTGGAGCAGCAGTGGTTGCGGCAGCGCAACTTTTGTTCTTCCTTCTTCTTCTCGAAGACTTGGAGGCTTGAGTGGTGGTGTTGTCGGTTGATGCGGCGGTGACTTGATGCAGGGGCTTGACTTGCTTATCCCAGAAACCAGCCTTCACACGCTTGTCATTAATCTCAGCGGCGAGCAGGTAGGTCTCCTCAATCGTTGCGGGCTTTGAAGCTAGGACAAAATCCGCTACACAGTCAGGAAGAGCGCGGATGTATTTCTTGATGGTCATGTCGGGAGTCTTGACCTGGTCTGGACAGATGATGCTTAACTGCTTGAAGCGAGCAGTGAGGCCGGCGTTGTCACCCTTGTCTTGCTTAATACCCCAGAATTCATCCTCCAACTTATGACGCTCATGGGAGGGACAGTATTCTTCGATCATGATTTCCTTCAGCTTCTTCCATGACAGAGCATAGGCTGCGTCGTTTCCGCGCTTGTTTCTTTCAGCAGTCCACCAGTCCAAAGCACGGGACTGGAAGACGCCAGTAGCATTGAGAGTCCGGAGATTATCTGGGCATCCACTTTGACGAAAGGTGACTTCTATCGAGTCAAACCAGTGAAACATAGCCGTTGGACCATCCTCGCCGGTGAACTCTTTTGGCCCACATGCCTTAAATTGCTTGAAGCTAAAAGCAGTCTTGCTGGATTCTTTCGGAGCATCAGCTTGTGACATCTCAGATGATTTGCTGGCGTTCTCATAAACCTCACTCACGGCCTTCGCCACGGTCTTAGAGATGATAGCAGCCAGACGTCGATCTCTTTTCTCCTGGCGGGTAAGACGCGAGCGTGATCTAGGTTGTCCAGATGACGACATGGTCTGCAATAGACATCGTCACAGGCTCAACACAACGAATTCGAGTCTCACACGTTCTTAGATCTCTAAAGCTTAGAATCACGTCGCATCTCTCGTCACGTAACACATATAATCACATAAGCACATAATCATAGAGGCACATAAGCACAGAAGCAATTAGGGCACATAAGCAATTAAGCAAATAGGGCACTTAATTTCCTAACACGTACGCATTTTTATCACAGAGGCGGTCAGAAAACAGAAACCTATAACCACAAGTCGAGTGTCGTTCGTTTTGCGTATCGGATAGCACCACATTGTATCGTCTATCTTAGTCGTATAGCGTAGCATAGCACACTGGTTTCGTTTAGATCACATCAACAGGGATTTGAATCGAGATAGGATAGCAACAAAGGTCACGCAGATTGATAACAAATGGAGTAACCAACAAATCTTAAAACACGTAAACAGGTAAATCATATAAAATCAACAAGGCAACACTCTCAAAATCGGAAAATGGATTGTCTGCGGCTACTAGACTTTGACTAACCATGGCAATTTAACTATTCACAGTTGACTTGTCGTCACTTTCGACTCTAGGGGACATGTTCCTGCCTCGATTCTTGGGCATTATGCATGCGCATTCTAGGTCATACTCGTGAGTTCAGGTCGTTGGAGTCCGTCAATTGCCTTGGCGAGATAAAATTAAAGTTGGAATAACTACCAAGGTTAGGGTTTCACCCCTAGCTCAGCAATTTCTTCCTTGTTTTAAGAAAATTTAGAGGAAAATTTTCATCAAATTACGGGTTTCAGCCCTGATTTGGTATAATTCTCCCCCGTTTGTTGATAGAAATCCACACAAAATAATTGGCAAAATTTGTAATCTGGGCAGGAATTTGCGGGTTTCACTCCTAATCCCGTCCAAACTACAAAATTTGGCTCGGAGTTCGGATGTAATGATAGAATAGAAGGAAACAACATAAGATAAGCACATAAACTTGGTCTCTTGGTTCCTAACTATAGTCTAGGTTTCTAAGACAGCGATCCGGACTAGATCGTGTCTAACCTAATTCCCTATAGTTATGGCTCTGATACCAATCTGTCACACCCCAACCGATGGCGGAATCATCGGGGCGCGGCACTGAGCGAAACAGATTGTTCAGAAGTCTCCACAACAACTATCATACAATTCAGTTATATAACACGTCCCATACCGTGTCCCAAATAATAACAAGTTATCATAGAAATCAACTAAACAATATGGGATCTGTTCCGACAACTCAAATTCTTAATTATTACAGACCGAAAGTAAATATAGTTTTAAGACCTCTAGACGGCTATCCGTAAATCTTACTGACTACAGGTGCCAGTACAAGATCTACAGATAATTATGGCCCTGGGGCAGGTACGTGGACACTGTCCTAAGGTCACAGGCTCCTAGAAGCTTATTATTGCCTCGCTTCCCTAGCACGCTAGTAGCTTAAACACCTGTCACATACGTTAAAATAAAAGTCAATACATATAATGTAAAGGTGAGTACACAAGTTTGATATAGCATATAGAGTTCGAATAGTTTACGCATAACCAAGCACGTACACAAGGGCAAACGATGCATGTAAATTATCAACATGGGACCATCGATACCAACGACTTCGAGTTGACTGTCCGAGACAGTTCGCAATACATGATTACCACCGTAATCCATGCAAGTAATTGTCCTTAGCAACCCCCGTGTGAACGGGTGCTGAGTCCAAACTATAGTACTACGTTGCTAAAGCAGGCAGATAGCACTCCACGTGTAAACATAATAACAGCAATCATTTAGACAAGTAATACATGCAAGTAGGTTAGCGTTCAAATAGTTTGTGTTGTTTGTGAATTTGATAGATTACGTATGTAACACCCAAAAGTGCTGAAAGCAAAAAGGGATCGAGTATACTCACAGTGGTTGGTTGTGGATTGAAGGGAGCACTGAGAATAGGTTAGCCTGAATAGTTCGATAACACAACGATGAGTAACGCGGAAAAAGTAAACAATGTACTTGGATCGAGTAGGCCATTCGATCGGACAACAGTTCGATCGAGTGGGCTGTTCGATTGGGTTGAGAGTCCGTTCGAACATCCATTCGATCGGCTGGCTGGCTCGATCGGCTGGTTCCTTCAAGTGGATTGTTTCTTCCTTTGATGTGAAGGATGTGTTTGTGTATGATGGTTTGTACTACCTTTCAAGTTGGCCGATCGAACAGCTGTTCGATCGGTTAGCCCAACCGATCGGCTAGCACTTCATTGTTTTCAAATATGTCACTCGATCGGCTGGCATGCTCGATCGGGTGATATTCCAATGTTTCGAAAAGTCTAAGTGTTTTGAAGTATAGTATCTCATGATTCGAGCAGTAATGTTTACAATCGAGTGGCGTAGTCGATCGAACAGTACCTCGTCAATACTACACTTCATGAGTTTGTGGGACTAAGTGCTAGTCGATCGGTTAGCCTAGCCGATCGGCTGGCGTAGTCGTTCGGTTGGGCTGTTCGATCGAACAGCCTAGCCGTTCGGCCAGCTTCTCGGTTCGGTTAACCTATTACTTAACACTTGGTTATTCCCGTTATTTGTTGATGTTTTAGAGATATTTTGACTACGAGTTGAACCACAAAACTGAAGTCCCCACTTAGCCTACTGACTCGAGCAGGAATCACCCAAACCCGGTCAGAGACGGTTTGGAACCCAAGTTTAACGTTTAACCCGAATCGGTATATCTCTCGGTAGAACCCGAATCTTGAACCATGTGTTTGTTTAGGTTGATTTGTAAATCGGTTCAAGTCTCGTTTTCACCTTTTTGAGTGTAAAAGAGTTGAAAGATAGATGAAAACCCATCTTCCAATCCTTTTCCACCGTGAAATGTTAAGATCTTTGGAAGATTTTAGGTTATTGATGTGGAAATCGGTTAAATCTAGCTTATTCATGGTTGAATGAAGTCAAGAACATGAAGTTCTTGATGAACACCAAGAACACCATGATGACATCACTCAAGAACACCTAGATCTTGGTGATTTCATGGATGAAATTCAGATTTTGAAAGATAGAAAGATGTAGAATCGATTAATGAACAAAAACGTACAAGGATTAGAGTGAAATACTTACCGGTTTGAGAGAAATCTGAGATTTAGTGAGAAGAAGAGGCTGGTCGGTCAGAGCTTTTCCAAAAGTGGAAAGCTTGACAAGGACAGCCCTATTTATAGACTTCCAAAAGAGGAAAGGGTCAGCTGATCGAACAGCATCCCTGATCGAGCAGCTGTCCGATCGAACAGCCTGTTCGATCGGCTAGCCTGTTCGATCAGGTTGCCCTGTTCGATCGGCTTGCCTGGTTTAGAGTGTTTCGCGACGATTTTCGATATTTCGAGTTCGATGAACGATGGTTTGAGGATGATAGAATTCCTAATCAAATTACTTTTAGTTCCAACTACTATATCTAACATACAAGCATCCTTACAACCATTTCGGGTTCGATTTCGATTGAGTTTGATTCACCTTTGAGTCTTGATTGATTTGATTGATTCACCACACACACTTAACATAAAAGTAAACATGCACAAGTAACACATAAGGCACACACACACGTATAAAAGTACTAAAATCCCCACACTTGAGTTCGATGATCGATTTGATTAGCTTGATTATTGATTGACTAGCTTTATTGCATTGTTACTTCCTATCATTCACAGTCGGTCGTTGATTCACAGTCGATTATCGGTCGATTAGTTTGATTATACAACACTTACTCCAAATAATATGAAAATCAAAATGAAACTATAATGAAATTAATCTTTATTAATCTTTAATTCCAATAACAGTCAACACTTGACTTTGACTTTGACTTTTGGAAAACACGGGGTGTTACACGTACCCTAAATCGACCGATGTCGGCAGTGGTGAATCGACATTAGGATTTTCCGGCCAGGTCAGTAAAAAGTATGCAGTTCCGGCGACTTGCTGGCTTCAATAGTCTCCTCTGCTTTTCGTTGATGTCGGCGACGATGATATGTGAGAGAGAGAGAGATTTGTGTGGGATTTTAAAACCTAAATGTGGAGATAAACGAGATTTATGCAATCAAGTTAAAATGTAAATTACACATATACCCTTATTCACTTAATTAAATAGTAACAAATAACCAAATAATTACCATCTTGCCATTCACTACAAATCTCAAGATCATAAAAATCAATGGCCCAGATCAGTTCACGCAGTTTACTCTTGGGATTTTGTTCACGTTTGAACCTAATCCTATATATATATATATATATATATATATATATATATATATATATATATATATAGTGGAGGGTTCAAATGAGAAGAAATTTTTTGTAAGAAGAAAAAAGAAGAAATTTCAACCAATAGGAATGCTTCATTAGACTTTATTTAATATTTGTACTTAATGTAACTATAAGGGTATATTAGTAAACTTACATACATCATTAATTGGTAGTATCATCTTTAATAACTAACTATATTAAATTTGTAACTTATTTTTAAGATATATATTTTTCACAAAAAAAATAAAAATAAAAATTCATTTATATTGTAGGATAAATACGAGGCGTGTAGGATAAATTACGAGTTGTGTAGGATAAATTTCAATATGTGTAGCATAAATTCTGAAATGTGTAGGATAATTTTGATGTGTGTAGGCAAAAATATTTAGTATGAAGGATTATAGTCTTAATGACTAATTTATTAGTCAAACATAATAATAAATGATATGAGAAAGAAACTATTTAATGTTTTATAATTATATCCTTTTATTCTTTTTCTTCTCAATAAAATTTTCTTCTTAAATGAACCTTCCCCTATATATATATATATATTATAATTTTACCAATAACTAAATGTTGAATAGTAAAAAGGATCACTTCAAAAGGGTCTCGACTTTGTAGTTCGCTTAGGACACCCAAAAACGTTAGCCCTGGTTCTAATCATCTTCTTGAAAATTATGAGAAAAAAAAAAATTCTCGGGTGGATTAAATCGAGATAAATTAGTCAAGATTATTGAGCCAATTGGATCATGAAAAATAAGTTTTGAATGAATCTTAAGTTTGGGGTAATTGGGCTTAACCATATTAAATGAAGATTTTAGATGCGACTAAAGAAATTATATGGGCTTAACTGCTATTTTAATCCATTAAGTTAAATTTGTTTCATGTTAACAGGAAGTCCACAAAAGAAAAAAAAAAATGAATTTGGTGAGGTGGAAGAAAGAGAGTGTTGATGTGAACTACTAGATGCCCCGCGCTTCGCGGCAGACATTCGTTCTGTACCGGTTAAACCGTATTTAAGAATAACCATTAAATATAATTTAAAATACAGAAATACCAATAAATTGAAATAAAACAAAGAAAAAATAATTTAGTGCATCTATTAATGACACCCTCAGCTCGTACAGGGTAAATAAATGATGGCACTCTTAGGAATTGTAATTGCCATTGTTGGAGTTCAACGCAAGCATAATGAAAGCCTAAGCTTTAATGGAGTTTTCATTCAAATATAACCAAAATAGACTACTATAGCAAGTTGCTATTGTAGCCAAATAATACAGCAACATCATGACATACTACATTCCACACTATAATCTTTAGAATTACATAAATCTTCTCCATTCCTCCCATGTTATGCTTGATCTATGCCTTCACCAATCGAACGATGTTTGCTTTTTTCTTCAACAACTGTGTATACCGATGTACTTCTGTCCTCTGATTTCTCCAAAACAATACCCTCCAAAGCGCTAATAGATACACCGCATGTATAACTTTCCTCTTGTGTGAGGATAAACCCAACCCATTCACACTTTGTAGCAACTCACCCACCGAGTCAAACTTGCGGCCTGTCGGGACTTTCATCCTCCAGAATAGCCGCTGCCGGACCATGTGTGCGAACATGCATCTAACCAGCACATGGTCCGCCGACTCGTCCAGTACTCCACATAACGTACATAGTGAATTCTGAATTGGTATGCCTCTGTTTGCTAAAGCGTTCATAGTAGCAATCTTCCTGTCTATCGCTTTCTATGCAAAGATATTCTCTTTTGGAGTCACATCTTTTTTGTTATGACTTGCTGTGCTAGAAGCCTAGAACCATGTTCAAACTTGCCATTTCCATTCTTCCCTCCTTATTACCCGACACTCTAAACCAACCCCAGTCCCAAATGACACTATTATTACACTTTTTGTATCATTCCACCACCAAGGATTTTTTTTAGTGGCTAAATTGGTTCAGTAACGAAAACGATTTTTCAAGCTTCTATCATTTGACCAATTATCGACCCAAAACATGTTCCTATTCCCTTGACCCAAAACATTCCACTATGCTTTTAATTGGGTTTCATTCACTGCAAAACTACTATAGTATAGATAGACCTACTAAATTAAAATATAACTGATTTTAACCTCTCCAAACTTAAAAAATCTAATGCTAAAACCACCAGTCCCGTTAATGTTCTTACTTGTCAATTTTCTGCATAAATTCATGTTTCAGCAGCATATTGAATGGGGAAAAGATAGATCAATTTAGTTACTTGTAACAGGATTTTGACCTTTCACACTAAAACTACATAATTGACCAATAGTAAAAAGGGTATTTTTGATATTTAGTCGTCTAATTAAGCATGTATTCAAATGCTATATTTTTCTTTAGATAGTAGGGTGTTGCCGTGTGCTGGACATATGAACTCTGTCTCATATAACCTTGATCTCAAAGGAAATATTCATAAACATGATTTTTTAGCTTTTAATAATGATATTTACACTGAGATAATTTAGGCTGAGACATGCGAACCTGAATCGGGTAATCGGAATCTCGCCGGAACCCTAGCCGACTTGTCGGAAAGTCAATCCGCAATCTCATGACACACGGATGCAACCAGATCTTCTACTGTGATCCTGAACCTTCATCACCGCCTATTCTACTCCAAAACATGGCTATCTTCGCCTGTTGTTGCTGCCGCCGGAGGCATGGCAGCAACATGTTACCTTTTTTTTCTAGAAGCCACAGCCGGCTAATCTAGGTTTAAGTGACCAGGGGAAACGATCACCGGTGGTCCACCGTGCCCACCTCCAGATGCTCTCCTTTATGTATGGATCTTTCGCTCTATGTTCTGCATATCTATTCTAGTATTTTCCCTCTTACTTCCATACATGTGGGGAAAAAATCAAAGAAAAGAAACTTCAGTGGTGAAAAGCCAAAAGTGACAAAAATACCTAGCGCAAACCAACTATGGTAATTAATAATATATATAATAATAATGCTAGTATTCTAGATAAAACAATAAATATTGTATGTTTTTCATGAGTTCACAAAGCTCTCACAATATTTATGACTTTTCATTTCATCATTACTCTATACACACATACACACACTTTTCTTATTTTACCACTCCTTAAAAACAACTTAAAAAAAAGAAAAAAAAAGTGGTGCATCCACATAAAATGCATTTATCAAATTATCTTATGTGTGTTTAAGTTAGGGTTAAAATATTTAACTCAAATAAAAGTAGGAGTCATGATCAGCTTCTAAGATTCAACCGTGTTAGGCTGGAGGGAGTGGTATAAAGCTTCTAGGGGTTTTATCACGCCATGTCAGATCCATGTCAACATCACGTCATATGGGGGGATTTAAAGCCCCTCCCTTTAACTTACATGGTATGGTATAAAGCCCCCTATTAAACAAAATTAAAAAAAAAAAGATTTTATTGGATGAAATGATGTGGGCCCCACCTTCACACACCTTCTTCCTCATTATCACGATGGCGCCCCCCTTTTAACAACAAGGAGGTGGTTGATGGCGGACAAGGGCGCCATAAATGGCTGATGTGGCGGGTGGCGCCCTCTCATTTTTTTTTGAACGGCAAATTTGGATCACTGACGGACCACTTGAGTATCATCGTGCCACCAGCAGAACCACCCGATCATATCCATCTCCACTAGGCAATAATGCCTATACACCAATTCAGGAGTAAACCCAATAAATCTGGGAAAAACCCCCTTTGTGGGAATCGAACCCATGACCTAATGGTCATAAGCCTTATCCCACCACCAAGATACCACTAGGCTATAATGTCATGGGTGGCGCCCTCTCATACCGTCCGGCCTTACTATATAAACAATTGGAATAAATAACTTTAAGAAAAGAATAAAGGAATGATGGCAACTAGCATTGCTAAGAAAAGAACAAATTGACTTAATTACTCGCGCAATGACAGGCAGCATGTAGAATCATCACATCATTTAGACACTTACGCTTTCATAAAGAACAATTATTATAAGAATGATCAACAAATATCCTTTTATACATGAATACTAAAATAAAAATAATTCAACTAATGTGATTTACAACTTAACTCTTGTGATAATTTACATTTTCATCAATATATTGTTATTCCAATTATCTTTTCGGTTCAGACTTGAAGACAACGTGTTGAACTATATATATTGTTGAATTTATAAGATAATCGACTTTTAAGAAGTTTTAAAGTCCGGACATAATATATAAAGCTAATAAGAGCTTGAAACACATTAATTTATGTAAGATTTATAAATAATTCAATTCAGTTATTTCGGTTACCGTGATGGTAAGATGTATCTCCTCTATCAACTTTTCGCTAAAACAGCTGGTCAAAAATTCCAAAAGCTGACGAAAACTATCAACCTTTTGTTAAAACAATCGGCAAAATTTACTCCAAGGCAATCTTCAACGGTTGAAGATTTTGGCATGGATCAACTAAACATGAAAAACTCCACTATCAACTCTTACAATAAAACCCTTGATATTGTTCTTGAATCAACTAAACATGAAAAATCCCACACATGCCTTTAGTTGTTCATAATCATGATTGTAGAATTGTGTGTCCGAAATGTACAACGTGTCATGTTCGGTCAATCTGTTGACATATTTTGCACCAGTTGAAATGGTCGAAAGTCGAAACATGCAAAATCTATCAAAAGTATATTGTATCGGTACAAAAACACCGAGCCTCTAATCGCGCACATGCGATGGCATTGTTATGTGCAGCACATCTCTCAACAAGGCGACAACTTTCGATAATAAGACAACATTAAAACTTATCTATCAAACTTTTCCTTTGGTTTTACAACTATACTATTATTATTATGAGTAAATTACAAGTTTTGTCCTTTATATTTACACCAAATTGCAGGCGCTGTCCTTTTTTTCATAAGTTTACAGGCAGTGTCCTTAAACTTCCAAAATCTTGCACGTTATGTCCTTTAGGCCAAACTCAGTTAGATTTTTTAGTTAAATCTAGTCATGTGCAAGTCACATGAGAGTACTATTCACCATTCAAGGGGCTATTGTGTAAGTAATATATAGATTGGGACTATTTGTAAAAATAGAGAACATGTTAAATTACAAATCACCATTCTCTGTCTAACACAAGATCGAGGTGGGTGATGTTTAGATCATCACCACAAATCCACCACTTTTAATCCATCATCATCATCTAACTCTGGTATGAGTTTAGATGATGCCCAGATTATCAATGTTAACAACCCCTAGCAGCCATCACCCGAAAGACGAGTCGATTTGGGATCGAGAGATCTCGACAAGAAGGAGATGTTGATTCTATTGAAGCACCACACAACAAATATAGTTGAAAAAAAACATGAGTTCAACAGTTTAATCCGATTAGACTAGTTTTTGCTGGATTGTTTTAATCCATCTATGTGCAATGGTGCCTTAACTGTAATTTTCGATTTTAATATATTATATATGCACAATTGACATCGCTAAGCACTCTAACAGTTGTAAGACTATTTGCTGTGGAGAAAGGCTCAATTTTATGCAATTGATCATAATTAGGTATTTAATTCTGAAATAGGTGAATACCATCTGGGTGTTAGGGTTTTTAGAGTTTAATTTTGGGTGTTTATGTTAGGGTTTTTAGAGTTTAATTTTGGGGTTTAACTCAGAAAGATGATGAATAGGGGTGGATGGTGGTTAATTGGGTGGTGATGGTGGTTCTGATGTGTGGGAGTGGTACGGTGGTGGTTGTGGTTGACGGGAATGGTGGTGATAGGTGGTGAATACCATCTGGGATCGAACTCTAATCACCAGCCATCATTTTTTCTCTTTCTGAACTGCTGTAAGTTGTTTCTCAACGAACTAACAGAAACCATCCGTCATTGTCTCCGGCGAGATCTGTATGTACAGATTTCAATATCAGATCAATTCTAGTGTTATTGGAGAAGTTGTTGATCAGAGATTTACTTCTAGTGCTATTGGAGAAGTTGATCTAAATAAGTGTGAACCGTGGGATTTGCATCGTAAGTTGTTCATATCACTTGATTGATAACTCGTTCCATATGTTTCAGTTGAGCTGATTATAATTGAGAAGTGTTGAGTTTGTTGAAATGTTGAGAGAGATAACAGATAGATAGGTGGATATTAAAGGTTTTTTTTTTATTTTTTTTATATTTTACAGAAATAGTTACTTGTTATAATTTATTTACTCAATAGTCCTTGAGAATATAAAATGACAAGAATACCCTTATGTGCAAGGCACATGATCATATTTAACAAAAAAATCTAACTAGGTTTGGCCTAAAGGACATAATGTGCAAGATTTTGGAAGGTTAAGGACACCGCCTGTAAACTTTTGAAAAAAAGGACAGTGCCTGCAATTTGGTGTAAACATAAAGGACAAAACTTGTAATTTACTCTATTATTATTATTATTATTTTATTAATTTATATTATTAGTTCGGTTAGAATTTTCTTTTGGATAATTAAGATCATGTGAGAATCACGGGTAATTAAGAACCGTAAGAACCACTCTTGACCACTCACTTGGGCATATATGGTTAAAATAAGTATTCAATGTATATGTTTGATAATATACATATATGTACGAATGTGTATAAATGATTGTACATATAAATATATAAAGGAATATTATAGTTCTGAACATGTTTTTGTAGGGTATATATGTGTTCACACATGTTTAAAATTGAAAAATAAGTATTCTATATATATTTTTGATAATGTACACATATGTACAATTAACAGTTTAACAATATATGTACAAAAAAAAAAGAGGCCATTTAACAAGAACACCTTTTTTTTGCTTAGAGAAAATGAGTGGGTCACATTGCTTAAGAAAAATGAATGGCCTAGAATGGTTCTTATGGTTCTCAATTACCAAGTGATTCTCTCACGATCCTAACCCTATATATATATAGAGGCCTGTTAACGTACAATATTCCTTAATGTACGAGTATACGCTGTGAAATAACGCATGTTGTAAAACTCAAAACCCTAATCACGCATTTTGAAAAACCATAATCACGCATGTTGAAAAGACATAATCACGTATAATTTATATAACATGCTTCATTACATAATTATAACATGCTTCATTATAGAGTGAAATACAGTTTCAGTCCCTAGGGTTTACACCCAATCACAGGTTCAACCCTCATTTGAAAAAAAAAATCAACATTCCAGTCCCTGTGGTTATCAATTGCTCGCAATCAAATCCCTCCCACTAACTGTCCGTATGTAATTCAGTGAAAAGACTAAAACACCCTTAAAAGTTTACTTATAATTTCAGTCCCTGCTGGTTAATTTCATAATTTCCCTCCATTTTCAAAATTCTTTCCTAATCTAGTAATAAACCACCTTAAGCCATTATTTAATCAACAATAAGAAGGTAGTAACACAACAACAAGAAGAAACCAACACATGTAAGCGGAATTGGAAATAAGTATACAAAGTGATTTGGTTTTGACTGTTTCGGAGTTAGGTTGGGTTTGACTTTTTGCCCTTCAACGTGTTTGTAAATATAATAATTATCACTGTAAATATAATATTCTTGTTTTATAATTATATATATATATATATATATAAATATATAGGTAAAGTGTAGGATACAAATCCCCTAATCGTACATTATGTACGCGATGCCCACACCCATACACGTGTCCTGATTCAATTTAATTAGATAAGGGTACATTAGACATTCTGTTCAAACATCTGAGGGCTAATCAGGGAATTCCGTCAACAAGGAAGCAGATTACGAGTTCGTTTCATAACCGTCCATCTAATTATTGTTCGTATCAATTCGATTTGTAGGTTTTTTGATTGATTCCTGTACCGAACACAGATTGGTGATTCCGAAAATTCTGGATTCGTCATTTAGGATGTTTGTTTTGGGTTTTTCATCATAGGGTTACGGTTGAGGTTTGGGTTTTATTTGAATTGAAGGTATTTTCATTTTATTAGATTGTAACGAGGTTGAAGATAAGATGTTTCTGGTTTTATTTGTTGAGTTTATCATATCGCATGTGTTGTTTTAAATATCGCATGCTGTGTATTTAACATATCCCAGGTATTTAAGATTGGATCATATGAGTAATTTCGCATGTTTAAGTTGGACATTTCGCACACAATGACGTTTAATATTTAATTTCGCATCTTTAAGTTGGACATTTCGCAGACTAGAAAGTATTTAGCATATTTAGCTCTATATTTCGCACGCTTTAAAAGTAATTATATGTATTTTCGCATAGTGTGTTTTATAATTCAGTTCAATAATTCATATCAATAATTTTTCAGTGCTTTTTTCTTTTATTATAAAGTTTATCTTTTTATCACCATTTCAAACATCCTATTAAAAATGGCAGACCTACCAACATCCTCTTCTAAATCAAGTATCAAGCAGTCTTTGAGAAAAAGGATTCAGGAACAAATTCAAGAGGATCGATTATGTCAAGAGATGTTGGAAACCAACATTTCTCGTGTAACAGAAAACATGAAGAGAAGACAAGAAATTATGAACTTGCTATCTCAGATGCAAGTGAGTAGCCTTCAAGAAATTGCTGTTATGTTCATGGTTGATCTGGGTGATAGGGATGAGAAGCAGTTGAAAGAGTTGGCGGATGCAATAACTATCTTAAGATGCTCGATGAAGATGAAAATGGAGTTTCTTTCATCTTTTGAATGAACTTTGTTTATTTTAGTGCTTTATTTCAATAAAACATCCAAGTTTTACATGTTTCATTAAATTCGCATGTTGTGTTATGGAATGGATTTTTGATTTCGCATGTTTATATTCCCTATTTTACATATTTTAAGCAATTCAATGTCAAACTTGCGATTTTATACATGTCACACCCCGATTTCCACGTGTCTCACCGGTGGGCCCGGTGGGGGATTACCGTGACGATGTTGGCAACAATATAGTCAAACCACACAATTATATAATGCACAGCGGAAGCATAAAATAAATATATAAACTTCAACCTTTGATCGTAATATCAAAATGTATTACAAGGGTTGAATATATCCACAGCGGATCGTAAATAATTATAAAGTATTGTTCCATCAGATACTGCAATCAAGCTTGCGAGGCTTATCCCGACGCTAGGGAGCTAATACCAGCCAATTACGTTTAGGTACCTGCACTTAATCTTTTTGGGGAAAATACGTCAGTTTACACTGGTAAATACATTCAACTGACACATTTGAAAATGTTTATTAAAATTGATTTGAATGCACAAGGCACAAACTCTTTTATAACTTGGGAAAATCCATAATGATCTTGTGAACGTTTTACATGTTCTTTTATGCGTTCAGTAGCCCGGGTCGTGCCGGGTTAAAGATTTATAGACACACCACGTTTGCGTAAAACCGTAGTACAGAAACCAACGGCTACGTCTTTTAGTTTTAATGTCGACACTTTATACCGGGTGTACGCCTACACCGGGATGTCGATGGTCGTGGCCATTTCGTAAAATGATGCCGAGGATATCCGGGACAACGGTCATTAAACCCCCCAAAGGCTTATAAGCAACAAAACTGTTTAAATGAGCCGATCATATTTAATCAATTAACCACCTAAGCGATGGAATTATATAATGCTCAATCAAGCGGTATTAATATACCGTAACCCAAGCCCATATAGGGGAAATAAGTCAAAAGTATTTACCTTTGCAAGTATTAATCCTTAATTTAGATCAAGTCACCGATAGCTTTTACTGGGGCTCCTAATCTGGAACGAAGGTTTTAATTAACCTCTTAGAATCCTAACGGTCCTTATAGTAGCCGTAGCTTAAACCGGTTGATTCCGATATATAGATATGGTTAATTCGCACGGAAAGGCGAAAACCGAGAATGGAGTATGTTTTGGACCCGACAAGTTCAGTGACTTGTTTTATATGGGTTTATAGTTCATACTCTGGATTTTGGGGTTCAAATAATATAATTTGACCCATATCGGCTATTGCACGAAAACTAGTTCCATGAGCCGTACCGTGTGCGCAAATAGGCGAAACGGTTAACTATGAGAGTCGTACGCTTATTTCCTAAGTCAATATGCTTTAAAAGTATTTTGGTATCAGTAGGATACCTTTCGTAATGCCCGTAACGAGTTTAAGTTAATATTATGCCCCGTAGGGGCTTTTCGGTCATTTTAAAGACTTTAAAAGGGATTTTCGAGTTCTACAGGAAATCTGAGTTTCCCGAACAGCTTATAAAGCTTAAAATACTTTATTTATTATTTAAAACCAGTAGCAACTGGAATCGGGTCAAAAGACCTTGTAGAACTCCCGTTTTGGCCAAAAAGGGCATATTCGGTATTTACCGAACCGTAGCCATAACCGCAGGTTATGAGCAAGGTAAAAATTATTAAAAATCTTTAAAATTCCCAAAATATTATTTCACCACAGTGGGTAAACGTTTTGGTGACGAAAACTTGGGTTAGATGGGCGTTATGCTAATTGCGCCGTAAATTACAAAACTTTCTTAAAAGTGCGCCTTTTAGCATAACTCTCATCCTAGACCTCGGATTGACGTGAAACTTTAAGGACATGCTTATAATTTAGTAAGCAAGGTTTTGGTCCGTTCACGTGTCCGAAATACTCGTTTTAATTTTAAAAGGTCGTTACGGTCAACTTTTAGGCGAATGACGGAAATGCGCTAAAGACTCGGATAACTCATGAACCGACCACAGAGGCGTATACCAACATGTGACCTGGTCCTAAGAGAGTCCTAAGGTATCTTTATACCTCACTAAAACGGGTCAGAACCGAAGTCAAAGCAAAAGTCAAACTTATGCGACTTTCGGCTCCGAACCGGTTCAATATAGTAAATGATCGATTCAAACGAGCGCAAACAAGTTTATATACTTATTATCATGTTTTATGATTGTCAAAACAGGTTCCATAACATATATATTACAGATTATGCATAAATCGCCAAAATAGCTTTCTGTTGACTTTTTACCCGCGCGTTTGACTCGATATTTGACATAGTTAGAGTGGTGATCAGGGGGAACCATTTTAGAGGTTTAATACCCACATAAATACCAACTCATAACCATTTTTGATTCGTCATAAGACTGAACCATTTGCAAGATATTGCAATGACAACCGTTAGTTACGACGGTTGCGTTTATAGGCTATAACTATGGAAATGTGAAACCAAAATGGTTATGAACGACTTACAGAAGTTAACTCTTGATTAGAGAACAGAAGAGAATGCTAGGGAGCTCTTGAAATGATCAGTTGTAAGTGTTTTGTGTTGTGTGATTTGTTATGCACAAGGTGTGGCTATTTATAGCCAAAGGAAGCAACTTATGATCATTACAAGCACTACAATCAGTCCAGAGCTGATGGGTAGATGTCCCCTAAGTGTATGGGTTGAGCATAGGGTGCCCATGCCCCATAATTATGTGCATGATCGTTCAAATGGTCCAAAAGCCAAGTAGTTACTACAATTCTGCATCTGGGCACTTTACGCGGCCCGCATGGACATTCCATGCTTCTTTTACGCGGGTCGCCTAAAGTTCATTAAACAGACGCGTTATTTAAGAGGCTCGCGGCCCGCCTCAACTTATGTTGAAACTTCACGCGGGTCGCCTAAGGTTAAGATTTCAGGATTTTTAAATCTTTTTGTAATTATTACAGAATCTGGCCATTAATAACGAAATCTTTCGTAATGATTCGCCTGACCTTTCGGATTTGAAGGGGTAACTTTGCGTTTTGGCCCTCGGTTATTTACCGATAGGGGCCTCGGGTTAATTACCCGCATTATTAAGTCCCCGGTTATTTATTAATTATATTGGAAAGCCTTAACTTTCACTGTTTACGCTTTTAACCCTTCTTCTACGAATTCGATCGTAACTTTCTCGTTTCATTTCGAAACTTCGCGAAATTCATATATATTATTTTAGTGAGGGTATAACACCGTTACAAAGTCTTTGGAACGTTAAAGGGTCACTCAGAGGTATTATTAAACATGTTGACACAGTTAACCCCTGTAGTTTGTAATCTCTCACTTTCTTCCGCGTTTTAGTTTTGTACGATCTATAATTTATTCGTTTGAAGGTTTAAGCATTATTTAGGGATACTATACAGTATATTTACCCTTGTTGACATTTATAACCCTCGAATTTATATACTTTCAAGGTTTGTCAAAATTAGTCCTTTATTTATTATAGATGCCACGTGTAAACAAATGACACGTGTCAACACATCATTGGACACAAAATTTCGAGGTGTTACATCCTCACCCCCTTAAAATAAATCTCGACCCGAGATTTACTCAAATAAATAGGGGTATTTTTCTTTCATTGTAGCTTCGACTTCCCACGTATATTCAGGACCTCTACGAGCATCCCATTTGACTTTTACAATCGGTACGTGCTTTCTGCGAAGCTTCTTCACCTGTCGATCTTCAATCGACAAGGGTTTTTCTATAAACTTTAAGCTCTCATCTATATGCACATCTGTGTGTGGGATCACCAACGATTCGTCGGCGAAGCACTTTTTAAGATTGCAGATGTGGAACACATTGTGAATTCCATTGAGCTCTTCAGGCAAGTTCAGTTTATAGGCAACTGATCCGACTCGTTCAATGACCTCAAAAGGTCCTATGTATCTCGGACTCAGCTTGCCCTTCTTGCCAAAGCGCATCACCCCCTTCCAGGGTGACACCTTAAGTAATACTTTTTCACCCACTTCGAAGTGAAAATCCTTACGCTTTGGATCAGCGTAGCTCTTCTGCCTATCGCGGGCAGCCTTGAGACGTTCCCGGATCTGGACAATCTTGTCCGTCGTCTGGAAAACAATCTCTGGTCCCGATAATTGGACCTCTCCTACTTCCGCCCAACAAACAGGCGATCTGCATTTCCTACCATATAATGCCTCAAAAGGCGCAGCCTTTATGCTGGTGTGGTAGCTATTATTGTAGGAGAATTCGATCAGGGGTAGGTTCTTATCCCAGTTACCACCTAAATCGATCGCACATGCACGAAGCATGTCTTCTAGCGTTTGGATAGTACGCTCACTTTGACCGTCCGTCTGTGGATGGTAAGCCGTACTAAAATTTAAACGCGTGCCCAAAGATTGCTGGAAACTCTTCCAGAAGTGTGACGTGTATCTAGTATCCCTGTCGGAAATAATAGACACAGGTATGCCGTGTAAGGCTACAATCTTATCAACATAAAGTTGGGCTAGCATATCGGAGCTATACGTCTCCTTGATGGGTAGAAAATGAGCTGATTTAGTCAGCCTATCGACTATGACCCATATTGTATCGTTTCCTTTCCTGGTTTTGGGTAACTTGGTTATGAAGTCCATAGTTACGCATTCCCACTTCCACTCGGGAAGTTCAGGCTGTTGTAGCAAGCCAGACGGCTTTTGGTGCTCGGCTTTGACTTGAGCACAAGTCAAGCACTTTGCTACATGGGCGGCTACAGACTTTTTCAAGCCTATCCACCAATAATTTGCCTTTAAGTCTTGGTACATCTTATCAGCACCAGGATGGACTGAGTATTTGGAACTATGGGCTTCCTGGAGAACAACATCACGTAGTCCTCCGTAAACTGGAACCCATATACGTCCATTCAGTCTTAGGATTCCATCCTTGCTAAGAGTCAACTGCTCCTCAGTTACTCCCAGTTTTTCATTTGGATAATTAGCTTCCAACACAGCCTCTCGCTGTGCAGCCAAAATCCTTTTAATCAAATTATTTTTAACTTCAATGCTCTTGGCATTGATTCGAATGGGTTTTACCCTTTCCTTCCTGCTCAAGGCATCGGCGACTACATTCGCCTTGCCGGGATGGTACCTGATTTCACAGTCATAATCATTCAGGGTTTCCATCCAGCGGCGTTGCCTCATGTTCAATTCTTTCTGGTTGAACAGGTGCTGAAGGCTTTTGTGATCTGAATAAATCACAAATTTAATACCATAAAGGTAGTGCCTCCACAACTTCAGTGCAAATACAACGGCACCCAACTCCAAATCATGGGTGGTGTAATTCTTTTCATGCACCTTTAATTGCCTTGAAGCATAGGCAATCACCTTGCCCTTCTGCATAAGAACACACCCCATGCCTGTATGTGATGCATCGCAGTAAACTACGAATTCATCTGTACCTTCCGGTAATGTTAACACAGGTGCGTTGCTTAGCTTCTGCTTCAGTATTTCAAAGGACTCTTGCTGCTTCGGGCCCCAAATGTACTTTTCTTTCTTCTTGGTCAAGGAAGTCAAGGGCGCAGCAATCCTTGAAAAATTTTCAATAAATCTCCGGTAATATCCTGCTAATCCCAGGAAACTACGGATCTCGGTAGGCGTCTTTGGCTCTTGCCAGTTCATGACTGCCTCTACCTTAGCGGGATCCACTTGGATACCACGCTCACTCACCACGTGTCCTAAAAACTGAACCTCTCTTAGCCAGAATTCACACTTCGAGAATTTGGCGTAGAGTTTCTCACGCTGTAGTAATTCGAGAATGCAACGAAGGTGCTTCTCGTGGTCATCTTGGCTTTTAGAATAGATCAGAATATCGTCGATGAAGACTATGACGAATTTATCTAAATACGGCTTGCAAACGCGATTCATGAGATCCATGAACGCAGCCGGTGCATTTGTGAGCCCAAAAGGCATCACTAGGAACTCGTAATGACCATAGCGAGTCCTAAATGCAGTCTTGTGTATATCTTCATCTCTGACCCTTAGTTGATGATAACCCGACCTTAAGTCGATCTTGGAGAAGTAGCTTGCTCCTTGCAGCTGATCGAATAGATCATCGATCCTTGGTAAAGGATATCTATTCTTTATGGTAACTTTATTCAGTTCTCTATAGTCGATGCACAACCGCATTGATCCGTCCTTCTTCTTTACAAATAGGACAGGAGCTCCCCAGGGAGATGAACTAGGTCTGATAAAACCTTTCGCCAGCAGTTCATCCAACTGGGTCCTCAGTTCTTTCATTTCCGTCGGAGCTAATCTGTAAGGTGCTCTGGCTATCGGAGCTGCTCCAGGGATGATGTCAATTCTGAACTCCACTTGTCTATCTGGTGGCAAACCAGGTAGTTCTTCAGGAAAAACCTCGGGGTATTCAGAAATGACAGGAAGATCCTCGATCTTCGGCTTTGGTTCTTCAATTATCACTTGAGCCATGTAAATTACACAGCCTCTGTTCAAACACCTTGAAGCTTTCAGCATAGATACGTCTTCGGGCAATCCGTAATGCGTATCCCCTCGAATGGTAAGAGATTCACCACTCGGAGTCTTTAAAACTATTTGCCTCTTGCCGCAAATGATTTGGGCCTGGTTATGGGATAACCAGTCCATGCCTAGCACGATGTCAAAACCCGCAAGTTTGAAAGGAAGTAGAGATAAAGGAAAAGAATGGTTCCTAATGGATATTTCACATCCTTCTAGAACAGTAGAGACGGTTTCTATCGTGCCGTCTGCCAACTCTACTTCGTAATTTACGTCTAGGGTTTTGATTGGCATATTTAGTAGTTGGCAAAATTTCTGGTCTACAAAGGACTTGTCAGCGCCAGAATCGAACAGTACTCTTGCAAATATATTATTTACGAGAAAAGTACCTGTAAGCACATTGTCGTCCTTGACCGCTTCCTTTGCATCCAAGCGAAAAACTCTCGCGTTTGTCTTCTTAGTCTCTTCTGCCTTCTTGGCATACTTCGGGCAATTACTCTTTATGTGCCCCTTTTCATTACAATTATAGCAGGTTGCGTCCTTTATCTTTTTGCACTCCACTGTCTTATGCTCCTTGGACTTGCATAGCCCACAGGGTGGAGTCCTTTGTTGCGACTGCGAACCAGACGCAAACCTACACTTTCCGGAGTGAGGTTTCTTGCAGACCTTGCAGTAAGGTCTTCCATCAGCTTGCCCCTCCTTCCTTGCCTCCGACCCTTTCTTGCCCTCACCGTTTCCACGGTGCTTTTTACCGGACTTTCGTGAGGTATCATCCTCACGCTTTCGCTTCTCAGCCTCCTTGCTCCTTTGTGCCCTCAGACGGACAGCATCAAGTGTAAGAGACAAGGAGAGGTCAATGACTGACCTGAAGGTCGTTGGCCTAGAGGCTTTTACGCTGGCCTTGATCGCCGGCTCTAAGCCCCCAATGAATCGGGCAATCCTTCTAGGTTCTGGTGTCACAAGATATGGCACCAGGCGTGACATAGTGTTAAAGCTTGTCAGATAAGCTTGACAATCCAGGTTTGTCATCACTAGTGAGACAAAATCCGCCTCAATCTTCTCAACCTCGTGCTGAGGGCAGTAGTTTTCTTTTATGAGGGTAATAAACTCCCCCCATGACATTTTGTACAAGGCAGACTTACCTGAAGCCTGCACCAGAGCTCCCCACCACGCCAGGGCCTCGCCCTTGAATGACTAGGACACAAACTTAACCACGTCCCTCTCAGCGCACCCGCTGATGTCCACAATCGTGTCCATCTCGTCCAGCCAGGTGATACAATCAACCGCACCCTTCTCCCCTGTAAATTCACGGGGCTTACATGATACAAAGTATTTGTAGGTGCAACCCTTAGCACTGGACGCATCAGTATATTCTCTATCGCGGTGAACGCTGTGCTCAGTAGACGAATGCTTGTCGTCATCTTTCTTGGGTTCAGAGGGTGGTTTGGAGTGTGTCTTTGGTTTAGAGGGTGGTTTTGACACAGATCTGCCTTGAGACTCAGTATGTTGACGATCAATAGCTGCCTGGACAGCATTGTTGATCAGAGCCTTTAGCTGTGCGCCTGTCAAATGTACTGACGCATTGTCATAGTCATCTTCATTCGTGTGGCTGTTCTCTCCATTGGGATCCGCCATTGTAACTTGAATCTGTTACAGAAGATAACAAAATTTTAATTTAGGAGATTATTATAAAATTGTCTTTTATGACAATTTGTCAACCATGGTACAGAGACCATATCTGGTTAACTTATTATTTCATTATATATTAGGATCTGAATATCTCCTATTTCAACTATATAAATAGTATTGGCGGCATAAAGCCTAATCATGATGATGTTTTATAATGTTAGCCGAGATTTCAGAGAATCAAAGGCATAGAGAGTTGAACCGTAGTTCTTTTATCTCTTTCTGACAGAGAGTCATAGACTACTTCTGCCTTTTGTCTTATAAGACACTTATTATGGCCCATAGGCACTACACCTCTAATGGATGTCTTAATATGGTTGGCCCGTAGGCACTACATCTCTAATGGATGTTTTAATAATACTGGCCCGTAGGCACTGCATCACTAATGGATGTTTTTATAATATTGGCCCGTAAGCACTGCATCACTAATGGATGTCTTTATAATACTGGCCCGTAGGCATTGCATCACTAAATGGATGTCTTTATAGTACTGGCCCGTAGGCATTGCATCACTAAATGGATGTCTTTATAGTACTGGCCCGTAGGCATTGCATCACTAAATGGATGTCTTTATAATATGATCACCTTCATTGGTGATTTAACCCACGATTATATCATTTAGTTGGGTTTTGAAATCCTTAAAGGATTATTTATAAGAATGACGTGCGTGATTATAACGAATCACATCTGCCATGAATGTTAACATGCGTACAGAGGTTAACAGGGAATCAGAATCTTTTCAGCTAGGTCGTACCATCTTGACTGATCTTAAAAGACCCCAAGCTAGGTTTCACCCCTTAAGATTCTTATTAGGCAGATCAATATAAAAGGAATGGTTTTGATTTATTTTTATATTATTAAAACAAAACTCATAACATACATTCCAAAATCTCAAATACAATTACATATTGCCCTAAACGGGTCTTTCAAATAATACATACCTCCATAGAGGTTTTAAAATAAGTGACAAGTCCACGCAGGGACTAATACAAGATAGGTGTCCATGCAAGGACTAAA